>NC_051051.1:5703610-6039443 GCF_904848185.1 Acanthopagrus latus | reverse complement strand
TTTGACCACAAGCGTAATTCTCAATCAATGGTCAATCGTCACAGTTACATCAGACATCAACAGAAGCATTTCTGAACTGATTCCCTCTTCATCCATAAGAGTTTGATCTTCATTAGGATTTGATAACTGTATCTGTTTGGTACCGTTCTGTGTTTGAGACCCAAAGCATTGATCCTCCTGAACAAACAGCAAGCCTCTTTTCTTTTTTTTATTTTATTAACGGTCCGCTTCATCTTCATTTTTTTTAATCCAACCATAAGTTCTCTGGCATTTTTATAGCTCGGCATAATGACACTTTATAGCAGGCGCCTTGGAATGACGTTTATGTTCTGCACATCTTTAGCATAGCGGAGAGCTTCGTGTGTTATGACGGCTGGATGCAGCTTGTTAAAAAGGTTGCTGTGGGTGAGGAGGCGAGGACTGTGTGTTGCGCTGCTTTATAGGTTGAAACAAGGTTTAACCAGCTGTTAAAACTGAATTAAAAACTAATTTTGTATTAATGGTACTACAGTTATCTCGGGATTCGGGATTTGTATTTAGGAAAGTGAAATGCCAATTTCTACATAATGCTGCTTTAATAATGGAGAAGCAACAGGTGTCATTTTAGGGATTCAAATGTGCTAATCATTCTTTGTTTTCTACAACAAAAAAAAAACATGGGAGACACACAACAGGGATTTTTTGTGTATGATTTGCTACATGTGGAAGGGGAGGACAGCAAAACAAAGTGGAAGCTCAGGGCACTTTGCTTTAAACAAATAAAAACTATAAAAAAACAACACAAAAGAACAAAATCAAGTTGAAAAGCTGATGAATAAATAATCATGTCCATTGCTGCAATGAATCATTATGTGAAATATATAATATCCGACTCAAATTGTACTTCAGTGTCATTTAAACTTTTAGATGAGTGTGTGACCCCGGTCAGTGTGGTCTGACTTTATCCGCTGTAAATAATGTATCCAACATCACAGATGTGTTTATGTCTAAAGCGCTTATCAGAAAAGTGGACCAAGTTCAAGATGGTACAAATTTTTTTTTACATTAATATCACAGATTGGGCCTTTATGTGGTGTTCTTTTCCTACAAAAATATCAGAGCAGACAGTTCAGGACCAGATATATAAACAGATTAATGGGAGCCAAGGATTTGATAGTCAGAGTTACTTTTTGTGCAATTATAGGGTAGCATTTCACCACAGCCACTACATTTAAAAACTTGCTGAGGATGGCAAATGTCACAACAAATTTGTCATCTGCAAACCAAAGTCAAAGTCTGTGCGAGGATCCAGACTGGGTTCAGAAGTTGCTCGGTCCCCGGGTGGATGAAGAGTTGCTATGAGACCCGAAGAAGACCCAGTGTCATTAGAAAAATTTAAGAGCAGCAGATGTATTGTTCATCTGCTGTCATGATTCTTATTACAACCACAGAGCCACCAGTTAATTAGCAGGACAGTTTTCAGACAGAAGCAGCTGTGGGCAACATATTGAGGAACGGGGTGTGAGCGAGCAGGCGGCTGGGAAGCGGGATACAGACAAAACAAGAGAAATTTGAGAAGAGTGGGCGGCTGAGCGAGTGAGCCTGTGCGCGAGTGTGAGTCAGTAAGAATTTGAGGACCATCAAAGGTAATATAAACATAATTAACCCTCTAATTATGGTATATGTCTCAGTCTTTATCTGTTTTCCTCAAGCTATTATCACCTTCAACCATGAGTCTGGACTAAATTACCTCATAAGAGGAAGTCCTTTAGGCCAGGAAATGAATCACAGGAGCTAACCTTGATAATTCACTCTACAGTGTGTGAGCTACATCTCTGAAACTGACCTCGGAAACCTCTATCAGGCTTTTGTGTTTTCAGTTCTTGTTAAAAAATGTACTGTGCCTAATAAACAGGCTGCAGTGATGTTACCATATATATGTGCAGATAATAGTTTTAGACTACTAATTCCTATTGACACCGCAGAGTGTGAGAGTATGGCAACGACAACTGAGATATTTCTAAATTCTAATACCAATGTTTAACATACTTTTTACATGTTTTGTCATTTATTCCCCCTTTTGTGCCAAGGAGATGACAAATATTATAAAATACTAGAATCACCTCCACATGGCTGTTTGCCTCACGTTGCTGTTCCTGAGCTTTGGTGTTGAGTAATAACCTCAACATTTTTTTTTTTGCAGAATATTATGTTTTCACGGTGAAGGTGACCCATTTGATCCTTTTAGACATTTGTATGAAATTCTGTCACGATTATCACGTGAAGTGTTGAGTAAATGGCCAACAATGTGTTTAGTGAGGCCAAAGTGACCTTGACTCTTACCACCAAAATCTAATGCGTTCACAAGAATGAGACTGAACCCGAAACTAAAATTTATGAGAGTATTTTAAATCCCTCAGAACTTAGTCACTGCTTCTTACAAAGACAAAAAGTCTCATGAATGTGCACAGGAACAATTAATGTGAAACTACAGATAAACATCTACCCTGCATGTGCATCACTATTCTAAATATTATCTACTAAAAATGATCGATATAATAGATAAACTGTATGGAATTACAGTTTTGAAGTAAGAACAGAGCTTTACATTTTTACATTTTGTCCGAATATGGCATGTACGCACTTGTATTCATGTGTCTTCAGCATGAAGGCGACAATATTTTGCGCACATGAATACTTGTATGAGTGTGCGCCTGTGTGTGTTCGGGTTGCTATGTGGGTGCGTGTGTGTGTCTGGTTGAGAGCATTTGTGTGGATGCTCTGTTCTGTATGCCTCAGAGCCCGTGCCAGCTGGAATCAGAAAGGTTGACCTTGGTCATAAATATCTAATCAGTGTTTGCTGTCCATGAAAAAGTTCAATTTATTCCTGACCCAATGGGAAAATGCCTCTCCCAGACCCTTTCCCGCTCACTCGCAGACAAAAAGGAATGGGACTCAGGGAGGCGGTGAGGGGAACCTTAACCTGGTGTGGATGAAGTAGGATGGAGGCTACAGCGGGAGAAAAAAAAAAAAAAAGAAGAAAATCCTCATCAGCTGCTGATGAGAAGTCATCACCAGGAAGCTACAGATGGATAGCTTTCACAAAACCCCCCTCATTGTTTGTTTGCTCTGAAAAGAACTGTTATGTGATACAATGAAAAGCCATCACGCACCGCAAAATATTGGATATTATGTGTTTGATACTGTCTTACTGTCAAACAGAATAAATGCCAACTCGAAATTGCTGGCTTAGATACCGCAGCTCCTCACACGCCCTTATTTCAACATCTTGTGAAATAGCAAAAACCATTTTCCTACTCTGATGTACCGCATTACAATGGGTTTCACATTACTAAATGAGGAATTTGCCGCCAGATGTGTGCACTGAGTGTCTAAGGAGAGAGCTATAGAGAGGCATATGAAAGTGTCGGGAAAGTGGATTAAGATACATGCCAAGTTAAGCTACTACATCATGAAATTCTTATTCTAATATGTGCATATCTGCGAATATTGCGAGAGAGTGGGAGGAAAGAAGAGGGAGGAGAAAGGAGGAGAGGCTGCCTTCTCTACCATTTCACTAAACGAGGCCTGCCATTGTGTCTGGCCTGGTGGCAGCCTCTTAGTGCTCTTATTTGCCTTATTAATATGCATGCTAATGTACCTATTTTATGGCTCAACAGTTCTGATTCACTTTAAAATCAATTATCCATCTGGTACACCCATACCTCGCCCGGGCTCAAATGTGTATTAATTTCAGCAAACATACATCGGGCACAGCACAATAAAGATAAATGCCTCGATTAGAGGCAGTAAACAAAGGAGCCAGGGATGGCTTTAATGAGATTTGGCACAAAAGGAGCTTACACTTTCTTAAATAATGAGCCTTGGGTCCCCTTTTTTCCGAATGCAAATTATATAAAGGAATGTTTCGCTGTCCTTGTTCCAATTTCATTTAGATAAGAATGTCTCCAAACAAGTTGGCTGTTAATATTCTCACATGAGCACATCACTGCCTTTCTGCCTGCCGTCTCCCAGTGGAGTGGAAGAGTGCTGGCCTCTTCGTCGCAGACACATTAGCCCGTAATAAGTTCTGGAAAGTTCACTGTGCTTGTTAAATACTTCTAACGGATGAGACGCAGCCGAGCGACTTAGACGGAGACGACATGGGCTCCACAAACAACTGAGTATAATCGGTCTCACGGCAAGGTCAGCGGTCTACGCACCTGTATGAAGACAGATAATTAGATTGATAGACGTTTTAGAAAATTAGTTTACCAAACGCGCTCCTCAGCTCAGCATTCGGTTGAGTCCACTGGCTTTTTTTTTTTTTTTTACATCCCATTTTTTTCACAAGAAAATGAAAAACAAGCCACAGCTAAATATGACTCGCTATCGCCTATGAGAGCTGCTTTCAACATTACCTGGTGCAGATCAAAATGCATGACTGTGGCTTCGCCTGCACCTGCGACAAGGGGGGGGAGGGAGGGGAGGGGAGGGGAGGGGAGGGAGGGGAGGGGAGGGCTAGTCGCACGGCAGAACGAGTCTCTTACAATCAGCTGCATGTCTCTTTTGCTTTTGAAGGAAAAAATAAATCTTTTATGCGGGGGCAAATCCATTTGGTTGGGTCGCACATACAGATTATATGCATAGGAAATGTGAACCACAGATATTTAGATGGATGGATAGATAGATAGATAGATAGATAGATAGATAGATAGATAGATAGATAGATAGATAGATAGATAGATAGATAGATAGATAGATAGATAGATAGATAGATAGATAGAGAGAAAGAGAGAGAGATAGAGAGAGAGAGAGTGGGTGGGGAGGCTGGGAGGGAGAGAGTGCAATAGTGTTAAATAAAAAGGGCCACAGGCATGGGGCTGGATGGTAATGAAGAGGGGTGGGCCAGCAGCTGAGGTCCCTGTAGATGAGATCTCTCCCTGACATGTGTGTCCCCTTCATTACCCATTAAGGGGGGCACAGTGATGAATCCTTAATATGACATTACACCAATTTTCCTCTTCATTTAGCCTGATAATGTGCTGGTCTGCTCCTATATGCCCAGGGGCTGCCTGTACCAGACTCGACCAGAAATAGACCACAGTGGCCACTGGTGGCACACCTTGAAGCGGCCTAATTAGGGGCAGCGCCCACCTAATGGGGCTATCCAGACGAGAGTTTGCATAAGTTGATTTCTTTCTTTTTTTTTTTTTTTGCAGGTAGAAATTGATGACTGAATGGCGTGTATATCTGACTCTTCCTCTGGTACATGTCGGGTTATTCTACTGGAACTGTTGTGGTCTGACCTTGGAATTTCAAAATTAAAAAAAAACCAAACCAACCGAATATTTTGTACGTGATAGCATTAAGAATAAACACATAATTTGTAAGCTAATGCACTCATTTTTGTTTTTTATACATTTGGTCACATCAAACTAGCAACATTTTTTTGCTTCAACACATCAATAAGAAGTAGATGTCGACTGCACAATGTAATAGCTATAGAACAATGAATGAATCATTTAGATTGGCTCGTCTATAAAACCTCACTTTCACTTTACAATTCTGTCTGCCAACCAGGCAGGAATTCTCCCAGGATGAGGAAGGCTACCTGGCCAGCCTGTCAGGTTGGCATCCTGGCAACATTTTGGACTGCTTTCTCATCTCTATTATAGACTAAATAATTGAGAATTTTACAATTTCTCCTGTGTTATTGTTGTTATATGTGACTGAGGAAAATGGAAATGCGAGGGGCTGGGAAAGCTGCCTGCTGCCACTTTAAGCCACAGTGATAGTGTGGAAACATGTACTGTCTTTCCACGCTTACCAGGCAGCTAAATGGAAGAACATTATGTTTTATTCAGATAAATGTTTTTTAAATGTGCTAAAAACGTGTGTTTTTGATTGGCAAGGTGGATTTGCTTTGCTTAAAAGAGAATGTCTTGAAATGTTACAATAATACAAAAACTTGACAGCATTTGTATTTGTCTTCTTCAAACTCTTCAGTGATAAATAAACCTTTGAATCTAGAATCTTGATGGCATTTTCTTTTGATGTCACACAGAGGAACAAAAAAGATAATTCGGTGCAGACATATATCGGTGTGACTTGTTGGAATATGAAACTAATGGACACAATAAATCCTATTTTAACAAAAGTGTGTTTTTATTTGATTCCCACATTTCCCATGAAGAAGGAACCATTATTTCCATAGTACACTATGTAGGTAACACTTCATAATAACCACCATTATTAAATGGTTGATGTACATTGAAATAGCTTCTAAACCATTTAATAAACATTCAATGCTTTTTTTAATCAGGGCTCTTCTCCAACATGCCTGATTCAAATGTACAGGTCTTCATCAGGGGTCAGCAGAGCTTGATGACAAGCTGATATCATTATCTTATTTAATGTAATTTATTGTAAATAAGTAAACTTGAATTAAAGTGTCTTCACAATCCAGGGATTTCTACTGCCTAGTTTTATAGGACAACTGAAAACCATTTTTATTTGACTCCTGCTAAAAAAATGTGTATGTGTTGCATGTGTGTGTGTACTTCAGTGTGAGTTGATGTGTGTACAACTCACTCAGCATGCCCATCCCCAGCATGAAGGCATCCATGGTGTAGGGCAGACCCCTGGCTCGCCCTCGTGTACCTGGTGGGAACATCACCTCCTTGGGCTGGGCCTTCTTACATTCTACCTATGTAGACAGACAAACACACACAGATGCACATGTACACACACAAACACACACACACAAACACACACAGAGACGAACCATTAGACTGTGTAGGGTACACAAGCAGACAGATCTGACAGGGCTGTCTCAGCTCTTTAAGGTGGTTTTCTATTTGACTTGCACAGCGCTAGATGTTTTCCATAGAGAAAAACAAGAGTGAGTCAATCCGAGCACCTCACATTTTAGAGGGAAGTCTCCGAGGAAAACTTACAATCATGCTCCTCCTGCATTAAAGCAAAGGTTGTTGCTCCAGTGAGCATGTGCCCAATGCCTCGGGGAAATACACGCTTAATTCTTTCCAAGAGTTCCTGAGACATCAAGGTAGGAGAGGCTCTGTTCTGCAATGCCATTACCCACAGTCCTGCTGCGTCTCAGTATGTCCGTCTTCTTTGTGAGAGGTGGCTCTTTGTTTCATCCAGACACAGATTAATCTCAAAAGCATTTATCTCTCGTGACAAAATCTCTATTTCCTTATTTTTGATTTAACTCAAGTCTCGCCAGCGCTGTGTGTCTAAAATCTGAAGCTAGTGTTTTTCAAACCTAACATCTCTACTTTTTTTTGTGTGTGTGTGTGTGTCTGTGCTTCTATTTGTGCATTGTGCATCTGTGTACTCTGTCTGCTGGGCTGAAGTCCCCGGTGCCCCACAGTCCAATTCCACCTGCAGCACTCATCTCTCTCCTGAATTTCTTCCTCTCACTCCACTTCTCACACATACAGGTTTGTTCATTTCCCATCTTGCAAGACTGACATCTCCTCCTCCTACATAACACATATCAAATGAGGGATGTGACAGGGGCAGATGAGGAGAAGGAGGAAGATGAGAGCCCTATTTACCACATATCTATCCTATCTCGATGAATTATAGAGAAGCGCGATCGGCTGACAAGGGTGGCATGGTCTTGTGTCTGTTGGTTGTTCTTTGGTAGGCTGAGTCTGTTCACCATGCTGCACAATCTATTTGCTCCACTGCCTGCTTGGCATCAGCCTGTCCATCTGTTTGTCTGTTTGCCTCCTGGCTCTCGCCTGCTTCTCCCTACTGCCTCCACTTAAGCGGGGCTTTCTCGGCTGCTGCGATTCACATGTCATCCTGGCCTGCTGCACAAGACAGGCTAGTGCGCCAGTGCTGTGTACACCTCAACCAAGGTACGGCCCGGCATCCATACAAATAGGCTCGCGTCTCTGACAGGCCGGCGGTGCACATTACTATTCACAAACAAACTCATACACACGGATAGAGGTGAAAGAAGATTTAACTAAGATTTTGTACTTGAGTGAAAGTACCACAGTGTAGGCAAACTCTGCTACGAGTCAAAGTCATGTATTTCAATTCTGAATTAAGTTAGTTAAGTTAGGAGTATAACGGTACCCTTATATTCATCAGCGCGTGCGGTCATGAAAAGAATAGGTCTGACTGATCCACACTCGAACCAGAATTTTGACCTGGTTATGTTGGGAATGCTCAGCCTTGCTTCCAATTTTCCCCAAATGGTCACGCTTGGTATTGCGGTTTAAATTTACCCTGCTGCCCCAAAAGCTTTTACCCCACAAACTGTCACCGCAGTACACCTGCCGAAAAACAGGACACCTGGAACTGCTGTGACTTCATCACAATGAAAATTCTATGGGCCAAGAGGAAATAAAAAGCTAGAAAACCTTTAATTTGCATCAATAAATCACTCGTTTGATTAAACGGTTGCAGTTTTTGCTGTCCCATCTAGTTCTGTTATTCAATCTATGGGCTCTGAATGTTTCTGTGAAATCAGCTATGTGGGAACATTTGGGGTTTCCAGCCAGCAAAGAAGACGACTAAACAACACTAGGTGGAACAAACTGTAACTCAGGCCATTGTCTGTTGAATATGAATTAAAAAAGACCTAGCCTTATGCTTCATTGATTTATTTTCCAACAGTGATCATATTATTGGATTATATAATTGTTAATTCATATAATATTTTACATTTTTTTGTGTTGACATAATTACCTTTTGTATTATTAATGTAAGTCTGCAGTCATAACTTATATTGTCAAATAAATGTAGTGGAGTAAATACTGGGTTTGCCATTGAAATGTTGTGTTAACATTGCAGAAAATGAAGACTAGTCAACTTAAGTACCTCACAGCACTTGAGTAAATGTACATGGTTACTTCCTGCCACTGCACACATGTTCAAACATGCACAATGGCAGACGCAGCGTGTTATTGCAATTTGCCAAACTGAAATAAAGCCCCACCTCTGTAGGAAGGTGCTGTGTTAAATAATAGTTCCAACAAGCTTCGTACATCCAGCAGAGAGCCACAAATGTAAAGAGGGAACGCTAATGAAAAAGGTTTCTATCACAGAGGGAAAGTTGCTGCGTTGCAGAGCTGTGATTTGTTGCTGTTAGCAGCCCTTTCATTTGAAGCAGACCAACTAAAGTACACAGTTCCCTCAGCCACTTTGTAGCTGTCACAGCTACTCTGCCCTCCTTGCTCGCCTGGTATGCTTTGACATTGTGCTGAAGAGAGCACAGGCACTCTTATCATCAGGGAATGACCCCCAGCGTGGAAGTAGGAGCCCTGGTGGGACAAATGGGCCTGTTAGAAACTCACTACACTGCTGGGATTTTCACATGTTCACATAGCTGGGCGACAAATAAAGCCGAGTAGGGCCGGCGCCGGAGACGTGGCGGCGTATGATCAGTGTCCTGTGGTAGCCGCTCGCCACATCCAGCGAGTTGGGCGCTCAGTTGCCTGCTGGGAGGAAGACAGACCTGGGTGTGAGTCATGCCTACATGCTCTCAGATGCAGGTCTTTGATATTCAGAGAGAGGGCTCCTTGTCATGGATTTAAAACCAGCCAGGAGCCGGGATCTGTGCTGGTGTGAGTGTGTGGGTGTTCACCTGCTTCAAAAACACAGGAGTGTGTGAGGGAGCGAGGCAGGAGCTTTCAAGAGTGAACTAAGTCAAAGAGAGGAGAACAGAGAGGACGGCAAGACAGTTCAGAGTCTGACAGTGAAGCAGTACAAAGGTTAAGCCGTTGCGAATGCAGAGATTCAAATGTTGCTGCGTGGAATGTGAACCTTTTGCCTCATGAACTGAGAAAACACCGAACCCACAAGCTCTCATTTTAAGTATTGTCTCGGATTAAGACTGGTGTAAGTTGTCAAGGACTGTTGATATTGCGAAGGCGGCTGAGTGTTGTGATGTCCAAGGTAGCATGATTCACCACTTAGACATCGTGAAAGGTAGGTGTTCTTCGAGAAAAAGGAGAAAGTAGGCACCCTCTTTAACCTGCCTTGTCTTCCTAGCCAGGCAGGTTACACCGTTTTGTGTGGAAATAGCACCCAAAGACACACGCACACACAGATTTACAGATTGCAAGACAGCTGACTATTGAAGTGAATTTCATGTGCATTTCACATTTATCTAGATGTTTCCTACAACTCCTCTGATATCCTTCAGTTGATAGCTTATCTTTTGAGATTTGGTGTCATTCTGTAACACATGATAAAGTCAGAGGGGGGGGAATGCCAAACAGTTGTACCTACACACACTTTGAAACGTTTAAAGAAATCCTTTTAGCAAGTTATTTTGTAAAAATCGTGGCTGTGATCGCTTGGACTGTTAAATTAGAACAACGTGAAACTCTTTTACCATGTTAGCTCAACCAATCGCAGCTGTTAAGAAAATAAGCAGGCGTTGGATCTCGTCCAAGCAACCTGCTGCCCGGTTTGTGGAGTAAAACGTAATCCAGAGCAACAAACAGGAAATGACCCCAAAACGCTGTGTGCCACAAGAAGACAGATGTTGACACACAGTGACCAGTGAAAAAACTCATGACTGGAAAAGTAAACATGACAACAACATTCATGACAACATAAAAAAAAGCATATGATGTGATATATATATATATATGTATCAACGGCGAATTATGTTTTATAGGCTCGATATATTAATCACCCCAATACTGGGAAATTCATACTGTAATATATCTGTATTGTTCAAATTATCGCCGATTAATGGAGCCAATAATAAAACGCCAAGTTAACTTTGCAAGTGCAGCATTTACATACTCCTGGCAGCGAGCTCCTCTCAAGTTGGTTTGCAATCTGTCAACAAAACACAAGAAGTGTAGCGCGCTGCTGGTACGCTTCAACGTGTCGGCTCGCTGCACCTGGTGGAGTCACATGTTGCAGACTAGAGAGCAGAAGACGGGTTCTAACTAAATACAAAAATGTGAAATAATTACTGGTTACGAGAAGAAGTTATCTATCAGTATCAACTGACAAACCATATTCTGCATCCCCACTATATATTTTTTGTATTGTAAGTATTAAGTACATATACTGGAGTAAAATTTGTTTTTAAAAGTCCTCATGTATTTATTTTACATATCGGTTTGTATATTTTGGGGTATATAATACAAGAAGGATAAAATAAGTAGGTGATATATTAAACATCGCCTCCATCAGCCCAAATATTTCAGCGTCACAGCAGAATATGAATTTCGTATATCCAGTATTTTGTTCTGCTGCTGTCTTGTTTTGGTTATGAAACCTTTTTGAGGTTATTGTGCTTCCACAAAAAAAAAAAAAAAAAAAATCCCCATCTACCAATAAACATGCTTGAAAAGCAGATGATGACGTGCACACAAACATACAGCAGTGTTCTCTTGTAGGACCTGACGAGCACTACTCGATCAGTGTAGTGTGCAGCCCTCCGATGAAGAACACAACAAACAGCTGCCTTTTGTTTTCATGCACGAACCCTGTGATACAGAGCTGAGAGACGCTCCAGTTATGACCTTTTCAATACATCTTCTATACATATTAACCTTGTCGGTGGAACGGGAGGGCGTGGGCGGGACGGACTGGCAATGGCTGTCCTTCAGGGACGAGTGTTGTGGGTGTGGTGTGTGTGTGTGTGTGTGTGTGTGTGTGTGTCGAGGGGGAGGTGTACGGCTACTATTAGCCTCACTAGTGAATGGATTCCATCAGTAGACTGGCAGACTGAATAAAGAAAACAGTGTGATTCATTTACTCCAGCTCCCACTCCCAGCCGAACAGTCAAAACACACAGACTGAATAGTTAGAGAGAGTGTCACGGATCTGAACGCACGATACCGGGCAAGGTGGGTGTGGGGTTATAAAAACAAAAGAAATGTCACATGAACGTTTAACAAGAGGTTTATTTAGAGAACAGAATGACAGATAACTAGGTTATAAAATATAATGCTTGATTTAAGCTAAAGGGCATGTAAAAGAACTGAATCTATTAATGAACAGAAGAAACTGAATTGCAATAAGCTTCTATATACGATGTGATCTTGTCCATAATAATTCCTGCAAATCCAAGATGACAAGAGTCCATATTTACTTACCATTAGCACCAAAATTAGCATCTACATGTGTTTTTTTTAAAATCACGAGCTGGAGCCGATATGTATCCGTAGCTATCGCTGATTAACTTTGACACAGAGGTGAACGCCAACTGCACCAAGTCCCATCAAAGACAAAAGTCAGATGTTAGTGGGTTGTAGTGGGTTTTTTTTGTCCAGTGTGAAAGGGAGCTAATTTGATCCTGTCGGTACGGATGACATCATTAAGTTAATTTTCCTGAAAATCCGGCAATGGCCATGGAAACAACATTTGATTTCATTCTGAGGGAGCGATGTTTTATCATAGCACACCTAATATACTGTCAAACACATAAGGGTCTGAAGAGTGCATCTTGGTTTGATTATCAATTCTGGCAGACAGTTGAGATTAACCTTAACCCTTAATCCCATCATCAAAATAAGCCTTGATATTTTCTGTTGATTATTCCAAAACATTGGAGCAAGAAGGCATTTGACCTGCAGCAGTTGACTTCTCTCAGACTTGGGACCTACTTTTAGAGCTTGTGTCATGAATTACCCTGACTGAAGATTAAGATACCTAAATTTAGGACTCCCTTTAGCCCTGGAATATTTGTGTTTATGGCCCCAGAATACAATAATAGATCCACCACCAAATATTACAAGCCTCCAGGGGTTCAGTATCACTTTAAGCCCCCTGTCAACCAGTCAAAACTAAAAGTGTATGTATTCTTTAAAGAAGTTATTTACTGCTGACCTTCCATTCCGAAACCACTTGTGTCCATGGTCGATAAAAAAAATAAACAAGTTAAAGTTAAACGTATCATAATGGTTAGAAGTTTTAGATAAAACAAAATGATGCCTTCAATGGCTGGCAATCTCACAGGAGTCATTGTGTATGATGATATTTCTGCATGGTTATGTAAAAGCTGAGGGATATGAGGTCATTTTGAGGCCCAGGTGCTCCCTGTGGTGCCAAAATTGTTCCCTTGACATGTTTTCTATATTCCAAGATGATATTGTCCTCAGACACACTGAGAGACACATTCAAGTAATGCCATGGTCATCAGGTTGACGTCAAATGGCCTCCATCACTTCCTCAATCAGCAGATCTGAACATCAATGAGCTTTTATGGAAAAGTCCTGGAGTGCAGAGTGCGAAGTGGATTTCCACCTCCTTCATCCCTCAAAGCTTTCCTTCATCACTGAAGGGTAAACATCCAATTACTTACAGTCCAGAACTTGTAAGGCAACACTCCGTGAGGGACTGAACCTCCTCTGAAGGGTGGTCCTACTTCGTTATTAGGCACTTGATGTTCAAACACTGTTTAAGATTTCCACTCCTTAAAAAAAAATAATATATTTTCAAAGACAACAACTTGAGACTTAAAGTTTCTCTCTTTAGCCATTTCCTTAAAAAAAAAAAAAGAAAAAAGAAAAAAAAGATCGCTAGTTCAGTCTGATTCTATGACCAAATCTGTCCAGGGGTGATTTGCATAATAATAAACTTTGATGCACACCAGAAACACACAAACTTAACTTCATTGCCCCTCGATGGAGGGCTGTAGATTTTAATTTTCGTTGGCAATGCAACTGATTGGTTTGCAGGTTTGACACAGAACAGCAGAACTAGTGCAGCTGGCGTTCACACACTCAGAAGGTGGGTTTAATTAAAAGGAATTATGTTTGGTTAGCTGATCACAGACAACCCACTGCTTATAGACAAGGCTTAAAGGCTGCAAGCTTACTGATATCACAAACCTTTATCACAGATACTGTATATGTATAACATAATGTGTACTGCTCCTGGAAAATGTTATCGTATGATCTGTCAAGGTCTGATCTTCAACGTAAAGCGAAGCGAGTAAACGTCTTTCATTGACATCAAAATGGCATCATAAAACCTTTTCAATGAATAAAAACAACATCACTAAAGCCAACCATGGCTTCCATCTATGAGAAAATTTGGAATATATAGACTTCTCTTTGAGAGTTTGTCACTGAGACCATCACATCACACCCCCACAGAGGTCTCCTGAAGGTTTTTTTTTTTTTTGCCGCTGAGGTTATAATGATACGCGAACGTCGTAAATCATTTCAGGAGGCTCCCGTCATATGATAATGTCATTATGATCGGACGTAAGATGAAAAAGAAGAATGAGAATTTCTTTTATTAATAGTCAGCTGCCTTAACAATCGATTATCGGCTAATCATTAATAATATATGAGATACGTTGGACATCTTTCTATTAAAAAACTGTTTAAATCACAGTCACGATCTATGTATGACCCATTTTGAGGCTACTGAATGGTTAAAATGTAATAACTCAATTTGTATAGAATGTCTCTTTGTATTCTTTAAATGACAAATTACTTGTATTTTGTATTTCATTTGGATATCTTTGATGAGCAGCATTTGGTCATTTGTACCAAGATACCTTTCTATGTATTTGTCAGTTAATACATTTTTAATTGGTTAAATTCTTAGTCCACATTTATTTAACGTCAACCCTGGCAGAAATAAATCCCATGATGTGCCTTTAACTTGAAAAGTCAAATTCGTAGTGTCAGTTTTATCTATTCTTTGTTTTGCACTCTACCTTTTCTTCTTTTCAACAAGCTTACTGAAACAGCACCTGACAATTCTGGCTGTAGATTGCAACAGTTTTTTACCCGATTCCGCTAGTTAGTAAAGCTTCAGTGTATTTGGTTTAGTGTGAGTCCTTCTATAATTAATTAGTGCTTGAAACTCAGAAAACACTGCGCTACGTACACTACTTCTCTACCAACTGCAGCACTTCACTGCTGTTTTCTTCCTTGTCTTTGTGAATTAAATGCGTCACAAGTGAGTTTCAAACTGGCACAGAGACCTACATATGAGTTGAGTCATACAGGTTTTTAAAACGTATTTAGTTTTTCTTGTTATGTTTCAATTTCTGTGCTGATGAGAAACAAAAAGAAAGGTAAATCACAACAGAAGATTAATTTATAGACTCTGCTATGTGCCTGTTTTCAGATTACATCCTATTGTAGAGAAAAATTAAGATGAATTTTAAGGAAACAACGTTTTTATTCTTTTACCGATAAATCACACTGCTGTTGGAAGAGCATTTGTATCTACAGCCCAATACCGTATGTGTTACATGATGCCATTTTCCCGTTCTGCCTCTGCTGATATCAGTGCAGGGTGCAGAGTACATCTGTATCTATACGCTGCGGTCTGATGTATAAATGTCTTCCTGCATCAGACTCTTCCTCAGCGACTGGCAGAGTCAGAGCCTATTCTCCTCCTCAGCGCAGTAATTGGTTGGTCATGTCAGGAAGACACAGTGAGAAATTGACGACTAACAGAAAATTCCGCCCTCCTGTTGTGATCATTCGCTACTGTTGAATATTAAAAATGACACATTAAAGAACATTACCTTGAAGCACTTGACTAAAACCAATGTGAGTCCATTTTAATGGCACACTGCTCGCTCATCACAGCCAATACTTGATAGGTATTATTATGAATTAGCTGTGCATGCATAACGGCAGAGCAGGGAATGATAGAGGGACTCCTGTCTTAGAAAATGGGATTTACTCCCTTACCTTAGCTGTATTAAAGGGCTGTCTTACTTGAGACATTCATATACGTGGAAACCAGAGGGTGTGATAACCTGTCAAGCCATCTTCTACTTATTGATTTTTACTCCAAAAGTTTTACTGGTTTTATTACAAGAGCAGGTCCTGCTACAGCTACAGGATGTTTCTACAGTCCGTGGAGGCCTGCAGAGGATAATCCATACTTTCATCACATCCTGCATTTACTAAAGCAGGGAGGTCTCCAGAGGTGAGAGCAACGCTGAAATCGGTGCAGCTGGGTGAGGCAGGTTGAGCACTTTCTTGCTAAGCAGCACCCTATTTTTAATTATATATGAGGCAGAACTCACAGCGAACGAGAGGAAGTGCTCCTGAGTGTGAGGCCTCGCTGGCACATGAACACAGGGTGATTGACCAAGTCACTTAAAGGTCCAGTCGCTCACATCTGAGTGGGCATTGACCCACTACACTGCCAGAGCCCTTGAGAGACGGGCAAGGAGAAGGTGGGGTGCCCTGTACATCCACAACCCTCCCAAGTGGGGTGGAATTTCTGTCGGCATCAATTATTCAAGAACCATCTTAGATAACACTCGCGGGGAGGATGAATGAGGTCTATTTCTGTATGGTACTTCATAAGGATGAAGACAGGAGGCATTTTTTATTTTGTGTGCTGGTGCTTCAGACACCGGATAACCAGTCCTCTCTTCTTCTGTGCGACTCAGGTAAAGCCTGGAGTGTCTTTGAAAAATGCTCTTAACGCACTCCACATTTCTTTCCACTTTGCCGACATTCCAAGATGTCAGCACTTTGTAGAAGATCTGAGGGACACACATTTTTCCCTGGCATCCTAGGAAATTTAATGTACAGTAGGTGTTGCCAAGAGGGACCCTCATGGAGGTGACAAAAGCCTCTGAAAACAGGCCCCTTGCTCTGTCCTTTCACACTGTGTCCTCTCTATAATCCTCATCTTTTTCTGTTAAGATACACCAAGACTCCCAGATGGGCCACGAGGTTTTCCACATGTGTGATTTCCTTTTTTCGATACATACAAGCCAGGAATACTGTTCTCGCAGTCGTGCAGCGGATGCTTTTTTTCTGGCCACTCCCTGTGAGGTTCAACATGTCACAAACAAACAGGGCATCACACCACTGCTGTGTGTGGTCAGACAGGGCAAGAGACACGAAGCCTCCAGCCAAACGGGCTAACTGCTTATTTCATACTATAAAGCAACGTTTCAGCAGCGAGGCTGTACTAAACATTGATAACAATAATAGTAACTGTCATGACTCTGACACATCGGCGAGTCAGCTGTAAACACTGACTGTTAGATGATGCATCAAAGGGAGCTTTGATGTTGCTGGCAAGATGCAAGAGCAGAGGATGAAAAAAACAAAAATAAAGATTTCATCACTCTCTATTGATTTCTTTCTATAAAATCAAATAAAAAACTGCAGGTGCAATGCATGAGTGGGAGGTATAATGCAACCTATATACACAATGACTGTAAACACTTTGGGAGGCACTAACAACTTCACTCTTGGTGATTTTGCCAATTTGGTGTCTCCTGAAGAAATGTACATGCTTCTCATGACCTAACATTATCCACATGTGCAACAGGCAAAAATAACTTCTTCTTTTTCAAAAGAAGATTAATGTGACATCTTCTCCTCTGCATACGAAGTGTATTTGCTGGTTACATTGAATTGCCAACAATTCCCTGGTCTTAGATATCATGCAAAAGTGACATTCGTCAGATGTTTACAGCATCTGGACAAGTTTCAGTTGTCCTGTACTGTTTACACAACTCACCGCTCACCATGCACATGTAAACACCATGTCTGACATCTGATAAAACCAGTCAGACAGATGCATGGTGTCACCACTTCTAAATCTACTGATAACATGTATGTATTGTTGGACAAATATAAAATCTTGTCTGAAGAGCTGCTTCAGCTGCTGTCCAACATAGTAACTCTAATCTAATTTATTTTCTGCAACTTTGGCAATCATTGACTTGTGTTGTCAATAATATCAAAACATCGATACATATCTTCATGTTCAGTGTGTTGACATAAACTGCTGTAGTGCCCACAACATTTCCTCCAGGAGTAAATTATCTTATTTATTAGTTTTATTTATGTTTCAATAAAAGTCTGAGAAGTTTTGCGCTCTGTTATTGAACCTGGCATCTTACGTTGATATTTTTCAGTTAAAAACTCCAGACATCACTTTTAGTGACAAAACAACTGTGTTATTTTATGTTAACTTCATTATCCAAACAACTGTCTTCCTGATTCAATCATATTATTCAACAGATAGCTATGTTTTAAAAAAACAGTCAACATTAAGTCTTTAAATACAAAGTCCAGTGTGTAGCATTTAAGTCGATCTGTTGGCATAAATGTGATATAATAAGCATGATTATGTTTTCACTTCTGTATAATCAAAGGACCTTCTCTATTGCGTCTGCCTCTCAGGCTCTACAGAGAGCCTTTTAGTTTTTAGCTGCCACGTAGCGATGGAAGGGGAGGGTGAGGGGAGGGGTATTCAGTTGGTTGCAACCTCACCCCTGGATGCCACTCAAACCTACACACTGGACCTTTAATAATGATTACTACATCCTTAATTAGCACGACTGTTTACAATCCAATTATCATCTAATTAGGACTCCTTACAAAGAGGCTCTGAGTTGGAGTAAATGAGGCTCCTTGTTCTGCGAGGTAAAAGTTGGACAAGGACACAGAAAAAGAAAACAACCTCAATGGAGAGATGTAATCTAAAGATCTGACATCAGATTTATTGGTAAGCACATGTCTTCTTTACTATTTTTGTAACACAACAAATTGAGCAAAAATACTCCACAAATAGTTTTTTTTTCTGAAAATCAAGAATTGACAGCAGTGGCAGCCATTGCTGTGCTTTGTGTGCATAAATAGATGCTCTGGCATGTGCATTCATGCTTCATGTTGATGTGTGGTACTTGTGTGTTCACAGAGTTGCGATGCCTACGTGTCAAAGGATCTGAGACATCTGATTGTGACAGAATATCCTCCATACGCATACAGTTATTTCTGTCACACTCGCTTTTTTTGGCTGCAGTCCTGAGCGTCGGCTATGATTCCTTGCGGAGACACGGAAGGGATGTATACTGGGGTCATATGTGACCTGGGCTGGTCCCTGGTGAACATGGTTCTACTACACTGGTCCTGTCAGTCAGACAACCAGTCAGTCAGCCAGTTTTCAGGAAGAAGGCTGGGAGAGAGTGGAGACACACATGCAGCGAGAGAGGGAGCCGGAATGAACGGCGGTAAGACAAGTATTCCCTCCAGTCAATCACAGTCCACAGAACCGCTCAAATGATGCAGGATGTCTCGAGAGGCCTGCAGGGTGGAACTGGGTGAAGGAGGACCTAATGTCACAGTCCCTACACTGAAGTCGGTTCCTGTCAATTATCATAAGTGACATGATGGCTTAGAAAAGTGCTACTGAACTCTGTAGAGTCCTGCGAGATGACCATATTACTGGTGTAAATAAAACAAGCATCAGTGGGACTCTGAGGAAGGTGTTAATCCCTGACTAATGAACTCTGCCTCTGCCAGTAGCTTCCCTGTTGCATCCCTGGACATCTCCACCTGTGTGTGTGTGTGTGTGTGTGTGTGCGCATGTGTGTGTGTGTGTGTGTGTGTGTGTGTGTGTGTGTTAGGGGATTCAGAAAGAGAGGGACAGGCTCCACTCTCCCGTCCCTCAGCCTGACAGGCAGAACTCAGCCACACAATTTCACGGTTTGTGGGCAGTACACACCACTGCTTTCCCATCCCTGAAACCCAGAGACCCACGGAGAGTGTGTATGTGTGTGTTAGCCTGTGCATATGAACATGAACACACACACACACACACACACATACACACACCTCCTCCGCTATTAATACTAGGGGAAAGAAGAAATCAAATATTAATCCTTCAACGCCCACCTGGAATTGAAAAAAAAAAAAAAAATGAGTGGACTTACCATTTTGTTATTGATTTCATGAAAATGAATTTCACAGACTTTCTCTACGATGTCTTCACTCTCAAAAGTTATGAAACCAAATCCTATGCAGGGAGAAACAGAGAAAGGGGGGGGGGGAGAAAGAGGGAAGAGAATGAGAGTTAGTGGAGAGCCTTAACAAAACTCCAGCGACTCACAGAAGAAAAAAAAAAGAGCACCCAGAGATGGAATATTATCAGGAGCCAGATCCAGAAACTGTGCGAGGACATCTGTGGAGATTGGCTCTGGCATGGAAAAGAACAAGTGAACAAGACAGACATTGTCCTCTTTAAATCAGGAATATGATGAAATCTGCCACATTATTAAGGGCACTCGAGGACCTCTTCTACAAAGAGAAGATGGAAAAACAGCACAAAGCTCATTTAATGAGATTCAGGGAGCTAGGGCCCAGCATCTGAATTTCATTAAATGCATTTTGTGTTCTTTTTATTGAAATCTCACTGTATAACAAGCCCCCGTTTTTATGTTAATGCAGGCCTTAGAATGAATGCGCCGTTGACAGTGGGGTTTTCATGCCATATTTATAGGATAAAAGCTTAACCCCTCTTTTAAAACACAAAGACAGAGAGACAAGATGGTTTCAGACTTTTGAACACAAGTGGATTGCAATGCTCTCCTCTGTGTTTTGATGGCGACGCACAAAGCAATCTAGCTTTCTGTATAGCCGGGTGTTGAAAGGAAAACTGATATTCTATTACTTTTGCAAAAGAGGAAACGGCACAAAAGAGAAACAGTTAGTGAATAAAGCAGCAAGTGGGACTGAAAGGAGATGAGTTTCTTTTCAAAACGGCAAACACCCGACGATGAAGCAAAATCACCTCAGATTGAGCTTAAACAGCTGTCACTGCCGACAAAACGCCATCTGACTGGCACACACTCTGCAGACAGCAGCGCCGTCAATTTATTATCATGGAACGTCAGATGATACAGGAAAAACAGTCTCCTACTGCATGGGAAAAAGGGACTGATGCACTAACAGGGGAGAACAGTTCAAATTGTTGACTGGGCTGAACAGTGGGGGGAATATCGTCCTATTCAAGTTAACACAAATCCACACGTTCAGGCGTCGGCTCACAGCCATCATCCACTTCACAGGACAAATCTCAAGGTCAAAGACTCGAGGGAAGCTGCTCAGAGACCAGTATCCTGCACGTGTAAACTAACATTCATGCTTCTGCACTGCCAGGTCCACAAACAGAAGAGGTTTATATATCAACTTTAAGAAATTACGCTGAACCATTCACCAGGGCTGCAACTAATGAACATTCCCCTTATTGATTCACCTGCTGATTGTTTTCTCATTGGATCCATCACATGTTTGGATGACAGAATATTAGAGAACAGTGCCGAGAGAAAGAAGAAACAGACTTGTCCAAAAAAAAAACCAAACCTGTCATCATAATTACTTTTGTTAGATGATAAATTGTCCAAGAAGTAATTGCGATAAAAGGTATTATTGCCATTTTATGACCATTTTACACTATTGATGTAATGACAATATAAGAGCATAATAGCACAAGTACACCCTTTCAACTAGTAATGAATTAGAATGTGAAACACAGAATGAGGAAGTATTCAAATAACCTAAAGAACTTGAACATAAATAAAATACAACCACACACCAAAAACAACAAAATGTTGTATCCCACACACTTTATTTCAGGGCCTTTACTTTTATCTGTCAGACAATGAGGCCATCTGTGATCACTTAACTAGGGAACAATCTGCCCTCGCTCGACACCTCTCCTCTACTGACATTCACATGATCTCTGCAGAAAAACCCACAGAAAGGGAGAAAGAGAGAGAGAGAGAGAGATGGTCTCTGGTATACATCCCTCCTGTAAACGCACTGATTGTGATGTGACCACTCCGATTTTAATGTAGGTTTAATTATGGAGTTATCTTTTGTACAAGCTTGGAAGTGCATCTGGTTGTTACGATAACTTGATATTCAAATTTTCATCACAGGTTGTAACCGACAGTCCAAAACTATAGATATTCAGTTTACGGAGAAAATAGGAGACCCGGGAGACCGTTCTTTTCACTGAAAAGAAGTGACTTAAAATGTCAACTTGGAATTTTCTGCTGTGTTTCACTGCGGCTCTAGTTTACACCGAGGTCGTTACTGTAAATGACCTTTTAGTGATTTCCACCAGTTGACTCCCATTTACTCAGGTATGCTTAAAGGGATAACTCCCTGAACTGTATTAGGCCACTGCTGGCTATGTTGTGAATCAATGAGCGGGACTGCTTCATGGCAGTATTGGATTTTCAGGATTTTTGAATCAATGTGATTAAATACCTTCATTTGTCAGGTATTTAATTCCCTTCATTTCTGACATCCTATTTGGCTGGATTATATACAATCAGTTACTGATCTCATACTAATATCACAACATAAAAACACATATCACGCACACCTTTGCACATATTTTAGCCGCTACCTGCTGTTTACATGCTCTTTGGCAAATATTTAGCAGCTTAAGCGTCTTCATATTCACACCCATGCAGAAGTGATAAGATGAGGTGTACTATAACACATTAGTCTCCTAAGCAGCTTATTCTATTAATTCATCAGATCATCCAGAGAAAGATAGACTTCTTTGTTAGGTGCGGCTGCTTACTAGCCAGCCTGTCACAAACGCTGGCATTTATAGTTCTGTCATAAAGTCTTTATCGCTCGCTCGCTTGCTCGCATTTTTCTTGCCTGCTCCTCCTCCAGCTCCTCCTCCGCAAACAGCAAACCTTCTCTCCTGCTCCCGACACGAGCCAGAATCAAAAACAGCCTTGTCAAAAGAAGGGTTGGGAACCTAATGTGTGAACTGATTAAACATGGACAACATCTAATCTGATGAGATCTTATGAGACAGAATATCAATTTCCACTGAGACATCTCAACACTGAGTTGTGGCGACACACATGTGTGAGGTGCGATGGAGGTGGAGAGGAATTGGGGTGTGTGTGTGTGTGTGTGTGTGTGTGTGTGTGTGTGTGTGTGTGTGTGGGGGGGGGGGGGGGGGGGGGGGCTGCACACCTCTTCTCCTGCTCGCCCCACCTCCATGCCAGCGCAAGGAGCACTTTTGACAACCAACAAATCAACCGCCAGGAGTAATTTGTCACAGAGAGAGTGTAGGTAGAGGGAGTGGAGTCTGGAGGGGAGTGGAGGTGGGTGGAAAGGGAAAGAGAAAAAGGTGGAGATGAAAGGAGAAGGAGAGGGGGGGGAGTGGGGAGAAAGACAGAAAAAGTGACAAGGAAGGAGGTTAACACACATGGCCCCTGTCGCCACACTCCTTCCTGCTGCTACAGGCAGCTCCTCCATCAACTGACAGGACATTTTCCACTGCACCATTATATCCACCAGGGTCAGGGCCAAGCCACACCACCACAGATACCACCAGCAGGGCCCTTCCACCCATGACTGGATCTGTTTAAATGAACAAAAAAAGAAGACATTCTGCAGTGGTGTAAACTACTATTGGAATGTGTCTTGTACAAATACACACATATATATAAAAAACCCCTTACAACAAACATCCCTACTTTCCTCTCTCCTTGGCTCAGCACACGCCTTCTTGGTCAGTCCCCTGTGGACCGTCTGAACCTCTGGCCCCCACCATTACAGTGCACTCTTTTGCTCTACTATCCTATTTTACAGACCTTACAGACAATTACAGGCCACAAAATAGCACCAACAGAAGAATTCCTCTCTCCCCATCCCCCGTCTGCGGGATGTCAGCAGAGTGAGATTGTCCTTGTGTATGCCAGCCCTTCTCTTCCAACTATCCACACATGGCAGGAGGCTGACCTCCACGAGACTATTAAAGACTGTCAGCGCCGACAGACGCAAGGAGAGAGGTGTCAACGCACTCACACTGAAGAACCTTCCAACAGCTTAAACAATACCCTGTAAATGGAAACACATGGATGTGTGGTAGGATGGCTGATAATAGGTGTTGTTCGGCTACTGGCTGAGGCCCTCTTGGCTGCACTTCCTCACACTTATTAGTGGGAGCCGGGCTTGGCTTTATCTCATCACTCCACAGAATCGACGGGGAGCCTACTTTCACGGCCTTTTACCAGCTTCTCCATACTGGGTCTTTATTTCACACTCATTCCTGGTTTCTCTGCTTCTGTTGCCTCAACGCCTCAACCTGAGGAAAAAGCTGATTCTGCCAGAGGTAGATAAAGGAAGAACTTGCAAAAGTAATGCAACTAAGTTGCGTTTGACTTTAAAAGTGGCGTTGAAGCCTCAAATGAAGGATTCTCTAATGTGTCCACCACCAATGTAAAGCTCGGGGAAACTCTTCTCTTATGTTTTTTCTTTTGATTCCTGACAAGACTCACATATGGAGGACGCAGATATCTTCAAAAATATATACCAAGAGTAAATTATAGATGCACAGAATGTCATTTATGCCACTAGAGGTCCCTCAATCAAAACGGAACAAAAGACACAGGTAGGGTGGGATCATGGGAGTTGTTGCCTGCAATGTTAGGCAACCCACATACCCACATTGCCGCTAACTGAGCTGGTAAGTAGCTGCAATCATGGATGTGTAAAAAGAACACAATAAACAGTGGTTAGCAATTACCCTTGTGATATGCTGCTCCTGTTTTCGCTGAGTATGAATTCAAGATGGCAAGTTCTTACATATTGCACCTTTAACGACTTATTCATGTGTAATCTAGTTCATCGGCCTCCATTGTTTCTCTTTGAACCTCTCGGATGTTGTTGCAACAGGCGACCAAATGGAACTTCCCATTATCCAGATCAAAACTATGGATCTCTCTTGGAGGGTCTTGTCATTTAACGCAGATAACCAACATACTGTATCTGTAAAATCAACAATATTACTGGGTTTCATGTTCGTTATTTGTCTTTTCTTCCCTTTATGCGACAGAAAATATGAGCCAGTAAGGAGTGGAAGCGGTTGTAGGAGGGGTATTATTATCTGTCATGCTTTTAGTTCTTGTTATAAAGAAGATCTGGTGAGCTTGTGAGAGCATGAACACGAGGCGGTGTTAAGGCTGTTATAAATTTACAGCTGCTGCGTGTAGCAGGCATCCCCCAACTCCCTAATGACTGCAGCTAAATATACCGCAATAAGAGAGAACGTAAAGCACATATGTATTATCAGTGACAGACTAAGCGTAGACCGGGCGCTCATTACACACACCTTTCTAGGTCACTGTAAAGCGAGGAAAAGAAAGGGAACATTTGTTTTTTTAAACAGGAGCATTTTAATTAAGGGCTGTGTGAGGATTCACTATTATATTTAAGTACAAAATCCCTCACATCTCCCTGCATATATAATTCAAAAAAACCCATAAACATGTACATCTACTGCTTTGAGGATAAGGACTGTATATTGTTCCTGATTTTAGCTGCCTCCACTGAGAGTAGCCTGCTGCTCAGCACTTCTGACTGCTGGTCCCATCAACACAGAGCGAGGAAGTGGGGCAACCTGGAGGAAGTGTCAGACGTGTCCTCTGGGACACAGCATGAAGGGAACGTAGGCCCCCCTGCCCCGGTGGGCGATGCACGTGCACAACCACAGAATACACACTCACACACACACAAACACACACACGCACGCTCACACAAACTGTACGTGTGAGCTTAAGCTGCAAGGTCGTAGGTGCAACCCACCTGCAGGTACAACTGCTCCTCCTATACTTCCCCTTACTGAATTGTTTATCTTGCTCTAATTATGCATGATCAAACCTTCACCTGTCCAATCAGGAGTAAGTCTACAGAGGGCTCCTGCTCTGCCTGTCTGTCTGCGTGCCCCTGCCTCTGAGCCTCATCTTCTTGTAATGCATTGAAGCAGACAGAGGCAGTCCGAACACCCACAGCACAGTTAGAGGCCTTTGATCAGTATTTCCGTCTGCTATTACTAGAGATCCAGAGCCCCGGGCGTTAATCCCCTGTTTAATACAGTTAACGCCATGAACCCTCAAACAGCACAGGGCACAATATAGCTGAGAGAAGAGACTAGAGGCAGAAAACATTTCAGATGGTATTGTAGCTTAAAAAAAAAAAAGGCTTGAAAATTCTTTTGCACATTAGAAAATGTATTTATAAAACAAAACACACTGAAAACACTACACTGAAGAATGGCCACAGAGAGAGCTGACAGCTAACAAAGTTTGAAAATCTATTAAATTTAGTATTAATCAAGTTTATTAGAAACTGTAATAAAAGACCACCTGAAGGAGGAAGGACTCAAAATAATTGTTGGAGAGATGGATGGATGACATGAGTTAAAAGATGAAATTTTAATCATGTTACTGCAGACGTGAGTCGTGTGGTCAATTACATAATCAGCTCTTACAACCACATAGGTCGACTGTTACAGCAGATGTTTAAGACCCATATTAATGTTTCTTGTTAGGCGGTGACCCCTAGTGGCTGTGGGTATTATGATGACTTGAAAGGAGGAAGTCAGGTGAAGCGGTATACCTGTCTCCTGTACGTAGCAGTGGTCCTGTTGTTGTGGAAACGGTGATATACCTTTTGTTGCTTTGGGATGAGGACGTGTTGATTAATATAGAAAAACAAACACGGAGACAGACTCCCATAGGTGTCCGGATTCCCTAATCACAAGACACCAACTGATAAAAACATCCTAAACAAGGAAATGTGACTGCTTTAATGCATGCAAGTCTGCTGGGGGAAGTAAAGATGGACGGTGTGAAATGAGTCCCCCAGGTGTTCGCTACAGCGAGCCATGAGTTCCCGTCTCAGATGAGACAGCGTCAGACGATAAGACGACGGTGGCTTGTTGTTAGTTAAACGGAAGATCACAACTTGCGTGCATTTGTTAATGTGTATCTCCGATATCACAAGGAGGAGGTGTGTTTGTTATGAAACATGCTTTTTCCATACATATGAAGCAACGTTACGTTGGCATTGGTTAGGGCCATACTGAATAATGCTGATGAACACTGCCTCTTGTGCATATTATCTACTCTGTAACAAGTGTCTGACTCATCTCCTGAAGCCCTGTTAGCCTAAATATTATTCAAAATGGGCCATCAGCCTACGCTAACGGAGTCTGAACACTTAAATGTTCCAGCCTGAGTGCTCGGCTTATGTTGTTGTTGGGGAAAAAAGGCATTTTCTTAAAACATGTGCATAGGTTTAATATGTTGAGCAGGATCTGACACCATGTGAGGGAAAGCTAAAAAACAAAAAATAAGTCAAATATAATAAAACACTTGAAGCAGGTGCGCAAATACAAGCTAATACAAGCTAATCTCAGCACTTTGGTCTGCACAGTGTGAAGTCACCTCCAATTTGACCAAAATAAAAAGGTGATGGTTTTTTGCAGATGGCTGTTTACTAGACACAGAGTTTCTAGTTTGTGTAGCAGCGGCTCTGAGGCTTTATAAAGCTGGAACTTATTAGTTAAGACAACATCTTAAAGAGGACATCTCATTACTGATTACTGAGATATGTCGCAAAGGAGCTTTTAATAACAGAATGAAATAAAGCAGCAGGCCAGAGAACAATTAGACAGAAACAATGTGACTGTAAATTGATGTAATTAGATTTCAATGTGATGGCTGTTTTTCTTCACGCTTGGCCTTTATCATTTAACGATGCCCCAGTGAGTTTGTACTTATCAGTTCAGAAAAACTTGTTTGGACATCTTTTCAACAAAATCTCTGAATTTATTTTGTGTTTTTGCACATTGGGGAGGGGAATAGGACTAACATTAGAGAAAAAAGTGGGTTTGGAGCAGAAAAGAAAAAAAGAAGATGATATAAAAGTAGCCTTTCCTCAAATTAATCAAAATGCACAATTGTAAGATGAGGATGGGAGGCTTGCAGACCCCCGTATATAGAAGGACCTAGTAGTGTGTGCTTTTACTAAATGATTACAGCAACATACAATATGCTGCTTCCTCTGCATTTTCTGCAGAGCAGAGCTCAGCATGCATGCTGAGGAAACTAGTTTGTCTGTGCCTCTATGTAGGTCAGCTTTCAGAGTTGGCCATCAATTTCCACTGTCCTACTTAAAGAGACACCCCATCACCATACAAACACACACAAACACGAACACACATTTATAACATTGGCGTTACATATGAGGACTGTACACCGGACCTGCTGCTCTAATCGCGGACACATCACGTCAAACGTTATCCCTAACCTATATCTTGAAAACACGTTGGACGACACAAATATGGGTTGTCAACACGCAGCCTGCTCTGGCGTGGTCAGTGGTAATAGGCACCTTAACAGCAACACAGAGTGTGTACTTTTGAAACGACTGTATCTCTCTCCACCTCTTCAGTACGCTTTCAAACACTTCCTAACTCAGGAAAGACCCTCATTAGTGCCAAACAATATAGCCATAAGTGTGAAGTTCTCTCCTCCTATATGATCACAAGGCTGCTCTAGCTCAATGGAAGCAATTATCCACAGAGAGGGTGACTAACTACCCCTGTACTCACTAGCACCCAGACAGCAGGCTAAAAGCAGTAAGCCACAAAGAGCTAAAAAAGAGCACTTGATGAAAAAGTCAAAAGAAATCTGAGACGTAAAAACAAGAATTCTGCTTTAACAGATAAGAAAGATGTGACTGTGATTAGCAGAATTATAGAGAACAAAGACTTGCCTAAAAATAAAAAGAAGCATGACGAAATAGCGAAACATGTTTCAACAGACAAACTGCGATGTGAGGTAAATAACTGTCACAGAGGAAACGCAGTGGGGACATTTACCTCTTTTACCCAAAAGGTGGGCTGCCAGCGAGCCGGCCGTGTTCACAAGTTCTTATCTGTGTCATCACATGAAAGAAAATCATCCTGCAGGTCAAACCTGACAAGGACCCTCTATCCACAGATCAGGAGCTGACCTGAGGTCTGCACAGCCTCCTCTAAGGATCGAAAAGGTGAGAAACCCAAACTCTACAGGCCAAAATATTGACTTTTCATCGGCTTCATGATCATGTGATGATCTCTTATATGTAGTATGTTTTTCGCCATGTGCCTGCTATGTCTACTAACTATATTCTCTCTATGTAAGAGTTATTATTGCTATGATGGCAAAAAGTATCAGTACAACAATTTGCAATATAATACATGAATGGTATATGCAAGTCCTTAAATACGACGGGTGCTGCTTCAAAGGAGGACGCTGTTCAAAGACCTGGAAACAGCTGGAGAAATTGTTTATATCTGTGCACCTCACTCAACCTGGATACCTGACTAAAATGTAGAAACTGTTGAATCCTCAGCACAGTATTGAACTTCATGCAAAATATAAATAACTGTCAAAAGGAGTATTGATGAAAAAAAAAGTTGAAAGCAGCAATATGCTGTTGACTGATCCACAGAAGATGTTACTGTTGTCACTACAGCAGTGCTTATATACTGTTATATTCCCCATCAATAGTATACTATTCATGTAGTAATTGTTCCATATTAAGGTTTCGCATATGCTAAAAATCCGTGCACACCCTCCAACAACAACTTCTCCAGCTAGCAAATTAATTACATAAAAGATGTTGATCGAGAAAGTTGATACCTCTACAATCAGGAAGAGTTCAACTCTACGTGATCGAGCATGGCGCTGGCTGCAGGCGTGCTCAGGCTATCAAACATAGTACACTCTTTTCCTTTTTAGATATATTACAAGAACGAGGAGTCACATGTAAAATATATCCCCCTGAAATGTAAAGTATATGAATTAGGAAAGAAATAATAGTATTTCCTAATCTGGTTTAGACATGCCTGCCCATTAGGTGAGCCATTTTCACTGTTCACCACTCCCATTTCAAATCTATTAGCTCAGGAGCATTACCGGCTGATAGATTAATGATTAACCACAATATATATTCAGTTTCATATTCCACTTCATCCAAACCAGATAGTGAAGTGCCCATCTAGGAACAAAATGCACTTGAATGCATCCTCATTGTCCTTGCACACATGACCTCACACTTGGCCATGGTGATTGTGCCGTGAAACGAGAGCTCTAGATAGGTTTTTCTACGCTTGTGAAAACATGTTCATGCCTTCTACGTCGCCCCGAAATGTCAAGTCCTTGAGATTTAGAGTCTGACAGGGGTGCTGGACTCCGGAAACACATATTGGTAATGCAGAGCTTAACGCTGACACTTAACCAGGACAAATACAGTGACTATTTTTGCAGTCTGTGGCAATTAGGTCATGAGAATACTTGGGCTGCTTCCCAATAAGCTCAGTCCATTTGGGAAGGGATAAACTGCTCTCTCGTTCCCTCTCTCTCTCTCTGTAACTTTCTCTCTCGCTCTCTCTATTTATATTATCTTCCCACAAACCTTCTTTTGGCGCTCAGTGTGTGGATTAGAGGTTGACCGATTAATCGTTTTGGCCAATGGCTGCGTGGCCTCCGCCAGTCATGTAGGGACTGAGTGGAGAACCTTGAATGTGGTGTTCAAAGATCCAGATTCATGCATTTATTTCTTATGACTTGCCTTAAAGGTACTTGTCCGAAACTGACACTTTGGGATTGTAGGACGGGTTGGCCACCATCCCACAGCATCAGTCAGGCTTTGACGAGTTGGGAATGAGACCCAAAAATCAACGTTCCTTAAAAATAGCAACTTTACATGTTCAGTTATCTAGAATCTAATGAAGTCAAAGATTGTTAATTTCCCAATTGTCATTGTCTAGTGTTGATGAGGATTTGGTTAGCTCCATCTTTTGGATCCAACATACAACATCAAAGGAGATCTATTTTGGTTTTTGGTTTTTCCTTTCCTTCGGTGTATTAAGTCCAACGTCTACACCAACAGAAGCTCCTCTCTCCTACAGAAAACACTGCTCTGTAAACGTCTCATCAGTAGTCCCACCTTTTATTTTCTTGTCTTTTGTCTTATACAATTGCATAACCCTAACCTGAAGCCAAAAACACAACAGAGCCAACTTTAGACCTGGTGAGTGGTGCTGGCTCAGACCTGTGTGAGCTGACCAATCAGAGCAGACTGGGTATTAAGGAGGGGGGTCCTTAAAGAGACAGCAGCTAAAACACTGAGTCTCAGACAAAGGGGGAGTAGATTCTGTTCCACTGGACAGTTTTAAGACTGATTTTTTGAGCATTAAAGCATGTAAACCTATTCTAGTAGTAACCTAAGGTAATATTATGAACCTGAAAATTAGCATAATATGTCTCCTTTAACATCATCATCCACTAACATTCAAGAAATAGCAAAGAGGTTGCTGTTTCCAAGGAATTTTGCTGTGACAAACTAATTACATTAAAACCTATAAAACTGACCATATTTCAGTTGGCTTTGGACTACTTGTAATATTTTTTAATGACCAATTAATAAGATTCCAAAATTTTAAATATGATAAAGATAACGAAAAAGATCCATGTAAGAAACCAAACCCAGTGAATCCAACAGTGGTCCAAGGATATGTGGACCCCCCAGTCGGAAATAGTGTCAAGGATAATTAGACCTGATCTAAAATACGGTTGACCCAAACAGGCCAAATACAGAGAGAACACCGACGGTGGCAGCACCATGATACACCACCAATTAATGAGCAGCAGTGGACTAAAAAAGAGGCAATACATATAATTACAGAAAACAAAACAAGGCCCGAATTTAGACCAAATATAATTTGCAACTGGGTGGACTCAGCCTGACATTTAGCCTACAGTACATGCTGGTGGGCATAAAGTATATTGTCAGGCATTAGTTTTTGTTTTCTGAGCGAATTAGAAAGATCCTCCTCTCATCGTTGTTTAATTTCTCACTGTGGCCTGACTGAAATTTAGTTTGACAGTGTTGCAAAAAAACAAAAAAGTCCCTGTGAACCCAACCTAATCGATGAAGGGACCTCTATCCATGATAAGGTGATGGAAAAATTAATGTTGTCTCTTCTGGAGTAATCCAATTCTGGTGGCTAATATCCATAGCACAAACACACATTCCCACACACACACATACAGAGAAGCGATGTGGGGAAAAAAAAACAGTCACGACCGCTGAGAGAGGGACAGAGCTCCTCGGCTTCAGCCACTGTTATCGCTCTATCTCTTCTTGATGCCACTGTACTCGCCTGAAGACATATTATATCTGCATGGACTGCGACAGCATCTCATATACTGAATACACACAGTGTAAGTAGCCACAGCTAAAGAGGCCAGAGACAAATACAAGCAAGGTTAAGCAAACATCGGTGAGGGTAAGACGGGCAAGCCGGGCAAGACAAGTGGTTAGAATATGAGTTACGAAACCAACCTGAACATAATTGCTCACACTGATAGGATTTCTTTAGTACAAATGGAGTATCGGTGTAATGAGATCCAAAGGTTTGAACCACAAGAGGATTCTTCATTCAAGAATGTCAGACTCTTTTGTGCCAAGCAATGGGCCGAGCTTAATAGATGTCTCAATTTCTATCACATACAGTAACAACCAATGTGGGGAGGAGGCGGTGCGACGCGGGGGCAGGAGCCTTTTTCCAAAAGGCTTTGAGCCAGCGTGATGAATTTTCTTTTGAGGTGCGAGGCAACGTGGGACTTAAAATGAATGAAACAGATACGCACCTTTTGTGTTTTTCTGACCTATTGATACAGATATCAATTTCATTAAACGTAATTAGCATTTCTCATTCCTGATGAAAGTGGACATTTAGAAAAGCGGGGGAATAATAAGTCGTGGGTGAACGCGCCGAGATAGAAAAAGAGGATCACTCAGAAGTTTTGTACCTGATGAACAGCTTTTTGTCCGGATACAGAACTTGGCAGGATGTTGGGGATGCCGACACCTCCCACCAGAGCATCTACAGGGGAATTCACTCAGGGACTAAAAAGCATTTAATCAAAATAATCCTCTCAAAACAACAAGGCTTTAAAGCACTGAATTACGTGCAATGGGGGTTGCAAAGTAAAATTGATTTAGGTGAATTAGGCCTCTCATTGCCCGCATGGCCAGATTGTTATTAATATTTAAGCATGGGGTATATTTAAAGGCATGACACAGTAGCAGTTCATCTGAAATGAAGAACACTGATGACGCCACTTTGCAGAAGCCCATTACCATTTAGCAGAGATTGCTTTCATTGAGTGAGCCAAATGCTCAGAGGCGGAACTGCCACTTGTGTTTACCTTACAGATGCTGTTGTGGTGAAACAGTAAGGAAGAGGACTGTTCTCAAAGAAAACAGCCTTTCCCTTTGTCCTCATGTGTGCACAAGATGGAGCTCAAAGCATGACATCATGGACTCATCAAGTCATGAACGGTGATGTCATTCTGATACCGTTGACCCCTGTAATCAAGGCAGGCTTCGCCGCTTCATGAAACACCCCTCTTTCATCAGACGTCTCACTCTCTCACATGCACTCACTCACGCTGGCACAAAATTAGAGCTGTGGGGTGCTCAAAGTCTAGCAGCATAGTTCAATTGCAGACGGAGTCTGCTCACAACATCCAGGCTTGGTTTAATTGCTTACTTGCACTATAATTGGGTATATAATCAAACGATAAACTGAACACAGTGCAGCGTCTTCATAACTTCAGAATATCCTTTCATCAATGCCTATGGGCAGTGATTAGCATAGATGAGAAAGCTCCATGGACGGCCGTAACTGCTGCTTATTTATGTCTTTGTTGAAGTTATTCATCGCATTGATTTGTGTTTGTCTTTTATGTTGGAACACCTGAGGAAGGGTAAAGAGAGGTCACCGCCTCATATTAGCATAGGCACAAAAGGCCAACCTTAAGAAGTCATAACAAATCCACTGTCTCCTAAATTCTGTGAGAGGTGTGGAGATGTTCTACATGCAGATGAGGTGGACCGCTCAGCACTCAGATGAGGTTTACGAGACCCGGACCACCCAGACTGCAGCCGTGTCACTGCACACAGGACAACACGGCCTTCAGCACTGATGATCTCCTGCTCACAGAGTTACACTGAGGTAATGCAAATGCTGGTAATTTTAATGTTTAAACACCATCTATCTATCCATCAATCCATCACTACATCGATCCATCTATCTATCATTTTTCACACCAGCCGACACAATCACGACAGAATATTCCCCTGTTCTGTTCAACAACAAGCAATTTCTACCATTTGGCCCTGAGGTTGTATCCTGGCTACTGATACTGCCTGATATAAAAACAACAGCCTGACAAATAACAATATAGAAGCACAATATAAATGCTACAGAATGTTTTTTTTTTTTTCAACATAGGTGTGGTCCATGATTATCTGAGCCATTTTAACGCTCACTCTCCTAAGCCCTTGGTCAACCACACATGTTAAAGCATCCTCTGGTTACATTTATGGAACTGAAAAAGGCTTTGGATTTCTGTTTAGTTTCTCTCTCTCTCTCTTCCCCCCCCTTCTGAAATTTCCTTTTAACTCAGCCTCTTTGCAGAAGGGGAGCTCATTTCAATCTCAAAGCTGACATCTGTGGAAGCAATGCGAGCTCTAAATGAGTGGATTTTTATCCTGTGCAACAAGGCTAGAGCACAGGAAGTGTTCAACACAAGGAGCAGGGAGAGAGGGAGCGAGCTAAACTAGACAGAAGAGGGAGAAGAGCGAAAGAGGCGACAAGGAAAAAAAAAAAAAAAGGAGAGAGAAAGGATTTTGTGACCTCCGCTCCTATCTCTCTCTCTCCATCTGCAGCAAGGCGACTCTTAGCTCATCCACGAGGAAAGAGGACAGAAGAGGGAAGGGAGAGGGGGAAGAACAGCTTTAGCAGATAGAAGTTAAACATGTTTATTCATGCGGTGAAACAGCTGAGGTATTGGAGAGAGCTTCAAAGCAGAGGATGGCTCCACGTCCTGCATGGCCTTCTCCTCTGGCCAGGCTTTCTGTATTTGGCCTTTGAGTAAGGGGCTGATCAATCCCTCAGCATGCCGCCAGGCTCTGGACCCCTCCGCCATTACCACGAGGCTGCTCTTTGAACAAATCCTGCCAGGGGTCACTCTCTCCGCGCTTCATCATCTTAAAGGTCAGACACAACAAATGGCATGGAAGACAGTTCTGTCCCTGGCTGTAAACCCGCAGCTGACCAATAAGAGCGTCTGCAGCTCGGACGGCGCGTGGACTGGGTTACCACCGTCAGACCCCGACCGGACGCCTGATCGTTTCAATCCAAAAGTTTCACAGATTTTTAGATGGGTAAACACAAGTTGGTGAACAAAAAATGCAAATCAGCGCGTGCTTCCATCAACCAGTGTTATGCAAATATACTCAAGAGGGCGTAAAAACATTACCATAATACTCAAATAAAAGCTGGTATTTTAATAATATCCGGGTCTTGTATGACAGCCCAGGGTGCAGTCTGTGGAACACAGGCCAGTGGAAAAAATTTTTAGAAAATCTGAGAAGCACAAAGCAAAACCGCTCGTATCAGGCTAATGACTGTCACATTTCTACAGCATTATTCCTACTAGCACAACAACACAGCTGAGCCGTTTGTCTATTTAACAGACACATTGACCAAACTTGCCAATTCATTTTTGAGCGACTCGGCTCGATGTTGAGCTGCTGTCGGAGAAAATTCATCAGCACCTGCGGCCGCCCTCGCAGTAAATACCTATTTTTTTATAGAAAGTTAGTGAGGTAGGATCGCATTCACAAACAAACATCAACTACAGCAATTTAACACATGAATGAGAGCAGGTCATACAACAAGGGAGGCTTCTTTGTGAACATTTTGTGAAACACACGCTTATAAAGCAGAGGAAATTAGAAATAAATGCCTGTCCCCTCTAATAATAGCCTGTCCCCTCTGCAGTCGAGCTAAATCAGCCACCATTTGAACATTTATGATACGTAATTAAAGGAGGGCCAGCCACTGTTTTGTAACTCTGGTGCATCATGGATTTTTATTGCAGCTTCCCACCTAAAATGTAATGCTGTATAAATTCATTAATTTATGTCCTCTGCGCACACACACACACACAAACACACACATTGTGCAGTGACTTTACAGCTGCTTCCTGTTAAAGTGCAAATTTAGTAGAATTCAAATGTGAAGCAGCAGATGCCAATTTCCTGATATCAATTATTATTTTTTAATTGCCAGAACAATATCCAGTATTCTCATTTGGTATTTTTCTAAAATAAAAAATAAAAAAAATAAAAAAACATGGATGGAGAGAAATGTAGATATAACCAGTATGTTCAGGCCAAGATAGACACAAAGAATAATCTCAAGTCAATGGATATTACTGACATATTAAAACTATTAGTATTTAAACATTTACCTCCGTGTAACCACATATAAAATGCACTGATAAAGTACCTCAGAAATAAACTTAAAAACAAAAAGAAATCCTTATGAAAGCAAGCTGCAGGGAAAAGGGGGGTAAAATTACCTGATTCCTCATCTGGACTTGCACCTGTACCTTTTCAGTAAACTCTCTGTTACTTACGATGACAGCTTTTCAATTTGATGAAATGATTGTGCACACCTGATCTCTGCCACTCAGAGCCAAGATCAGGTGTGCACTGAACCATTTACATACTTAAGCCATGAAGTTGTTCCCTTGAAAAACAAGATGCTGCAAATGGGGACTTCAGTGTGGGAAGAAAAAAAAAGAAAAAAAGCCTGAAAACTGCAAAAGTGATTTTCTTGTGATGTTTATAACTTTGTGGCTTTTTCACAATATACTGTAATATTAAGATACATCTTTAATAGCGATACAGTTTACTTATATCTGAGTATATATTGTCTGATGAATGGAAAAATGGTTGTCTCAACTGTTTTATAACTAAATTTGAGGAATCATTTTAAGCCTGCCGGCTTATATAAAGTGATTTTTGGTCAATAAATGTAATTTCATTTAAATATTGACACCAGCATGGCCCCCCAAAATTCATCAGATATGACACACTTAAATATTAAGAGTATTTATTGTCTCACCACCAGTCAGAGAGATGTCACTCAACGACGAGAGCACATTAAAGGCTCTACATACTCTCACAGGTGTTTTCAGTTATTCTGGCTGATTAGACGTCTGATAAGGCTGAAGATATGAGAGAGAATTATGTGAGGTCACAATCTACTTGTGCTAAAAATAAAAACCCGATGTGTACGCTGGAGTACCAGGTGCAATAAAACTAGCGGTGTGGTTGGTGAGATGTCAGTCAATCGTGGTCTGGTGATTAACTGAAAACCAAAAAGTGCAGGGGGGTTAGAAGACATTTTAACTTCCTCGTAACAAGACACGCTAAGGTGCACCGCATAACATTAACGACAACGCACTCCCATTGAAGTGCCAAACCATGTGGGTAAACTATCACGTGTAAAAGGACCATTTTCACTGCAGACATTCTGACTTGTCAATGCAGGAAAAGCACGACATAAATGATGGCTGCATTCCATTTAGGAGAGCTTGTTCCAAAGCTCTGGTATTGTGCAATGGAGCCATCATTAATGTTACTGGTCACACCTGTGACCTCCACACAGGGGACCCTGAACTGGGATGCATGATTGAAATGTAGTGTGATTTTCCTTCTGTGATATGTCAAAATGTTTGCTGTGAGAAAGATCTGTAGACAATACGAATCTCTTTATCTTTCTACTTTCCCATGTGGCATCAACCCCCTCATCATAAGTGAGAAGCCACGCGAACCAGCAGGTGGTTGCCATGAATGGATACAGATGATGTCAGGAGAAAACAAATACTTTGAAAAGATGAAGGCCAACATCAGAAATGTTGCCAGAAACAGAGGTACCTCACATCTCAAAGAGCTTCTGCATGGATCTGAATATGAGGCAAGTTGCACTTGACAGAGCCTGAAAGTAAAAAGATGCCTGGTCCCATTTAAAAGGTGCAATATCTAAGAATTTGAGTTGCAAGCATTCAAAAGTTCACTAAATTCCTCAACACAGTGTGAAGAAATAATAGTGCAGACATATTAAGTTGCAGAGACATCTACTGAAATCTGCATGCTAGCAACAACTTATTCCAATACAACTTTCCTGTGATCGCAGTGTAAATGCAAACACTCCTCTGGCAGCTCCCAGTCTGACCACTTCATGCACGGCCAAGCAGGCTAACTAGCTAGCGGCAGCCATAGTTAGCAGCGGTCAGTGGTTACTCTGGTGATATGCCGCCCTCTGTTTGATTCTTACATACTGCACCTTTACAGCAGGATTTGTCAGATGGATTAAAATCACAAGAATATTTCTTTGTGAGAGGTTTTTTCTCTGACAGGTCTGTAAATGTATTAAGGTTCTATTACATCTTCAATGGTGTGCTTGGTTAGTTCAAGTTACACAGAAGATTTAGCTTCCCTTTGCATCTTTAAGTGGGATCTTTGGCAGTCTGTGATATTTCTACCATCTCAGCAGGGTTTCCAGTGCTCGCTTAACCCTGAACTGCTTCTGGTTTATGAAACCCTAAACAAGGTGCAATTAAGCGTATAGCAATGAGACCCCAAGAAAAACCTCTCCTGCTGATGCAAGAAAAGAGAAGGTGCACAACTGATGAAAACATTGCCACTCCGTTGCCGCAATGATGCACAGAGTGACATCATAAAAATACACGCTTTCTGTAGTGTAAAATGCCATAAAATCTTCTGTTTCATCAGCTGCCAAGGATGAAAATCTATTGGCAGTGTGCTGCATGAGCTTTGACAAGTTTGGCCATCTAGAAGAGATGTGTGGTGATTATCTGGATAGGGCTACTCTGTCTGTCTGGCTGGCCCAATAAAGCCATGATGCCAGAATATTCGCCTCTGGCTCCCAAGTCTGAAATGGCCTCTAAAACTGACTGTTGTAACTGCTGCTTGCACAGTTGTGACATTAGACAACTTCTAGTGGTTAGTCCATAAATAATTTAAGCCATCCTTGTAAAGAAACCAGCCTGTGTTTTCACATTTTCAAGTGAGATGGAAACTACAATAATCTTGGTGGGGGCGGCGGCGACATGTGTTTCTCTTTCGGAGTGTCTGTGGGAGCGTGCGCCTGTGAAATGGGCATGCATACAAGTGAACGAGACATATCAAGATATGTAATATGACATAATGTCTCCCCTGCTCGAACCCCCAGCTGCTCGCCCACATGCCACAGATCCTGCACCATGTCTAAACAGATGCTCTATCAATAATGCTTGCTTCAGTGCCACACACCTCCCTGGTGGCCAAATTGGGAAGACAAGAGCGGAGGAGAGAGGGAGAGAGGGAGGGAGGGAGGGAGAGAGGGAGGGAGAGAGAGGGGGAATGAGTGAATGAGTCTGTTTGGAGGGAGGACAAGCGGGAAGTAGGATGGGCAAGAACCCAGAAGCTGGAGTGACTACTGGGAGATGGATTGGCCACGCCAGAAGAAGCCAAAGGACCAGTGAACCTGGGGATGAAGTGTCCTCCTCGTCCCATCTGCTCCAAAGAAGGACGGGAGGAGGAAAACTCCGCGTTGTTAGGGCTACTAATCTAACGTTGTGATCCTGCTTCTTTGTGAACAAGGATCTTCGCGCGTACAGATGAAAAGGATAAACGCGAGTAAACAGAAAGAAGACAACGCACTTTGTTACAAGAGATGGATCGTCCTGGCCATCCAGAGGGGTGTAACGATCCGTCGACTCTGACTGACGTATCGATTCAATTATTGACGCAAAGTTACAGACATTGGTCCGCAAGATACGCCTTTATCATCCTATCTGACCCAGCACACCTCCTTCCTAGATATACAAACAGTGCCAGCTCCAGGCAGATTAAGATATTGTGAGAATGAATAAGGAGTTTGGAAAGTTCTTTGGCTTTCAGAAAAAAAACAGGTCAACAGACGAACAAAGCATCTCACTCAGCTGTCCATGCACTTGTTGCACTAACATTAGCTGCTGTTTTAACAATGTCAGGCTGAAATACAACAACGCGTGAGTAATTTCTTAAACAGTGTGTCTAGAAAAGATCTTTTCGCTGCTAACATATGCAATGTGAAATGCCATTGGTTTTAGCTGATAATGGTGACTAGAGAAAAAACAGTTTTGTCTTCTCGAATTCGATACTTCTGCTAAATGTTCTAGTCGTAAATCTATGTTTTATCAAGTAAACCTTACTGCACTTACACGGTTACAATCTTTTAGAAATATCTATGGATTGTTTTTCTCTTTTATGGCCAAAAGCAAAACAAGAAACAATAGCAGCTTCTTCTGTTAGCGATTGTGTTAAATCCGCAGCTGATATTGTCTCACATCGATCGCAGGCGCCTGAACTGAACTGAATCGAAAATCCCATCGAGACTTTGTGATATCGGCAAATATCGCGCTGTTGTCCGGAGAATCAATACTGTATTGTGAAGAACCGCAGCCGACCACTCACTAATCCAGATATTGCACATTATCTTGTATCATGAGCAAAACCTTTTTGACGTGTGTTGGGAGAAACTCAGATTACAGCTGTAGTTCATTACTCACACTCACCCAAAAAGTGTTGGGTGTAGCTATCTGATTTAAAAAAAGGCTCATTCTCTGTCTTTACACAAACACACGTCTTTATCTTCACAGCAATTTCTGTACAGTGTGCTTTTCACAGAGTATGTTTTCAGTGCTGTGAACTTCACAGTGTAGTGCAAGCTGTTTTTTTTTTTTTTCCCCACCCGTTTACTTTATCTGACCTCTGAAAAGTTATACAGCACGCGGCGGTCAGCAGTCTGGTGCAGCTGGCTCAGTTTTATCAAGAAAACAAGCAACACTTTTGATGCTTTGATAATGTTACAGTCCCTTTTTTTTTTAATTGGGGAAAAAAGCAAGACTGAAGGCTTAAAAAGACGGCAATCAACGCTTCATCAATAAACTGATTGAATTTTCACATGCCAGCGGAACTGTTCATGTTCATTGAAATAAAACTGCATCGACAGGAAAGCAAGAAAGCAACGAATGCTTTAACAACGAATAACACAACAACAGTGTCACACAAGCAGACGGAATGGTAAACAACTATAATGAATTTTCTTTTTCACTTGTATGAAAAAAACAACCCGCACGGTCCTGAATGAATTCTGTAGGTATGAAAAATGGCGACATCATTTCGAACAACATTTTAACATACCCATCAGGCATCCGCCGCTCACGAATGTGTGTGTGTGTGTGTGTGTGTCTCTGCACGCCGTCACCGAAACCGTCCCACATTAGGTGTACACGTTAGCTCTTGCATGAGCAACAAAACACATCAATGCTCCTTCTGCACCACCCCTGTTGTCATCATCCATCATAATCTAGCCCTGCCTTCCACTAGCTGTCAAAACGGCTCTGGACAATTCACTTAGACAGTGTCAGCTCAACTGTAATATTTTACCAGCCACTATAATGAGGACTGGCCTCCAGACCCGCGGAAACAAACACATGGCTCCCTGCTCTCGCCTTGGTGGTTGGATCCATGACTTTGCCACAGTCATTCCAATTTTCCTGTTGCTGCAGGCAATACTAGTACCCTAGTATGGTCAGCCTTTGCCAGCTGGGAACCCAACCTGTCAGCCCACGCAATATTATCCTTCGTCTGAGCTCTGACATTATCCCTACTGCTACTGTGAGCTTCCCCAAGATAATAATAACCCTTTCATTAAATAAATTACACATGGAGTGTGAGACACTAAAGTTACAAACCAGACCCACAATATTGCGAGTATGTTGGCTTTTGGCCAGCAACGGATGTTTTTGTTTAATTTTTGATACACTCGTTCATTTAAAAAGGATGAGTATGTAGGATTAAAGGGGATATAGGCAGAAATTAAATGTAATATTTGTAAATACATATATATTTGTGTTTTTGTCACATTACAGTGAGCCATTAACACTCACAGAGGGAGCAGGTTCTCTTCCACAGGGTCATGTTGCACTGATGTGTTTCTACAGTAGCTCAGAACAGACAAACTGTCCCATTTTGCACATTTTTAGAGAACGCAGATAGACAGAGGGGGAGAGAAGGAGTGTTCAGTTGGACACTGAACCACTAGATGCCACCAAATCTTACACACCGGACCTCTAATGGTCAAATAAAGATAATATTTTTATGTAGGCAAATCATTGGACTGGTAACACATCAACAATAGCTTGCTACCATGAGCAATGTTATCAATAGCTGATGTTAGCAGAGGTAACGCTAGCTAGTGTTAGCAGCCACCTGTTGGAGCCAGATGATTGGAAACATATCTCACAATTTTAAAGACCTTGTTTGGCATTTTTGCTCACAAATAGTAGCTGAGGTTGTAGAGCAAGCACCCCGTAAACAGACTCTTTCACCTCGCCGCAGCGCTCCAGGGTTCGAGTCCGACCCGTGGCCCTGTGGCTGCGACTGACCCACCCCCACTCTCTCTAAGCTGTCCTGTCAAATAAAGCCATAAAAAATATGAAAAAAAAAAAAACAATGAATAAATTATGAAAATAGTTTCATTTGCCAGCGATTGGCAAATTAGCATCGCTTTGCTTCTTTACTTAAGTTATGTTAACCTTCGCAAATAAATCTGAACCAGAATAATATGATAATTTACCATATAATACTGCCGGACCCGCTCTGAAGGCTAAGTAAGTTTTTCCATAACCGCATATGTGGGAGTGTGCGTGTGTGTGTGTGTTTGTCAGCGAGCCTGCGTGTCCTCAGTAAGTGCCACATCAACAACATTAACTTGGAGGACAAAGGAGGGCACGGAAACACACCGAGCCACACGCGTCGAGACAGTAACAGAAAATAGACGGAGTAGCAACACACACTATTTTAATTATCCTCTTGTCTAACCTGCCCTCCAATTACAAATAAGGATGTATAATAATCCATCTATTGATGCATGAAAGACAGGACAATAACACAGGAGCTGAACACGAGCAGGGTAAGAAGTGGTTTGAAAAATGAGACCGGAGAGGCTCAAAGTGAGGTTAAGCTAACTAAAACAAATGGAGTATCTCCGTTCAAATGCACTAAGATGCACCATCATTTCAAAATGCTTCGGTGTGTTCTTGCATATTGGTGCCGACTATGAAACAGCCGAGAGGCAGTGTTTATCACCATCAGAGACTTCAAGATAAAATACATGATTACATTTATGATAGCGCAGTTAAACGATAAAGACACTGCAGTGTGCGCTGTATTCCACCGAGACACGGGCATAATGAATATGCTCTGGCTAATTTATGCTGCCTAATTTGTCTACATTTGGTAAATCTTTTTAAGATTGATTTTTCTCAGCAAATACAAACTCGGCTCAGCGTTAAGTAAACAGCAGCGAGGAGGTTTGCTTCCACGTCTCGCTGCTTTAAATTCAATGTTGTGCGACCATTTTTTTTTTTTTTCGTTCCCTACAGTGTGTCATTTCAGTCAGACTCCATGACTGTGTGAGAATTAACAGGCGCCGCTGCAGACACCTGCCATTTGTCTTCCTGTTACTCATGAGAATGCAACTTTAACCGGAGTACCAGATGATTCTGTGTTTTATTAGAAGTGGCACTATGAAAGATGCTCACATAAAACACAATGAAAAAAACTGCCACATACTAAAACTAACAGGGCGTGGTGAGAAAAAAAAAAAAAAAGGAAGGCAAACACACAATCTTGTATTTCAGGTTTTACAATGCTACGCACACACAAACACGTGTGGACACACACACACACACACACACACACACATGCACATACACACACAGCTATCGTTGTTTGTCTGCCCACATCTGAGTTTTGGAGGTCTCTAACGCGCTTTTGTTCAGGTGTCTTGGATAGTTCTCCTTTCACATGTCATGATGCTCGTCTGTGTCAATCCTATTCCCTGTACATACAACACCACGGCCGTGACAACAGCTTACAGAAAGCAAAAGTGCAGCGTGAAAGCATCCTCTTAGTGCAGGAAGTGAGTGACGGTGAGCAAGCAACACGTAATATACGCCGGTCAGACAAGCTCCAGAGGCACCAAGGACAATTCTAGGCTGACTGCGGCGATGGTTACATCTGTCTGCTGTCTGCTCCTGTCAAAAATTACTGGTTTGCATTGTTTGTTCAGGCAACACACATCCATGTCTGTGTGCGCGCTTCCATTCTTACAGTCTGTCTGCAGGCCTGTCGGCAGCATGTGTCTACTTAGAACATCAATAAAACATCAGTGACTGTTGTCTTATGTCGGACTGATTCTTGGTGAACTGCCTCAAAACTGTGTGCTGGGAACTCATACTGGCCTTACTGAGGAGATCGGGTATTGACTATGACGTGATGATGGACTCATATCAAATATAGCTTCTTTGTCATCATGTCATCATTAAATTTAGGGGTTTCATCCCGGCAGGCTGCCAACTCAGCAATCCCAGTTACCTTACATAAAAAATATTCGATACAGCGAGGAACACAAACTTTAAATGCTTGATAACAAGAGTGCTGGTATTGGATCTGTTCTCAATACTGGCATTTACCCTGAGCTGAAGTATTGGATTCAGTATCTGCAAAGAAAAAAGTTAGATCAGAGCATCCTTACTCACAACCTGTCTTCTCCTGAACTGAACCTATCCTTTTTAACGCCACATTAACAACTTTGTGTAGTCGAACGCAGCCTCTGACTGCAGATCCCATCCACCAGAAGACTAAGTGATTATATTTAATCACCGTCTCTTGACTGCTTAACTATTCCTTTCTAGTGTCAGTTGATATGTGAGCTCGCACACTCCCATCCACATGTGAATACAAAGAAATACATCGAGCGGTGAGTGTTTGGGGCAGAAGAAGACAGAACACGACTTAGTGGTCCTTTCTCAATTTCTGCAGGCAGTAAAGCAGGCGGCATGGCAGCCCCATCTCCCAAGACAAGTTAATAAGATGGAGCAGTCCCCGGGGGCAACAGCCGGCGAGCATTATCACTTTGAAGGCAGCCAGAAAAACTGACACATACTAGGAAAGAACTCCCAAAAAGAAGCTATTAATTACCCCCCTCTCACTAGCCACTGCTGCAGAAAAAGTTAATTTGACGATTTGGAAGACAGGGATTGTTTCGAAATAAGGGATTTTCCCTCCCACTCGGTTCAATGAATCTTCTGCAATTATTATTTTTTTTTGTGCTTCTCTATTCATACAGACAATTTTTATTCTCTCTCCCTCTCCTCCTCCTCCTTCTCCTCCTCCTCACACATGTATGACGAAGCAACCTTCCCAATTGCGAAGCCAAAAGGGAGGTGGGGAGGCAACACGGCACATATCGGCACATGTGAACCGCCCCAAAGACCACGTCTACAGACATGTGGCGCGATGAATAAACCATGCTGCATAAAAACCAAAGGGAGAGAAGTTCCTCTCCTGAGGGCCCACATTGACTCTGTGCTGCTCGCCTCAAACGCAAGCGTCTCCCCGCCATCTAAATGAGCAACGGGGCGGCCGCGCTAAAGCAAATAAGAGCAAAACTGTCACCTCACCGAAGAAACATTGATCATTACACAACGTGCTCCCTTTTATTTCAGCCATTGTAATTAAAATAATTGAGTAGTGGGGTGGGCAGGTGCTCCCATCAACAATTTTTTTCACCAATTAGCACTACAATAATATTGCCCTGGATATTGCAGATGATATTATTAGCATTTTGATGGAACACAAGTGCCTGCATGCCTGCACGCCAGAGAACCGTCCTCAAGTGGAATCTTTTTCGCTGAGGTCCACCGGGGAAGAGTCACTTCTGGTTCGACAAAAACAGGCTCACGAAACAAGAGAGAGAGAGAGAGAGAGAAGGCACGGCGCTGCATGAGGTGTGCTGTAGAGCCATGTTAAAGATTCACACAAAGTTTTTTTTGGGGGGGGGGGTGGATCCACATCAGATAGCTGTTACATTAAATTGGATTTTTAACGTGAGCACTGAACCAGTGATCGAGTTTCTTCTCTCTGTTGCTCACGATATTTACCAAAAATCCGCTACAACAAATCAAAATCAGCAACAGCCGTGATGAAACTGTGGATTTTTGTTTTTATACCGTAACCTACTATCTCATCCCCCTTTCCCAAAAAAAAGGGAACACTGGTCAACTGGACATTCAGTTCACATAAAATCTGACAAATGTGTTTATACATCGGGACTGTGACCTGTGTGTTCTCATATAGGCGGCTCGTCTGTTGTCAGAGGCCTAACAAATTGGTTCTCCGATCACTTGGGAGTATGTGTGCCGCGTGTGATGCTTTCCCCCCGCGAAAGGAGAATCAGAATCACATTTGAAGCACAGAATTTCTGTGATACATCTTACCAATTTGCTCTAAAGCATCCATGCTAGATCTGAGCGTCTCTCTGTGACAAGGATTATCTCACTAATACCAGAGGGGGAGAGATAACTGACAATTGCTCCGGGTTAAAATGGCTTTTTTTTTTTTCTCTCCCCCTCTGCTTGCCGGCTATGCAAAGTGAGTGTAGATGCTAATTTGCAGTGTTGACCGGCGGTATTAAAACCCGAGCATGAAAAAAAGGAACATAGACACTTATTATTTCTCGTGTTAGCAATTATTTACTTTATACGCAGCCACAGCTGAAAGGATGTGTGTACATTGCTTTTTTTTTTTTAACCCCGTGTTACTCAGAGGTTTACCCCGTTCGTTGCATCTCCTCCACCTTTTTGCTTGCTGCAGCTCTTCTTTGCACCATCAGCGGACATTGTTGCGTTCATACATTAATATCCATGTCATTCGAAAGCGTTTCTCCTGGTTCATTACGTCATGCTAATCACATTTGCTGGACCTTTCATCACATTCTCATCCCAGCTCGTCAAATACTGACAGCGCATTGTCACGAGCCACTGCATCTCAAAAAGGTACTTTTTCAGCGCCCGTTTACAATGTGCAAATCCTTCTACGATTAAAAGAAGCTCTGCAGAACTTAGTTTATGCAAGCTGACTCCATCTCTTAACAAACATTATCTATTGCTGCTCTCTGTTAGCTAAGTGTAGAGACGCACTGAGACGAGGCCACAAAAAGGGTCGGTATCTGATGACCTGGGAATGAGACTCAACAGTCAACAATCCCGTCTCAAGGTTCGTTTTTTAAGAAAAAGATGGCTGACAACTTATTTCACACGGGAAGGGAACCCTGCTCTCCAGGGTGAAGGTCCTGTGTGTGACACATCGCCACACACCAAAGAGTACCTCCTGCATCTGCATGGCAAACCGAGGAGCATGATTCAATAACCTGGATATGAGAGCGGCTGGACCTTTCTTGCTTTCAATCAAACAAAGCGTCATGACGAAACAAGCTAATCATCCACTTTTTGCCTCGACAATGCTTTCAACAACATAAATCCATCGAAGGAAACGTGAGGCGAGAACGCACGGCAAAGACATTTGTAGAAAAACAGCCTGATAGGATTCCAATAAAGGACACACAAAGACAAACGTACACAAACAGGAAGGCATGCGCGCACATAATTAATGTTCGCACATATTTGGCCAGACATTTCCTCCTGTACTCTATTGATACGTCTCCTCGCGTGTCACTGCTAATGCCACAATATGGCAAAAAATACGTCACCTGATACTCATGCCAAAACAGAATTTCACTTTTGCACTGAATTAACTGTGTGTTAGGGAGCGGGGAAAAAAAAAAGAGAGAAAAGGAGAGAAATGGAACAGGGGAGTGTCAGAGACAAAGACAGAGAGACGGACATAGAGAGGGAGACGGAGACAGAGAGATCAGAGAGCTGGGGACAGAAGAGGAGCCAACGATAAATGAATTCCCAGGAGAAGAGGAGGGACACGGAGAAATTACAGAACAAAAGGAGAAGACAGAAATGACATTTCTTAAGGGACTGCTGTGTGGCATTTGTAGGAAGAAAAATGAAATGTGAGGACCAGAGAGAGATGGAAGGCGGGAGAGGGCATGGGGAGAATGGAATGAGTAAGAGCAAGAAACAAAAGAGAAAGTGTGTGAGAGGTAAGACTAATTTATGAGAAATGAGGCAGTAGTCGGTGAGGCTGGCTGGCTGCTGTCTGATGGATTGGGTGGGGGCGGAGGTGTGAGGGTGGGCATGGCTTTTTTTTTTTTTTCCCCAAGTTGGTGGACGGAGAAGAACCCTTGATATGGATCCTTTGAGGCAGCATTTCCCTCCCCCCGAAAAAAAAAAAAGAAAGAAGAAGAGAAGAAAAACATGAACTTCAGAAATGCGAGATGAAAATAAAAAAAAATAAATAAATAAAAAATACAAAAAAACATCACTTTTCTTTAGAGGAGCATCTCCCTGGCAGGCAGGTAGAGCAGAGAGAGAGGCAAAGGTGAGAAAGAGATCGGGTGGGGAAACAGAGAGGGGAGAAGCACGAGGGAATGAGCAGAAGAAGGAAAAAAGAGAACGTGTGAAGTGACAGAGGCGAGAAAGAGAAAGCGAGGAAGAGATGACGGAGATAAAGCGAGATGAGAGACAGCTGCCTTTGATGCAACCGCTCCTCAACTGTGGCGGGTTTTTTTGGGCAGAGGGGCGTGCGCGTGCACGTGCTGCTGTATGTGCGCGTGCACAAACACGCTCGGCGTATGCAAGTATCTGTTATAATAAAGTTCACATGAGCGTGAAAGGGCGGGTTTGATGATAAGGCAGCTGCTCATTTGTAGTGCGTAAGAAGTTTTTTCGCTCCCACGTGCTTCAAGTACACAAACACAGCGAGACGCCATCACACACTCACACACACACACACACAAACACACAGGCAGACAGAAAAACTGCCTCTGGAGGTATCGAGAAACACTCGGGGCCCTGCAGAAATATTCAAGGCTCTCCTCTAGACAAGAATCCCCTCCCAGAGCTTTTTGCTGACAGACGAGCGCCGGTGAACCTCCTCTTTCAAACAGCCCCCGTCTTTATTCGCCCTCGTCTTTACAGCGGGCTCGTACGGTATCAAAGCCAGGACACGCGGCGCCGTGTGAAGTCCCATCAACGTACGTGTCGACGCACACCTTCTCCTCCTCCGTGTTCTCTTCATGTCTCTCTCTTTCTATCTCGTCCTTGTGCGCTCAACTTTGAGAGAACAGAGCGTGGTGGTGGTGGTGGTTGTGGGGGGGGGAGGCTTGAAGTGGCGATGAAAGACAGTGATGAAGGTGCGGCTATAAAATACACTGTAGACGTCATCTATCTACTGATGGAGGGAACACATCACACAGACACTCTGTCTTTTAAGTTAACTCTCTCCAAGCTCGAGCCCGACGCGGATCTGGAACGAACAAGAGCTGCACGTTCACGCGACCATGTGCTTCCTACATGAATGAACACACAAACAAACACGTCCAAACAAACACAAAGTAGCCCCCTTTCTCTCCAATTACGCTGCCAAATCCACGGAGGCAAAAACCCAAACAAAGGCGGCTGAGCGCGAGGCTTATTAACCATAGCATCATCCCACACGCATTCCTTTGTAACCTCGTGAACTACTGATGGGCTGCCATGTCAAGGGTCTCTTACAGCTGTGAGGTTTTTTTTTGCCAGGGAAAGCTGCATTAGACCCCCAAAAATATAAATAAATAAGCCTAATGATGTCAGATGTCATCCCTGACCCCCGTAATTTCACAAACACACTTTTATTGCAGATCATTATGCGTCGCGCTCGTGTGCATCAGCTGAGATTTGGCTTGTTTGTGTATAAATACGCGCGTCATGGACGATCTCGTATAAAGAGGGTAGCTGGCTGAGGGCTTGTTCTCTGTGGGACTTCTGCACATCATACAGAAAATGGGCCCTAGGCAGCCACCCATTTTATATGGCAATTGTACTACACACACACACACACACACACACACACACACACACACACACACACACACACACACACACACACACCTTTGCATTAATAAGAACACACAGCACACCTACACAGGAGCGCACAGTTAAACACACAAAGAGCGACTTGGAACCTGTCAAGTGCGAACAAACTGATGACAAGACGGCGACAGATGGATTCACTGAGGAGAGACGAGCAACGCATTCAACTCAATTAGCAACGTGCTGCTGCATGACGCCGATGGGATATGGGATCTTACCATGACTGGCAACCTGTCAATCGAGCAACAGAGCCGCAAAAAAAAAACAAAAAAAAAAAAACAAGCATCATGGCAAGACGCGATGAATTAAATTTAATAAACCAATAAATAAATTCATTTATGAGTAAATGGTATAAACCCGTGGAGTGGCAGCTCTGCATCAAAAAACAGGGCATAATGTGACCAGGGAGCCTAAATATCCCCAGGCGCGCACACACACAAAGAAGAAACTGGCAGCAGGGAAAGGAAGAAGAGGAGGAGGAGGAGCAGGCGGCGGGGAGAGACAGAGAGGAGAGAGGAGAAAGAACAATGGCTGCCTCCCTCTTTCTCTCTTGCTCACTCTCTCCTCGCGAGCTCTGTTCATACATTATCCTGCCACGGTACCTAATGAGCCAGGCATCTCCACCCTGACACTTACGCTTGGCTAGGCAACCCTTATTACGGGGCGGAAGCACACTCACTCACACTCAAACACACACACACATACACACACACTACGCTGGCCATCACAGGTCATCACAGCAGCTCGGCATATGTAAATGCATCTTTATTGCCGTCGTGGGGAGACCGTCGTGTGGTTTAAGTGTGTTTGCGCGTCAGTTTCAGACACGTCAAGTTCCCAGTCCTTACAAATACATGAGGCCGCCTGAAGGCTGCTGGTGAATATGAGGACAGACACCATGTGCCCCCTCTGAGTCGCTGGTTATTACCGACGCTTCATTGTTCATGACGGCAGACAAAATTGCTCTTTTCGCTGCTTTTTTTTTTTTTCTCCAGCTACACACTTAAAAAAAAAATAACAAGAGGCACAAAAAGCAAGTCTATCTTGTCTGGCAACATACAAGTCATTGCCAGGATGTACCCTGCAGTGCTGTGATTGTTTTGGCTGCTTCTGTATAAAAAAATCTCTTCCACTTCAAAAGAGCCTCCTACAACTGTTTAAGTGGTAAACCAGCACGGCGGTGGGAGGCCAATCAGCCGCAAACTACAGCGAGGGGGCCTACGTGGTAAAAGTTGGTCAAATAAACATCAAACGGCAGGACAGCATGAGATCCAGGACAGACGTGGAGGTGGGAGGAGGACCGCTTTGAAATGCTTGCTTTTGGGGATGACTGGCATCTCGGTTTAAGACACTCAGTTTGACCCACAGAGCTTGAAGGGAAAAAAAAAAGACACAAGAAACACATATGAAAGGAACCAGAGGATCGTTCCCTTTTTTCCGCTTTAATCTAAGACTAGATGCCTGGACCGGGGGTGATGTAATCTAATTCAGCTCGCAATCTTTCTGTGAGGAGTGATTGCTGCGGTTCGAGCGGCTGATTGTGATTTTCGGCCGTGTGGGTTGGAGCGCTCTGACCACCATTACACTTAAGAGGGACAGTAACAGCACAGGCTTAAAAGCAATTGTGCCGAGACTTGAGACTATGGTTTGAAGTTGTCTTCTGTCACTGGAATTGTATTGAGGCTGCATGTTAATGCTTAAATACTACATGTTTAGATCCGCCCGATCCAGTCTGGACTTAGCCTGGCTTGCACTGTGTTACAGTCTGAGGTAGGTGTAACACCACACATAACATACAACATGGTATCTGAGAACAAGCGAACACTGAAAAACGTTTTGATTTAAGTTTTTAATTAATGCTCGAAAGCTCCTGTGCTGGTGGTGTAAGCCTGCTGCTGTAAGCTACCAGCCCAGACCACTAACTGCAAGGTTAACCAAGCTAAGTAGCGAATGGCAGCTACAGTTAGCAGCAGTTAGCGATTACTCTGGAGATAAGCTCCCCCCATTTAGAGTTTGTTTGGATTATGAATTCGACAGGTGGCCGATTCTTCCATAGTGCACTGTGAAGACATACCTCTTACTTATTGTTACACACTTATGTCTATTCTGTTCATCAACAGCAGAGTTAAAGCAACACAGGTGACGCTGAGAAGGATAAGTGGTTCAGATGGAAGTTTCCAAGAGCAAAACAACTCCTAAAACTCTGATTTTTGTAAGAGATCTGGGGCTGATTTGGTCACATAGGCTTCACTCTGGAGGACTGTGATCCAATCTCAATGATTGGACCATCAACAATACTACAGCGAGATTGGATCTTTTTCTTTAATCTGGATAATCTAAACATTGTTTTTCAGACCACGAGTATGCGTCCCTGAACTATATCCCATTTACACAACAAAATGGCAAATAATTGTGTTTTATTTGTGTGTTTCTTCTCAGGTAAAACACCAGTGACTAATCCTAAATGCCATCTTTGTCATTTTAATGAATCTCTCTGTGCCTCTAAAGTGCATAAGTCAGAGACTATCCATGGCACTGAGGAATGTTATGACATCAGATTCTGTATATCAGCATAAGAAACATCTGACAGTCGCCATAAAGCTGTTGAAAAGATGGAGATGGACAATAAATCCTAAAATCACTCTTTTATAGCAGCTGAGTAAATATAACACAGTCATTTTCACGTACAGCAAAAGGAACCGCATATCTCTTATCATTTAATCTGCTTTTTAAAAAAAAAACCAAACACTTAAATTGATAGATATTTTTCAGCCTTTTATATAAGAAAAGATCTCTTAAAGTGCATTTCCTGCTCAAATGAGGACTGTGTGGTCTGCAGATGTTTGTGCTGTGCTTCTGTGGGCGTGAAGGCCATCAAAATACAGGCCCATGCGATCAGCATGTTTTAAAAATGTTACAAAGACAAGAAGCGACACATTTTACTAACACTGCACAACAGACACTTAGCTAATTCCCTCATGTGCTGCGCTCAGCTGTAAGACGCCTGGGTAGGCACCAATCAGGCTGTAAATACAGGGGACAATGCGGAGGGAAGCTTCCACTTCCCCTGTCTGTCTCTGTGACAGTCTCATGCACATAAGATGTAAAAAACAATATTCCTGTAATAAATTGTACTGGCGTACCTTCGTTTAGATGTCTTGACTTTGACACTTTAAAATAGCTACATATTATCCGGATTTGCGTGTGCTTGTCCGTGAAGAATGTAATTTTCAACAAGCTCGCGTGCGTACGTGGGGCTCACGCGAGCTACGCCGAGTGCGCGTCTTATATTCTGTATCCGCGCGTGCGTGTGTGCGGATGTAAACTCTGTATTCCAGGTGACGGCGGTTACAATCTCACAGGAGGTTTAACCTTGGTAAATCCACTATTAGGTGTTCTGAGAATGATGATGTGAGCAGTAGATCCTCCCCGATGGTTTCACTTTCTAAGAGCATCCAGCAGGTCACAAATAGAGAAGCTGTGGGGGTATTACAAGGTCAGAGGTTGGCTAACTCTCAATATGATGACAATTCCATGCTGGCATTTTCATTTCCTGAAGAGACTGATTCCCCGTGGCAGCTGAGGCCAAAGATGTTTGCTTATTTCTGTTCAAATACATTCTCTTCTGCTTTTAGGAAAGAATATAGCATACTGCAAATATGCAGTGTGGCCTCGCTGTGCGTCTCTCACACATCCTGCATATCCCAGGAAAGTTCTAATCAATATGGCTTTCCATTACATACACATGCATGAAATCAGACCGTGCCTATCATACTCAAACGTGCTTTTCTGCACGATTTTTTTTTTTTTTTTGTCACTTTCATTTTGTCCTTCAAACGTCTTCAGAGGTGCGGCCGCGCAGCCAACCAGTGGGAGCAGCTGATGTTTTTAATGGCACATGGTTTGTCTCCTGGTGGCGAGATAAACATGGGGAAGAGATTAAAACCCCAGGCTTTCTTCCACAATCTCCTGCCTTCATCCTCCATCCTATTGCAATGGTCATGCAGGGCCTGCACAGCAGACTCTTAATTCAAAACCAAACCCATCCGGTCTGGCAAAGTAGAGCCTAAAAACACACGTGCGTACACACTACGACATGCAAAAGTGATAGGAGGGGCGGATGTCAGGAGAAGACCGACAGGTGACAAGGAGGGGAGGTTCCTCTACTGTTTAATCACCTACCTGTCAAGTACGTCTCCATGGGCTCACCGCAGAATACAAGCAGGGATGTAAACAGCTACTACTGTAGCACCAGTTCTGATTCGGAGGTGAGTCTTTTGGGTGGCTGGTGTCAGGACGTGGATCACAACAAACACCCCGAAGAGGATGGAGCAGGGCCAGAGGCCAGGCTCCCCGCCTCGTGCCATGCCTCCCAGCGAGGCACAGGGGTTGCCAGCTCGTCTAGGAGCTGATGAGCTGGAGCAGTTATTAAGAGTGGCTAAACACATCATTTCCTTTGTCACTGTGATTAGGCCAAGGCGAGGGGCCCTCAGGTGGAGGTAGACCCGGAGTGTATGATTAGCTCTGCCATTTAAATGACATTCACACTAATCGCTAATATCAGGTCTGTCAAGGTGGGAGAATGCGATGAGGAATACGTCGCTGAAGCGTCGCAGGGAAAAAGTGCCGGGATATCTGATCCCACTCGATGCCAACGCTGTGTCAATCAGTTAAGTCAGGCACGGCGGTTGATTGTTTTACTCTGCATCAGTGCCGCTATACAGTAGTCACACAGCACAGAGGAGCTGCGATCTGTAAACACTACACCTCCCGCCGAACCTACAGGGATTCAGTTGTTTAAAAAGGGATTGGCAGTGGAGGATATTAACCATCAAAGAAGACCTGGCTCTTGTAAACGTGCTGGTGGAAAGCCTGTTATTTGATTATCTGTCCAAATAGGTTTTTATTCTCTTGTAAAGGAAAAAAAAAAACACATAAAAAACAACATAACAAAGAAAAAAAAATCACCGTCCATTTGCTCGCAGGGCTATTTGGACGAGAAATTAACAAATCGGTCAACTTTTTCTTCTTTTCTCTTGGCGGAGATTCATCTCTCAAGTCGCGCCATCTTTACAACTCAAATGACCCTGCTCCCTCTCTTGCCTGAACAAAAGGAGGCATTATCAAACCTCACTCTCAGCAGTGCTAGATCCATTTGGTAAACAGCCTGTGTCCTACAGTAGTAATCAGAGGGTATTTTTGAGGGATTTGCAGGCTGGCCAGGAGGCATCCGCTGGAGTGATCTCTAATTGCTAGAAGCGGAGGCCTAGACTGCCTGGCGCTCTTTTGAAGCCATCGGCAGCAGCTTCCAGCCAGAGGAGCCAGCAGGGGAAGGCTTCCCACTGAGGCACTCTCCTTTTTCTTTATTTCCTTCCATTTTTCCCCCCTCGCCATGCCTTCATTCTTACTTTTGTCCTGCTTTTCTTGTGGCTCAGTTTGCCCTTTCTCTCCATCCTCCTCTTTTCCTTCCCATTTCTTCGCTAACTGTACTTGTTTCCTCCCCCCCCTCACACCCCCACCCCCCCTTTTCTCCTCCTCTCCTACTCAGTCAATGAGCCAGCAATCACTTTGCAGACAGACATCCTCTGCTCAGTCGGCCATGTTCAATCCCTAGCACCGGTGGCTGATGAGGCATTGTGGTGACGTCAAATACCGGAGCTTTTCAGGGAGCAACAGTTAACCTGTGGAGGCGCAGCTCAGCTTCCCAGGTTACAGGACTCATACTGGCAGTCTTTGTATAAAATAATGAATGTAATATGCCAAAGAGATGAAAGATAATGAGGCCAATTATTTTTTTCTTCTCACCCAGTGAGGTGGGAGAGGCGAATTTGTGTCAAATAGTTGGTGTATAATGACACCTAATACCACTCAAGCCTTTGTTACAGTAGGAGCCTGTGTATCCTGGAGCAAAGGCTTTTGCTCTATGAAGCACCGTATTGAAATTGCGACAAACACACACACACACACACACACACACACACACACACACACACACGAGCACAACCACTAAATAATAATAATAATAGTAATAATAATAATAATAATAATAATAATAATAATAATAGTGCTAGAAAGTTTGACTTTTCTTTCATATTCATAGGCAATATTGTTTCATGGGGATATTGTCCACACTGCTTATGCAGGAGCTGTAAAATCCACCTATGAAACGAACAAAGACACACGGATAGAAGAAAAAAAAACACTGCGTGCTGTCATCCACACAGTCTCACAGACACACAACCAGTTTTTTGGTTGTTTGGAAGGCGGCTCGCTCAGTGTGACATTGACTCCTCGGTGCCAATTCCACACTGGGAGCTGCACTTGCTAGCTTTGCTGCCAATCCAGGTAAAGAGATTACAGACACACACAATGCAGTCTTCTGTTTGTCTGCCAAGAAGAAAACCAGCCCTTTAAGCCCGTTGGAAAAAAAAGAAAAAAAAAACAAACAAACAAACGGGGGCTGTACACAAATTCACACAGCCTCTGCCCCGTCCTCACTCAAAAAACCCCCAAGAATCCCCCTTCTTCTCCAGGAACGTGGCTTCTAATATGTGTCCCGCTCAGTGGCTCGCTTGTACAAAAGCAGCCTTGTGACTGAAAGAATCCAGCCTCCAGTTTCTTTATCCTGGTCCCTAACACTGTTGCGCATTACTATTACTTGCATCATTCAAATAAAGAAGGAATTTGGCTTACAATCAGTCACACAGTCATTATAAAGCCACACTAATGGGTGCTGTCTGGTTACAAACTATTGTAAAACAATGCGAAAGATATTACAGAGGGGTTTCATCATCTTTTCTTAATGGTGTAATTAAAAAAAAAAAAAGGTGAGGGAGAACATGTGCAGAGATATAGGTGCCACCTTCAATATTCTGACTCGCAGCAATTAAACACAAACTTGTTAAAAAAAGAAAAAGAAAAAAACTTGATGAAAAGTGCAGGGCTGACGCTGATGTTTTTAGCAGTACAGGCCTTTTTTTAGCAGAGCATGAATCAAACAATCATTGTGGCGTGCAGTTTTGACCCAATTAATCAGCTACTTACAATCCTAAGAGTGTAATTTAGCATTGGGGATTGCAATGTACTAATTTGCATTGTATATACTTATCTTTTTTTGGATTCGTGTGGATTAGGCGTGATGCTGAGAAGCCGCTTGTGAACAATCAAAATCAGAGCGACTGCGTTTCTATACCATACATTCCCCCCATCGGAAAAGGTCCCACGTGGATTATGTGCGTGGAATTTTTTTGCCACGGAGAGATGAAGAGGAGAAGGAGGGCTAATTACGCCGTGGCAGAGTGGCACATAATAAAAGGACGCGTGCGAGCAGCAGGACAAAGAATTCATCCATCACCTACTGTACCTTTATTACTCACAAATTAAACCTGAATGCCGATAGTTGCCACTCTTTCATCAGTCTCCCCCATGCTCTCCTCGAGGAGATGCCATTTTTCTCACCTCAGCAACACTCTCCTTGGCACTACCAATTGTGTTTGACAGTAAAATCACATCTTAGATCATAGATAAAATGTCAGCCTGCAGGACGGGGGTAGGCATCGGATGACAGAATGATTTTGACTCAGGGCGATTCCAAAAGCTTTTTATTTCCCAACCGTATAGCTCGTCCTGTCATCCAGGGGTGGCGTGTGAAGTCATGTTGAGGGTGGCGGGAATGACGACTGATGTGTGTAGTCCCTGACTCCTTGTCTCACGACGTAGCTTGTGATTTGGAGCAGGATATAATATATTCTGGACCACCTACACTGCTGAATAAACTCCCGATATATTATATATATATATATATATATATATATATTATATATTATATATATATATATATATAATATATAATATATATATATATATATCTATATATATATATATATATATATATATATATATATATATATATATAAAAATGTCAAATACACATTCCCGATTTCCTCTTTTCAGTCACAAAACGAGTGTCAGGAGAAGAAGGGAAGGTGGAAGGGAGGCGGGGTGGAAGGGACACTGCAGTGGAACATGGAACAATAGGCGCCCTCTGGCATCAACCTCTGGACAGCCCAAGCTGCTCACCAAAGACACTGAACTCACCCACAATGAACTGCTGCAGTGGGAAGGGAGGCTTTAGAGAGTTCAATTTCCAACACAATTGGCCGTATTCTACTCCTTTAAATGCCAAGGAGATGGTGTGCAGCGTGTGCCTTTGTGAGGAGCTTTGCTTACAGCGAACGTCCTCTAGCAGGAGAGACAGAGAGGAGAAAGAGACGAGAGAGAAATGGAGAGACGGCGAAGACAGGGCAGGGCGGGGAGACGGCGTGGGGGACAGAAATAGTGAGGGAAAAGAAAAGGGAGAAAGAATACGACTGAATGACTGGGAGAGATAGAGAGGAGAGAGGAGAAGGAGAAAAAAAAAGTAGAGAGAAAACGAGAAGGGTAGAGAATGTCTCCTCTGGCTGTCGTTTCACCAGCCTCACAGGGACCGTCTGAAGGACAATGCTGCTACTAGTGGAGTGTGACGTTTGTCCTCTATCCAATTCAACACGGCCCCAAAGAAAACACACTTACAATCAAGTGTCGATCATGCATCTCATACACAATAAACCCCCCCCCCCCCCAAACAAAATACAATGCGTTATAGTAATATACAATACAGCCTGTGTGTGTTGGGAAAAAAATATATATAAATAAATAAACAGCTTAATGGGAGAAATAAAAAGGCGCTGAGATAACATTCAAATGAGGCAATGTGAAGGCGTAGTGTGCCACAGCAGATCATTTTTAACTGCTGTGAGTTTTACCTCAGATACCCTCCATGTTCTTCTTTTAAAGGAATAATTTTACCTTGTCCAAACCCTCCGTAATACACCGCAAGTATGTCGTCTCTTCTCAAAAGTGTATTTAATTTGCTTGAAGAGACAAAGGTATTATTTTTGCCTCACACACGCTCAAGTAAATATAACATGCTCACCGACTTCAGGGACATTTTCCTTTCCGCCTATTTTGCCTCGGCAGAAAACAGAAACTGAGGCCCTCAACAAAAAAAAAAAGACTTTAGGGATGATAAGTGATAGGGGTTTTTTTTCAGCCAGTACCAATAGTCAATAATAGCGTGCTTCTTGTAGCAAATGTGATGAGTGATAATCTCAGATGTTGGTATTCTAGCCTAGCCTATAGTTTAGCGGGAATAAATCGATGATCCACTATTCCATAGATCTGACCAACAACCAATGTTACATCAAAGTGCGTTTGCGGATTAAGCTGCATATAATCTCATAAATTGCCTCTGGTGATGTCACTCAGTGGCTAAGCTGCATTGTGGGTAATGTAGGCTTTTTCAAAGGCAGTCCGCTGGTCTGGCATCGCACTCCTGTAACACATGTGGACTGAAAACCAAAGATATCGCCTTTTTTATTTCACAGATTCACCTTCCTTTACCTATAATGTACCTTTAGCCACTGAGTGACATCACTGGAGGTTAGTCATCAGATAACATGCAGCTTCATCTGGAGCTACTTTATACATATGGAATAATAAAATAAAAAGTTATGTGAAGTCAATGAAAGCAATAAAAGGCTATAATCTCATTTTGGGAATAATACATAATACACATTTCCCAATATCTGGCTGATATCTCATAATTTAATTGTCCAATTAACTGTCCCCCCTCCACTGAAATGCAAACACAAGCTAGGGTAACTACAATGTGTCTGCGCTGCAGATCACCAAGAAACAAATGCAAAAAATGGCAAATGTTAAAGAATATATGCCCTTTCCTGCGGTGCAGTGCATCAGATGTGAACTGTTATTTTCAGGGTTTGCGACTGTGGAATAGGCACCGCGGTTCTGGAAGAGTTGCGCTGTGTAACATTAGGGTTGTTAAATAAAGAATGTGTTATTTTTTATCTATTGCAGTCCAGCAGGAAGATCGGGGAATTATTTTTTCATGAATCAATCTGTAAGATAAAAATGAACACAGGTGGGAAATTGATTTGGACTGCAGGCTGCCAGATGCTCATCACCGGATCTGTAGGCAGTGGTAAAGCGGGGCCAGGCACTGGTTTCACTGATAATATATTCAACGTCCTTTCCTATGTGGTCACGGGGCAGCTGAGCCATTAATATTACACAATCACACCAATGGCTGTGATGAATTATTCAGACTTTCTTATGGCTCTGTAATATTCTATGCAATTCATCTGGAAGACCTGTTGTGTTTTTCACACGACGGCGGCAAATATCCACTGTTTCGAATTCCTGCTGGAACAAAATATCAAAATGCTAGTTTGAAGAAAAGGCGAGCGGAGAAAGCGCCGCACCTGCCTCCTGCCTCCCGCCTCGGTGTCACACTCAATATAAATACGTCCGCTGTCATCAGAAAAATTGCCAAGGAGGCTGTTTCACCATCATTGTCTTCATTTGAAGGGCATTTTACTGCCCAAAGGCAAATGCCTAACACACTCCCTGAGCGTGGCGCCCAACCCCTCTCTCACATACAGAGGACTGGCAGTGCAGCAGACAGGAGAGAGGGAGAGAAAGAGAGAGAGAGAGAGAGAGAGAGAGAGAGAGAGAGAGAGAGAGAGAGAGAGAGAAAAAAACCCTTCGTCTCAAAGCAGACCTCACACTGGGTTCTGTCACTACAGATCAAAATCCCCTCAAAGCCATAGATCACTTCCACTATAGTTCACATGTTCCACACTTAGAAACTGTTTACCAGACTCAAAGAGTTCGTCTGCACAGAGTATACACACTCTCACTCACACACACACACACACACACACAGATGCGGAAAGAGAGAGAGAGTTTGCACAAAATAAAAGAACAATATGGCTTTCGATCCAAGCCAACTGCACTTAAACATTTATACAGGTTGAGAGGACGAGCCGCTCACTGCAAACAAATGTTTACTATATGGCAAAAAACGGCGCTCAGCCCGCTTCAGCGAGATGGTGCGATGCCAGCTCTGCTGACAAACAGAGAAGTGTCTGCTCCTGCTCCTTTTTCCTGCAGAACTACCTGTCAGCGCCTGTCGACGGCTCGTGCACGCAGTGACACATGCACACACATGCGCACACATGCACAGTCGGGGACAGTCTGTCTCCTAAAAGTTGCTTTAACGCAGCTCGTACGTGAAGGACTCATAGCCAATAACAGCCGTCGCGCAGGGCTCCGGATCAGAGTGACAGTCCTATATGTGCTTACCGGCGGTCAACTCTGGCGTGTCAGTGCCCGGCTTGGCTTAAATGCACCACGCCGCATTGTGGTGCAGGGGAGGAAACCTGTCTTTGGAAAGTCCTCTGCTTGAGAGAGAAACGTCCCCTCATCTAAGATAAGGAGCCGATGAGAGATAGCGATAAAGTCAGTGCCTCTCCTGGGCCTTATCTGATGCTGTTATCTGACTGCACAGCACCCACCATCTCACAATCTTTACACCCTTTAAGCACCTCTCTGAAACACTCACACCAGCATCATCACGCGCGCACACACACACTCACACACACACACCATCCAAATGTTCAAACATTCCAAACAGCGTACCAGCTTATTGATTACCTTGACACGCTCCCATTGTTGAACAGACGGTACAGCTAATATCATGTAAGATTGGAACTGTTCTGTGTTATCTCATGGGGAAAAGGACATAAAATGACTATTTTCTCACCTTTCTGAAAGAAAGAACAAAAAACAAAAAAGAAAAAAAAAATGGGAGGAAAGAGAGCAGACACTGTGCACTTACCTCTATGTCTGTTAGTCGTCTTATCAAACATAAGCATGGCATCATCAACCTGGAAGACACAAGAAAAGCACTGAAATTAGCCTAATCTCTTCAGCAAGTAGCTCACGTCACCCTCTCCCCATTGAATCACATCTCATTCTACTCACTGTAATTACTCTTAGAATATATATTCTCGCTGCTTTACACTTATTTCTTTCTAAGCACCTCTCCTCTGTATAATCATCCTGCCGTCTAAAGATTATTGCCAGGTTACCAGCTCCCTCTCTGTCTGATTTTTACTGATATAGGAATTTGTCTAAGATGTGAGGGGGAAAGTGGCAATAGGAGGGAAAGTTAACGATAATGACAAGCAGTGAGGGAAAAAAATGGAGAACTGTGTGGACAATATGTTTATTTTGATGAACACCAAAGTCCGGTCTTGTGGAGGATGACAGATAGACACATTACGCTAAGCGAGTGTGAGACAAATGGGATCCTTCCTCATCTCACAGCCGCAGCGGCAGCAGCATCCACCATAATATCATCCCTCATCATGTCCAATAAAGCCACACACAGTCAGACAGCATTTTTTCTTCACACATCCCAGAGAAACAGATCTCTAGACACACTCTGCTTTCTGACGAAATGCTTAAAAAACAGACTGAGGCATGCTCATTTAGCCTGTGATTTTGTCTTGGGAGATGAATACGAAAAAAAAAAAAGCACAGAGGGTTAGAGAGCAGCAGCAGACAGAAACAAAAGAGGGAACACTCTGCACCACTCGCTCACTGGTTATGGTCTCTAGGTAAGTGTAACGGTGTACCGAGGAGATTCAATGCTGTGCAGGGGGAAATATGAGCGCACGAGCACACGTCTGTGTTTTTCATGGTAGGGTGACAAAGCTTCAGGAGGAGATGGGAAGAGACAAGAATGGGGGTCTCACTCAAGCCGAACTGTCTGATTGGATAAAGAGAAGTGCCTGGCAGCCAGGCAGACTAGCGCTGGCACACTGCTCATGCCACCCTCTTGCCACACATTTGGCACACAAGACGCTGGCACAGCTTGCAGGACCTGGTTACTCACTGTACGGCTCACAGGCCACATGCGGCTCATCGGCACTTTATTTGCACCGCCCCAAAATATTCCCAAGTTTTGCAAAAATAAAATACCCACATTTAGAGCACCTGAGGTGGGCGGGGAGGCAGAGCCTACAGGTGGATGCAGGTGCGGCTGCAGCAGCATTGGCAGCAAAAAAATGTTTGCAAACGAACAGCGGCGCAGCAGCTGTGGCAGAGCAAAACAATAGATATAGTATGGCTGAGTTAAGCAGACTAGAAAGGGAGTGTGTGTCACGCATGAGAGGGTGGAAGGATGAAGTGCGGCAGGTCTACGTGAGGTTTAACAGTAAAAGTATCAAGGTGAAACTGTGTACTATTTATCCAACAAACACTAACAAAGTCATTAAGTGTTTCCTCTGCTGACACGACACACAAAAATAATGATGTTTGCCACGTCTCTGAAAATGTGCGGTGGGAAAACATAGAAAGGTTGAGTAAAAATACAAAGCTGCCAAGCAATATCACCTGCAGCGACAGTTTTATAAACAAACATTTATAATGTCACGTAACCTAACCTCCGTCTCACGCCAGGTGATCTAATGAAAATCACATTAAAGTGAGAGGAAGTGGGATAAATGGAATTTGTAGCGCAGTGGGTTGGGATTTTATTGCCTGGGTTTGAAGAACACAGAGAAACTTCTGTATCATTTCTCTGCAGCGCGGTAACTTTATTGTCACATTAAAGGTGCACTATGTAGTTTTTGAAGATAACTTTTCATCAGAGGGGAAAGATATTCCTTGACTCTTTTTTTACATTTTTTTTCCTGAAACAAATTAAATAAACTTCACGACTAAATAATGAGAATGAACAAACTGACCTTAAAGGATGACACAATTTAATTGTGTTCTTTGTTTATATTTGGCGGACCCTGCCACCTTTCTAGCGTCAAACAGTCTTCCAGAGACCTTATTTTCCTCTGAGAACAGCTTTTTTTTTAAATTAATTTATGAAAAAGATAAACATTTCTTAGTTTGTATTATTTTTTACCTTGTTTAGGTTGTGAATGAGTCGCATTTCTTTTCAAAAACTACTTAGTGCCCTTTTAAATACCTGAGGAGATAAAAGCACCATTCTGGAATCAAATCTGAGAAAAACATTGATTCAGGCTTGTTTTTTTGGTTATTTTTGGGCTGAAATTCAGCTCACAACACCAGAAACATTTCATAACGTCTCTACATTTGACAGTGTGAGAGCTCCACTGCAGAGTGAAGATTGAATGGCATGTTTACCAACTATGGTAAACGCTTAATTTGACAAGCGGCGCTGACAGCGTGTGATCATTTACATGGGGGGACGAACATTTATCGCGTTTGACCTCATCATCTAATATCAGTAATACGGAAGCAGGAAAACCAAAAGAGCCACTTCGAGTCTCTTCTGCTCGAGTGCATCGGTAGAGGAGACTCCGAGAGATGTTACGGCAGAGATTGATAAGTCACAATTTTGTAAAGTGTACTCTGTGATTCAGTGGCGACATAAAACCTATCAAAGTGCACCTGCGGAAAAAAATAAATAATGGACCCGACGCAACACTATTTATGACTTCTGCAGTGGTATGTGATTAGTTTGTTTTATAAGGTAGCACAACTACAATCGCTGGATTTATTGTTTTTATTGGGGTAAACAAGTGAGCACATGAAATCTGACTGGCTTGAATTATGAAAAAAAAAAACAAAAAAAAAAACAGCCCCACAGTATCATCAGCCATCGACCGCCGCCAGCCCTTCATGCAACACGACATTCAAATATGTGTACTCTGATATTGATGGTATTGCCGCTGTAAAGCCATTTATAGCCTGCAAGCAGAGAGACTGTTACTTTGTAAAATGAAGTGAGGTCTATTAAAGGAAGTGTATTGTATAAATGTGTGAACTGTGTTGTTGTGACATTATTAGAGGAGGACCATCCTGTCAGCGAGACCCGTACAACAAAGAACACAGATTCACAGTGAAGCACTGATGGGCACTTTAACAAAGAATGTGCACATCATGTGAGAGTCACACTCCAGCAGGTCATACAATACAGTCTCCCCCCTCTCTCTCTTTCTCTCTCTCTCTCTCTCTCTCTCTCACACCCTCTCTCACTCTCAGTCTCTCTCTCTCTGCCACTTGCAGAGTCTATAGAACCATCTCCCGTGCTTCAGGGCTTTTCAATGTAGTTATTCAAGCAGAACACAACTGTGTGCCTCCATCTGATAGAAGGTTAAGGACCTCTTCACTGCTCACAAAAAAGCCCGCCACACAGAGGTGAGGCCAGGCTCACCTCAGGGAAGAAATCTTTCTCTGTCCTCCTCCTCCTTCTCTTTCACTCTTCCTTTTCTCCTGGCTCGGTGAAAAGAAAGGTTCAAAGGATAATGGCTGTCTTATCACTATGTAAAAGGGGAATGGGAACTCCAGTGAAGTGCCTGGCCTTTTGTGACAATGAAGAAAAGAGCAAAAGTCTATTTCACTGTGCTATATGCACTGGAACAGTCCATGACCACTTAAAGAGAGAACGCTGCTGGAAGACAGTCAGGAGGGGGGAAGAAGGCCGGGCAGCTCTTTAACTAAACCTGTGGCAAACACAGCTGAACCAAATAACCTCCTCCTCAAAAAAAAAAAAAAAAATGGCTGACAGGACTTTATTAGCTATGTGAACTGTTAGCTTACCATCAATTTCATTTTATCACACAAGTCAGAAAGCAGCAATTCGATATCAGTACTTTTTTTTTATTTTAGTCTTATCCTGTAAAATCCCTTCATTGACTGAACAGGAATAATTTAAAACATTATATTCATAAAAAAAGCAATAATGCTCAGATTTTGGGGATATTTCTCCTCTTAATTTATGTAGATCCTACATAATGAATGCATTCATTAATCTAAACAAGGCAAATGATGTCTTAAAAGCTTAAAAAGTGTAATAATACAAGTGTGAACAGTGCTGTCTGAACAACAGTGAGGGAAGTGACAGAAGCAGTAGTAGCAGTAATAGTAGTAACAGTGACAGTGGCAGTCCAAGTGGTAGAGGCAGCACCAATTTAAACTCGTCTGTACTGCCGGGCACAGTGACGGCGTGGAAGTGGCAAGGTTTGTAAGTGAGTGAAAGAGTTTGAGTCTTTATCATTTCTTGGAAGCTGTCTATTGTCAACTTGGCAGCAATCAACTCGGCCTCATGAATATCGTGTTGGAGAAAGTGATGGCTTTGGCTCTGGAGGTGTTGTCCCTCTGCTGTATGATCTAACAACTAATCCAAGCTAGAGCTCAAAGCGTTAGCAGACTACCTGCAGCTTTCAGAGTTGCTTTTTTAAGGTGGGTTGATGGATCAGTAAAGTTCCTGTAATGCAGCTATGGAAGCTCTCAGTTTTGCAGGCTGTGAGACTGTTTTATTTTCTGTTGGTTTCAGTGGTTGTTCACTCTGGTCTGCCATGTTTGTTTGAGAAATGCAACGGCAGGTTTAACAGTTTTATCTCATGATTAACTTAGAAAACAACCCACAGTTTGATTTAGCCACCAAAACTACTAGAATATATGTCAAGGTTTCAGTTCAGATAAATAACTTTGTAATGCAACCTGATGTTGATTAAAATATGTCAGTGCTGACTTTGGGTTTCACACTTGACATGAACAGCAGTCTCCTGGGTCAAAGTCCTGTTTTGGTTTGACCCACTCAGCCACCCAAACCCACCCTATGTGCAATTGTTGCTCTTTAAACTATGTCAACTGACTTCCTCCTTTGCTCCTGTCATAATTAGTAAGATCACTAGAGGTCACTGTTTCACAATAAATGTAAATACAGGTCATTTTCTGCTACTTGACCTATGCAGCCATTTTTTTTTAAATAATGGAAGCTGTTGGATGACTTGAGATGAACTCTGTAACACGGCAAAACATCCCCACATCTTGTGGTGAACAGCACCTGATTTAAGAGTGAGAATCTGATACGAGAAGATGACGATGCAAGCTTTACAGATTATGTCAGCTCAAGTGAAAACAAAAACTTGATGTGGCTTGAAAAAAAAAAAAGACTTATCTTGTTCCTGTCACACAGCATGCGACATAACACCACACCAGGTGTGACCTCTTTTTTTTTTTGTCTGTATCAATGCATATGTTTGAACAACCCTCACAAAAATACATGATCATTCAGAAAAAAAGGTTGCTGAATGATGAATTATGTATCAAAGGACAAAGGCATCAATAAAGGCTAATGTGCTCTGTTTTTGGACAGGAAAACAGCAGAGGTGCCAGGTGACAGGGAGAGATTTAAGAGCTCTGGAAATGAATTATGACAGCGATTTAGAGGTGTCAAATGCACATTTACATTCAGCTCACGGCTGAAGGCTACCAGAGGAGCTTTCCAGCAATTTGGGGGTGACACTGATATAGATCATATCTGATGCCAAAGGAACAGAGACCAGAGCCACAGATAGTGACCTGGGACCCATCCTTTTGTTGAGGCTTTGGGCTCTGTATTTACGCTGACACCCGCTGGGGCATTGTGCTGCTTGTATTGGGTGCACAGAGGTTCCTTACTTGCCTTCATCCATTACACTGCTGTGAACGTCGCTTCTACCAAAGTGGAAGGAATTGTAGTGTATGTGTGTGTAGTTATCAGGCAATTTTCGTGTCAGTTTTGTTGTTAAGGATTACAGGGATTTGTGCTCACACACCGTCTGTGCTGTTTGAATGGGTTCACCAGGTGATGCTCAAAAGAAACATCTTCGAAAACCTTAGAAATGACTTTGTCAATACTATATGTGACAAATTCAACTTACAGCAGCAAATTGAACTTAAAGCAGCCCAGAGCTTTCTTCTTTTGTTGATTTTACTGCCCCCTGTAGACTAAAGCGGTATGAGCATCTCACCAATTCATGTTGGAAATATAGTGTGCAATTCTTTTGGAAGCAAGGGAAAGAAAGTCTGTATTTTCTTTTAAAACACAGCTGCAGGATGTTTAGCGTTGAGCCGTGACAGTAATGTTAATAAATCAAAAACACATCAATCTACAAGGCAGAAGATGGACAGCCTGACAGTTTTTGGTGTAAAATGTACTGCAGTTTGAGTACAATAACTGGTTGCATCAGTAAGTGGTGCCTCAGACCAAATAAGTTGGCTGGATCGCTAGCTGTCTTTGCTAACAGAGGAACTAGTTGGTGCAACATAAGTTTACACTGTAAAAATCAAAAGAGCTTTTTGACAGACTCTGTGTTGCATTATTTTTAGCGATATCTTGAAGGCCATTGTTGCATCCAAACCATGGAGCCAAGAAAAAGACTTGGTCCATGACTGGAGTGGTGGTGCCATCACAGAGCAGTACGAGAATCACACTTTAACATTAGGGTTGGACAATTAAACTCGGTCCCTATCAGGTTCATTACACTGTCCAGCCGACTGACTCCTTCTCCCCTCAAAATGTGACTACAGCAAGATATATAAAAGCAATAACTGGACAGATGCTTATCGTCTGGGGTTTAGCCAGCAGTCATTGCTTGGGGAGTCATGCCAAGTATGTAAAAGGACCACTATGAAGTTTTTATAGTATAAGGCTCCGTTTAAAACATCATTAAACATTTTTGGGGATCCAACATCCGATAACACAGATTTGTTGAACATTTAAAAGAGGTTCTGCTCTATGAATGATTAAAAAAACACCTCAATATGGTGGATGAAGTCATAAATACACATTTTTACTGGCAAAACCCAAACCTCAAGAGATAAAGTGAATACAGCTGAACCACTTTGAACCTCTTCCACCCTCGATAGACTCCACAGTAAAATCACATATGGACTAGAGAGACCACTCTTTAACTGGAGGACCCAGTTTTAAGCCCCCTTGTTGGCAAGCATCCCTTTTTTCCCTTCAGTGTCTCGGAGACTGAACCGCCTGCGTTCTCCAGGGGCTGTACTCTGTAGCTGGACCTGCACCACAGCCTTACTGAGGAGACGGGGTAAAGGGGGTAAAAAAAAAAGATCCTGCAGGGATCAATGAAGTATCACATTATCGTTATTATCATCTCTATCACGATAGATATGGGTCACGGTCAAGGAGAAAAACTCAGCTGGCACTGCCCCTTCATCAACACTCCCTTTGCAGTGTGGAGCATCTAATATTCTATTACAATGATGGCAATTAACAGAGAAATGATAGCGACCCAGTGACAATGGACAAATTTGTGACAACCCTTTCAATTGTTCTTTTGTAGAGGAAATCTATATCATTGTCTGGGAACGTTGAGCTGCAATGTGCTACGTCCACGCTCGAGCGCTTTTACAAGTGGTGGTTTAACGAGGAGCAGAGGGCAAAATTTTAGCTCCCTATAAGCTCTTGCAATTACACAAGGGGGCAAAAGGGACACTGTTCTTAAGCATGAGCCCAGACGGACGAGACTCTTCTTCTTTTTTTCTCTCTCTCTTTTTTTTTTTTTAGATCCACAGCAGAGGCCAGCGATGTTTAATCTGGAACACAAGCCATCTCTTTCCCCCAAAAGGAATATTCCTTATTATAATGGATGAGTGGCAACCCTCAGCAGGAGTGATAAAAATGCACGGCTAGAGTGCAAACACACACACACACACACGCAACAGATAGAAGAGGCACTGTGATGCAGGGCGAAGCGCCGCTTATCTGCTGTCTACTCTGACTACCCCATTCCTCTTTATTTTTCTTACCGTAAATATGTCTGTTTTATAGTTTCTTCTAGCACAACTCGATTCCTCAGCTAGCGTCTACCTATTATTTTTTTTCAACGACCGTCAACTTCTATAATGATTTAAAGGCACAGTTTGTAATTTCTGCTCTTAATGAAACAAAGATGCAAGTAGTTTGGGAGTTGGGAGTTGTTGTCTGCATTGTTCCTTCCTTATTCCTTGACCGATTCGATAATTGTTGGAAACGACTGGGATAATATAATAACAGAACAAATAAATAAATACAATGCAGGCAGTAAATGTTGTATACCATATCTTGTGTATGTTTGCACAGAGAGATGAAATGAGGGGTATCACAACGACGCCCCAGCAATATTTCAATTCCTGATGGACAATCACATCCGTGGAATAAATGTAAATAAAAATCTCAAGCAGTCATATTGCACATCATACGATTGCTCTGCAGATGAAGATCATTCTATAGCAACAGGAAAGACAGCGGGTTCACGCACATAATTCATCTATTTTTTATACCTAATTACCGAAAAATGAGAGTGACAGAAAAACGTGATCCGAGTGTTTTTCAGCTGTCGTCTGACAGAAATTCTTGTGTATGTAATTATTAATGATATACACCATGGGCTGAATGTCAACACTTATTCCAGTAACTTTCCTTCATGTTGACATTAACAAAATGGCTTGAGAGGAACACTTGAGGAAGACAATTCCTCAAATCTGTCAGGATTACATATTTATGAGGTCCCCTGCTCAGCATCCAAGGAGGTCGCTATGGTGATACAAGCTGATGTATATTCCAACAATGAACTTTGTGTGTCAGAGAATGCCTCAGAGCATTGTTGAAATGGTTAGTACAGATGCTACCACGGCGCTCTGTGCAGCTTTCAGATCAGCAAATACACAATTAAAAAGGCAGTCATGCTGAGGCCACTCTAATCAATGTACTGTTACAAAGAAATGTAATGAAAGGATGATGAAGTGATGCCTTCAGGAGGCAGCTATGTTGTTAGGGCAGAACGCAACGCTGTTGTGGCAAAACAATGTTTTATTAGCACGTCTCCAGCCATGCCCTACCCATCTTCAAAACAGAAAAAAAGCTGTTGAAAAAATGAACCCTATTTTACACCCTTTTCTTGTAAACAGCCAATAATTCTGGTGAATGCTGTACTCGTCAGTAATACCAATTATGCATTACACAAATGTAATGCTGCCTGCTGCCCAGAGAGTCCTGTTAACCTTATAATGGTAGTGTTAGCAAACAAACTGCAACAAACTGGCAACCACTAACCACAGATGAATAATAGTGTGACGTGAATGCAATGTTAGACTGAATGTTATCAATAACACCTTTAAATGTTTGAAATGGTATTACATACAACTATAAGAAACTCATAAGGCTGACATGTGTTAAGTTTCTCACAAGCATCTATTGTATATGCTTTCAATAAATGTGATTAATGCTACTAACACTAGCACAGACTTATTGAGTTAAAATCATGTTAATAAACATCTTATATGGACTTACAGGGCCTTATCACCTTTTTACTAAGCCAAGTGTATAATTTATCAAATTGGCCTGAATCTGTCATATAGCATTAAATCCATCTCGGGTGAGCTTTCCACTGGGCTTAACTGTGAGGTGCAGCTCGTTTAAAACTGCCCCTTTGACCTTTTAACACAAAACAGGAAACCATTTATAAGGTTCTTCCTTCCTATATGAATGGGACTTCAGTATGTTGTGGGGTCTGGCCTTGCGTTCGGCCTCACAGAGGCATGTCCACATAGTTGAGCTCAGTATGCTTGAGGAAGTAGGCCTTGGCCTCGTCCATCAATCCGCCTGTCTTCCTTTGCCAAGCTGCAGGGAACTACCCATTATGGAGTCATTTTATTAATAGGGCCCCTTTCCTCTCCGCCACACTCTTGCAGAGTGCCTCCTCATTCTGTCAGAATGGAGTATGCCTGCAAGCCACCTCCATGAAAACTGCTGCACCAGGGCCCTCCCTCATTCTCCCATGTGAAAGCTCAGGCTGGGAAATATTGTGCTTTCAAGCTAAAATAGTATTTGGAGAGGTGAGCAATCCCTAAGCCCTAGAGCAAACAGTTTAACATTGAGGACTTATTTAAAATGATGCCCTTCCTCCTGGAAAGCCAATCAGATTTCTCTTTTAGTAGACACACGGCACACACAGCACACACACAAAATGCGTTTTACATCATCCGCCCCTTCTTCCCTCCTCCTTGTTAATGTAAATATAGCTGCCAGCTGCGTTGGACTGGAGGACGGAAAAAGGTCAGAGGATACTATGAAATGTTTGGTGAGACAGCGTGAAGACACGACGCAGAGGGTGAGATGAGCGTGGAGACGTTTGTTTAAATGGGCAAATGAGTTTGAATGTGTGAGCGAAGATGCAGAGGACGAACAGGATTACAATGGAAGAGCCAACGTGTGTTTAGGTATACACAGCTTTTTTTTTTTATTAGACACACTGCCCTTTTAATACACAATAAGGTCATTAATTTCTAATAAATCCCATATGGAATTTATAATCTAGCCGGTGCTGTATCATGTTAATATTTAACAGCTTATTTGGAATTAAATGTTCAGAGTCAACATCTCTTTTTACTGTGTGTCCTCTTGTCTTTGAGGCAGTAAAGTCGAACAGGAATTTCTGCTGACCAACACATGAAGGTGTTAGCAATGTTCAAACCCTCTGCAAGAATCAACGTTAGACACTATGCCGACCGTTGTGACGCATCAAACATAACCATCCAAATCCATGTCCATCTATCCATCTATCCAATTGTCTATGTGGTGCTTTTTGTTCCAATATTTACCATTACTTGTTATCACTTCTAATGGTAATTACACATGACTAAAACTGTATAGTCATTATTATTTGTCAATATTAAAACTATCATTTATAATTATCAGGGCTTTTGCATTTAAAAAGCATTCTGTGGTGCGGAGGTTTTTGAAACTGATAGCTCCATCATGGCCATAAATCCTGGGAAGACACCTTTTAATAACGCTGAGTGTACCCTAGGCAACGGGAAAAACCCCATGCAGCCTCAGCAAAGATGGAACATCTCAGTCACACAGCTGGAGTGACCAACCGTGTTCGGATGCAATTGGTTTATTAATGAAATGAGAAGCACGACGTAACATACGCAGACATGTGGTCGTCTTAACTGGGTGTTTTTTTTTTTTCTTTCTTCAGTGTGTCAAGCAATGACTCACAGGAAATTAACCAAGGCTGAAAGAGAGCATGCCGTTCTCTGTCATAGCTTTAGTGCCTGTGCTCTTTTCCACCTGTGAATCTAAGAGATGGCCTTGAATTGAAGAGGTCTATTTCAGCTGTCTTTGTTAGTGCTGAGAGACTACTCGGGGACGCAGAGGGCTTCCACTCCACCTTTTGCTACCGCCTGTGCTTTAACTAAATGACACAGCTAGTGACGCCTTTGAATAACCAGCTAGAAAATAAAATCTGTAATCACGAATCAGTGAAAGTGCTCAATGACGGTGTGCTCCGATGTTCTCAGGTCCGGTGAACATAAATCTCTCTTAGGAGACAAGCTGTGTGATTTGATATCAATAGGTGAACAAGGGGGATAAAATGAGCTGGTAGCTTGAGTTGAATGGCATTCATTTCGCTCACAATGGCCACCGTCGCTAATACCTGCAGTGTTTTACTCAGATTAGGCTTAAGCTTTTTTTTTTTTTTTTAAAGGCCATTTCAATAATTTGACATTTCTCCCCAGAATGGGAGAGAATGAGCACCGATAAAAAACTTTTTTTTCTCTCCTCCTTTTCATGCAAAACACTTTCATCTGTCATTTGGTGATAGCCCGTCTCTCTTTGTCAGCATAAATACGGGAGCCCCTATTTGAATATGGTTACACATCCCTCTATTTATTAAAGCTTGGATTAACATGACAGGAAGTTTTGTCTGGGGGCTCTTTAAGATGGCTCAGAGAGGCAATCTGGTGACAGTAATAGGATCCAGCTAATATACTTGACTGATGCTCCTTTCCCAGTGTTATAAAGCAGAACAATCCGAGTGGGGTTCTGGGAGTGAATACATTGTGTTTTGTAATGGCGTGTGTGTATGTGTGTGTGTGTGTGTCTAGGGGGACGAGGGTGCGCTAATCAGCCAGAATACCATCACTTAGCAAATATAAGGGCTGAAGAAATAAAAATACTAAAGGTCACATAGCAATTCCATCAGGACAACTATGCTACAATTAACTGAATAGACAAAGGCTCTGACATTGGTGAGAGCTATAATAATCTTTTACTCCAGTGTGCGAGTTTGTAGAGGTTTGTTAAAGGTTGGCTTTAAGAAATAAACAGGAAAGTCTTTTCATTACTGCTCTTCTTCCACCGCAGCAGTCCTTCTTTCATTGTTAGGTTTTTTTCCTCATTGTTATTCTGCTCTGATGTAAAAAGTGTTCAGAGATTACTGATGCAGCCAAGTGCATGTTTGTTGTTTATGTACTGAGGACATCTGTGTGTCTGTTTTTTTGTTTGAGTGATTAAAAAGGTGCAGCATTTTAGTTGAAAATATTCAAACATTATCAACAAATAATATAACATAAGACATTATGATATCTATGTATTGTTTTTGCAAAGACATAGACTAACGTTAGCATGCTAACCAGCTAGCCTCAACTGGTCTGAAGTTCCTGTGCCGACCCTCCTCCGGTTCTCCAAACTCCCCACTTGGACACTAGCAGCATGGTTGGCTGAGATAACTAGCTAACAACTAGCAACAGTTAGCAGCATCAGGTGGTCAGTTCTTACATATTGCACCTTTTCTTTTAGTAGAATAACAATGGTGAAAACATGCTTCATACAGTCAAGATTGAAAATGTAAAATTTCTGGATTTAATTCCTCAAAAAAAACAAAAAAAAAAAAACCTCTTTGTTTAGAAATCTAATTACATTATCCCAAATGTTTCACACAATGTATAAACCTGGAAAACTACATAATTTTACGCGGATACTAGTATGTGTTTATTTAATCACCTGTCACTTAAATTTCCAGGGAAACATCAGATTACGTGACAGAGCGGGGAAGGAAGCTGAGGAAACATAACTTTAACTTTAACTTTTAAACGATGCCTTGTGAACATTTCAGCATGTGCAGAAGATTTTCTTTGGTAGTTTTGGTTAATTAACAATGAAAACAACAATTCCCCTGATTTTGTTTTGATTGAGAGACTCCTAGTGGCAGAAATTACACGCTGTGCCTTTAAATCAAACTTAGAAATTAAACACAGAGTGCCCTTTTTGTACTATGAGTGCACGTCTGCTTACCTTTTTGTTATCGTCATTTATGTCTTTACTTTTTTCCTCTGGCTGGCTCACAACAGACTTCACTTTAATCCATATTTGTCTCCTGAAGTTTTTCTGCGGTTAGATCCATTGCTGTCAATATCCCTGTGCTGAGTGGGACTTGCTTATAGACATTTCCATATGTCAGGCAATTGCTATGGATGGCCAGTGTGTGCACGTAAGTGTGTGTGTGTAAGCTGGGTTAGCGGATCAAACACACATCTGTTTGTGAGATAGAGGGGAATCTGTGCTTCTCCCCCAAACCTCTCAATACTAATTAACGATCCACTGATAGTGGCCAAATGCCAACTGTCATTAGCACCCAACGCAACACAAATACACAGATGTAGATGCGCACACACTCGAACACAGATGCTATGCGGTCACTCGGACCGGACCACCACGAGCCATCTGTGGATGAGATACATAAACACAATGCCGTCCATTTGCACTCACTGCTCCCCAAAAAACCTCCAGTGATACAAAACTGAGGTGAAAATATGAAAAGTATGAAAAACTGCAAAAGTCACAACATTCATCAACTCATTGCCAACCTGAGTTTATAGTAAGCTATGCCTGTTAAACAGACTGCTGGCGCTTAAACTGTGTGCTTAAAGACATGAATGACAACCTCAATTCTCCAGTAGCTGTGGACCTTTGACTTCTTCACTGATAGTGCCATTTGCGTGCTCTCAAGCAGTGTGCTCGGTAAAAGCATCTGACAGCTATCTTTGATTTTATTTAGCGAGGATTTCAGCTATGCCTGCATCTAAAAGGATGTGCCACCCACTCTCTCTGTCTCTCTTTCTCACCGCCTGTATCTGTCACTCTGTGCCTCGGTGACAGGGTCAGATAGAGAGAGCAAAGTGGCGAGAGGTGTGACACAGTGAGCAGATTAGGGTCTCCCCCGTACGGAGGCCCCCAGCACGACACCCATCATGGCTACCCAGACAGCCGCCAGTTGGTCAGGATAATGCCACCCACGCTGGCTCCGGCGGGGAGTCCGGAAGCCACATGGAGGCCAGAAGCCAACCGGACCACCAGGGAAAGATTGATATTTCAATCTGGGTATTGGTTAATCAGACTGAGCTGTCATCGATGTCCATTCAAATGTCAAAAACCAAGTATTCAGAGATCCTACAGAGCACATACCATACTGGGTAGGCGCTCGGAAAAGTCTACGGTGCGATATCTTTCTGCCTGCCTTTAATAGACACCTTTGCAACAAATGACAAATGACAGCAGCTACAGGGAATGCATCAACCTAAAACCCTGCCTTGCAAACCAGAGCGGAGCCTCGTCTTGTCTCGTCTCTCCCTCCTCTCTCCCCGGTTGCAGCCTGCCTGCCTGCCGCCATCTCACGACAGCATCTCTCCATCTCTCACAGCCCTCTGATCTCTGTGTCAACAGGCGACACCGGCAGCTCGCACTAACTCAGCATGCATCAGCCCATCTGCAAGGCAAACCAGTCTACAAATGCATTTAGCATAGACTTTTGGTACGATTAATGGCACAGTTAGCAAATACTGTAAGTGCTAATGTGACAAGTTACCACTTGGATGGTGCCTTCCCAAGCAATAAAGACAGCCAGTGAACCCTTGTGCAGACATTTCTCTGCGAGGCTGGGAATTTACGAGCAGCAGGTAGGAGATCAAAGCCGCTGTTGACAGATTCTGCAAACACAAAGATTTATTCAACTCATCAAGAATTGTCGCAATGTTTTCTCAGCGGCCGCTATCTCGTTGTGTACCTATATGGATGGGGGTTTATTAGTTGTCAGTGGGCCAGGTGGGAGGCTCCGCAGTGGTCCAGCTCAGGTCCAAACTCATACAGAGGTTGTGATGACAGGATCCGGAGCGCTGTGTGGTTACTCTGTGGAATTCAAATGCCAATCCCCCTGCCCAGCGCCATCTCCTCTCCTCTCCTCTCCTCTCTCTCTCCCTCGTTTGTCATCTCTCCCCCTTCTCTCCCCTCCCCTCTCCCCCAGTGTTTGTCAGGGTTGGTGATTAGCTGTCACCCTCTGTAGAAGCAGATAACACCCCACACAGCCTGTTTCCCCTCTGGGAGCATGCACGCACGTAAAACAGGAAAACACACAAACAAATACACAAGTGTGCGCACATGCATGCAAACTAAAGACACTTGAAAACTCTGTCGAAAGCAAAATGGTGGAGTCCATTGCATTTTTTTGCATGCATTTACCAGGATTTGATTCACACTTATCCGTAGAAGCCGCGTGGTAACATTGTGTATCGCTTAAACTGATATTCTATTCATGAATTCTAATTCTTATCAAATTCTGGCTCCCATTCCTTTATTTCTAGCAGATTTAGGCGTTGATAAACAGCCAATTGGCACAGTGTGATTGCCTCAAATGCTTTCTGGTAAAAAGACAAACTGTAAACATCCTCGATATGCACAAGTTGAATGTTCTTTCTTTTACCCCTGCCTTAATTTGAGGAGGCACCATTATTAGCTGATTTTGAGGCAATAGGACTTGGCATTCTTTTATCAGGTTGCAGTTCAACCAACTTCTTCCCTTGCAGGAAACTATTTTATCTCAGTGATGTCCTTTTACTCTGTTGCTTGAGTTGTTTGTAAAGATAGGGCCCGATTTATAAACCCCTCATCCACACGGCTACAAAGGACCATCTGACGTAGACTACATTTTGGACTACATCCTCTCCTTGAGCCACTTTGTTAAGGACTTGCTTCAAGTCACCTTACACCCCCTTTCACAACACTCACGCCCACTAACATCTTCCAATTGTATTTATTGTGAATGCTGCGGTTGGTCAAGTGAAGTGTGGCGTGAAAGTAGCGAGATGTGCACAGTATTATAGTCCAGGACAATTTTCCCACGGGGGCAACAAAGTAAATCATATCATATCGTATCATTTTGCTTTGCTTCGTATCAGGATGTCTTACACCCCAACATCTTCGGTATTGACTTCTTACAAGACAGTGTGTTTAAAGACCCCCACACACCGCCCAGACTCAAACCAATGGCCAACTGCCTTCTTAATTTTGCTGTAAAAGTGGTATTACTGAAATCACTTTGCACTTGTCATGCACAGGGAGGGACAGGTCCAAACATTGCCATTAGGAATTGAGAACTAGTGTCCAGTTTCCCGACATACCTCCAGTTTCTATAACAGTTGAGCAGCACCAAACAAAAAATGGTTCTCCATACCCAACCCTCGTGGTTACACAGTTTATAGTTTTGGATGTCACTGTGTGCAAAATCCCAAAGAAACACTGCATCATGAAGCACAAAGCCTCAAAGGTAAAATATGCCCCTCAATCCATACCCCTTTCATTATTGTGTGCTCTTTTCATTACACTCTGATCTACTTGTGTCAGAGTGTACTTCGACTAAAAGCTAAAAGCCAAGTGGCTCATTAGCAGCTCTCATGAATCCCTCCAATTCCAGCTAGCTGTGTGATCTCTCTGTGATCGGAATACTTCCACAACTTCAATTCTAGAGATACAAACAAAAGATGCACGGATGTTTGTTGTGTTTGGCAGCAAATAGGTGTACCAGGATATTTTAAACTCAATAATAGCTGATGTCCACGTTCCCCTTATTACCTAAGACCGGAAAATGTGCCCACTGGTCCCATCTGAGGCAAAAACACCATCTCTTCAGACACAAACACAAGGCAATGACCTGTATATGTGCTATTAACTAAGCTCTGAAAAAAACATGAAGAAGAAAAGTCCCTTTCCTTGAATGCTTGGAGTGCACTTTTATGAACACTGCACAAGCTGCCTCCTCGCTCATCTCATTCCCACACTTCTACACAACTTCATCTCACACGTAAGTCACTTTAAATTTTGAGGAATCATCAAAGGAGACAGCGTAACCAGGACACACAAGAGGTGCCAGAAAAAAGTGTTTTTAAAAATGTGCTGAGTCTGACAGACCCTTATGCATCCAGTATTTACAAACGGCTAGAGCACAGACGACTAAGGGTTTCTATTTTTGAACCATATGTGCAGAGCCCGACAGTATTCCTCCAGTGTTACTGCAGGTAACTTGTGCCCTTTCCATCTTGGCGACAGGTGCTGCATTAGTTGGACAGGGCGTGCAGGCATGTTGTCAGAAATGACTGGATTCATCTCTGCTTCCCATGGTATAGTTAATGCCACATGTGAAGGGTGGCATTCAAAGACACACGACCAATAAATATTTAACTTATTCCTGCATCACACTCCCTACGTGACCTCTCTCCCTCATTGAGGATGAGGACACAGACTTCTGGACAGTCTCTCCTTGGGGGCATTAGTGTTGATGTGCACAACAATAAATGACGCAAATAGTTGTGTGGCAAAAAAAAAAAAAAAAAAAAGAAGAGAGAGCTTGAATGAGATGTCCAAACGGTGCCTTGCTCTGACACCTAAACGGGTCTTGCCAATTGCTGGGTAAAGTGTGCATGATTGTTGCTTTGTCTGTTTTGGAAAAAGTTCCAAAAAATGGTTGGACGCAACACATTTACTCATCAGAAAAAAAGGGGGTTTGAGATGCTGTCAGATAATTTTACATGTAGTGTTTTAGAAGCACAGTGGGGGCACTTGGGCAGCGTTTATAATGCAGCCACCTCATTCATTTGAATGAGGCCAGGCTGCATCTTGCAGCGGGGTTACCAACACATTGCAGTACATAAAAAAACAAGGTCAACCTCTCTCATACTATTATAAAATTCTGTGCATTAATTTTGCATCTGATGAGCCCTGAAACCTACCAGGCCTCCTGGAAAATGTTATTTTTAAATGATGTTCTGTAATTTCATAGAAGAAAAACGTGTTGCAACTTATTTTTTTACACTATTGTCCTTATTCAAAATGGCATAAAGGGTATTGCTGGACAAAAAATACCAGTATTCTGCTGGAAAAGGACAAAGAAGACATGGTTTTTCAATAAACCTGTAAGCAAGCAACAACACTCAGCGGGTACAAAGAGCAGCGGGTGTCTAAAAAGACCTTGCTCAGATCTGTAGTGACATCTCCTAAGGACTGAAATGGGCCTGAGGTCTCTCAAGAGTTTGATATCATTTCAAACAATCTCCTGCATTCTCTGGTTATGTTAATGCTAGGGAGCTTCAAGCTGATGCAAGCACAACTTGCAGTCAGATCCATTTAAAACCCTCCCTATGACACCTCTACTGAGCCCAGCAGTGTGCTTTTCATGCTTTTTATGATAAGAAAAAAACCAAGGCAAAAATAAACCTGCCCCACAATGTAATTCAACCTTAGGCATATAATATTTTTGTCTGATCAAGAGGTTTTTCGGGTAGTGTCTATGTCCACTTCACGGTGCAGCTTTCCATTCCCATCTAGCACACAATACCCCAGGTTTAACCTCAAGTGAACATAGCGGGATAGGATCACCTTGCCCTCTTCTCCTCGTATCATCTCTGCTGTCGCAACACAAGGACGGATTGAAATGTAGCAGATAAATATACGCTGTGGTTTTATCTGCTGCCCCTAAGCAGCTTTACTCAAAGGGAAGCTCAAACAATGTTGGCTAATCATAACATTTTAAGAGTCAACGTGTCATCTTGAAACTGTCAAGAACAAGAGGTTGGTTTTCTTAGCAGATGACAATGCCGTTATGGGAGCACAATAGAAATGTAGGGTAACAACAGGGGAGGCAAAGGGCTGAAGCGGTGATGAAACAAGAGAGGGGAGACGGAGAGAGAAAGAGCACAGGGCGCACAATAAAGACAGCAAGACAAATACAGACAAAGAAAGACGTATGAGATCGTGCCCCTGCCTCTGTGTACATATGGCGAAATGTGCTGAAGCAGAGAAAGACCAACACATTGAGATAAGCCCCTTTGCTCAGGCTTCCTTTTAAGAGTGATTTGGCAGCTCGGCTTCATGTCTGTTGGCAGGCTGCGACATACGCTCCCGATCATCTGCTGATCGCTGAATTACTGCATGGCTGTTTTTTGTTTCATTTTTTAAATTTTTTTTTATTTCCATTTAACACTATTGGGAGATTTGCTGTGGGGGACTTGGAACACATACGAGCAAAACAACTTTACGATCGCCGCTGACATATAGCTGGCTGGAATTTTACAGGCAGGTATTTTGGCTTTACTGGCACAGCTAATCAAACTCAACTCAAAAACACAGCTCCTTCTCTCATTTAGGACTTATGTGTTGTTTTCATGGTGGTATTTTTGCAGCAATCAGCGAGGTCTCAACTTCAAATTCACCTGGGCCGGCGCATTCCTGCTCTTGTGGCCAGGCACTGCTTCTTCTCAGCATAATACGGGAAGTGAGGCTTTTTTCCCATATTAGGTAACGACGTCAATGAAATTACTTTATCGTCAGCAGGCTATATTTATAGTAGATGCACTGTATGGCAGAAGCAGCTCCACAGGAGTGTCTCTGCCGCCCTGCCAGAACAAAAACAACATGTATTTTCAGTGCCAGCACAAGCTAGTCATTTCATGCTTTTGCTTTGCATATTTAAACGTACATGTTCTAGCCTCATGATAAAACACATGGAAATTATTTTTTTATTAGGGAACTGTGCAAATGTGTCATGCCGATGTCTATGAACACGACATGCTTTCCGTCCATTACATGCTCACAGTAAGTTCTGATCGGAGTGCCTACCATCAACACTCCACCTAAACAATATGTAACTGAGGAATACAGACTGTAGGGATAGGAATGAAGTGTGACTGTGACCAGACAGGAAAATAATCTACGTAATCCAGATCGAAGCCCTAAAGGCTTTTATAGATCGACGGCATAGATTTTCTCTCTGTCTCCATTTCTACCTGGCTTAGGTTTAATTCAACTCAATTAAATCAACCCGTGAGCCCAGGAGTTCGCAGAGAAAGCAATCATTCATCTTTGTGGCGAGCCACTTCATCTGAGCATAAAAAAAAGCAGGCCCTACTCTGCTCTTTCTCCATAGACACCATTAGGCCACTCAATATAGTTTCAGCCATGCCAGCTCTGTTATAATTACAGCAGTTGACATCTAACAAACAGCTCTTTATGGATGTCCTGGCCTCACTATCACTTTAACGAATGTGGTCATTTTGTCGTAGGTGGCTGCTGGTGTCTGTTGTGTGTGTGCGTGTAATGGGTATTACATTTTTTTCCCTTTCCACCCATAAATTAGATCCTAAAGTAGCTTTTACATTCAGGGAAAAAAAAGTTGAAATGCTTATCTTTCAACATGCAATGTGAAAGTGGGAGAGAAAAAAAAAAAAAAAAAAGAGTTATCCCTGATACAGAAACACACCTTGAGGTAAATCTGTTATCTGCACTGCACACCACAGCTTTAATGTAAGATAATCAACACAACAATCAACACTACCGCAAGAGCTATAAGGGATTGTCCTTGAGTGACTGTCACAGAAACCTCTCCCTCATCATGACCACATCAGGCGGCCTCTTACATGGACACCCATTCAACAGATACATATTTCATGAGCTATGGTAAACACACCGCTCCCCCACCAACGCCAGCCATCGGCATTGAATAATACATTCACGGTGGGATCGGCTAATGAATTGAGAGCTTGCCCGAGTGAAGAGAAGAAAGCAAATAACCAATACTCAAAGTAGAAATGGAATTAATGAGCGGTTGTGAATACTCAAATGCACGGTTGTGAATGCTGCTCAAAAGAGAGGGACCGTTTTCTGTCCTCCACCTAACCTTTGTCTCCGGTCAAAGTTCCACATTAATGAATGCAGGAGAGCTTTCATAGTTTTTTTTGTTTTTTTTTTATGATTGTGGATTTCACAGATGTGTAAATGACGCGACGCGAGAGATGCTGTGAGTGAAGCTTTGATCTGCTATTCCGCAAGCCGAGGTCCTACAACAAAAGGCGAGGAAATCCTGAGCTCAGACAAGCCTTGTGTAATCTAGTAGAACCTCTCTGTATGTCTGATCCTCCTCCGCTCTGCTGGCCGTCTCGGCAATCAGTCAAGCTGCCCACACCTGGATGTGCCCCATTGGTAAGAGCACAGACCACAACTGGTACCTCCTCTTCCTGGATGTTTGTCCGAACATATTCGCTGTTCATTTAAAAGCCTATTTAACTGTCAGTGTGGCACACAGAACTAAGATAACTGAGCAAAGGGATGAGTTGTATTTCCTTATGATTTCAAAGTGCACTTGCACTTTGGTCAAAGAACAAGTTGCTTATAATTCAAAGTAAATATTGTAAGAGTCTGCTGATTCCTAAACTCTATTGAATAAGCCATTATGCAAATACAGTGTCAAAACAACAAGAGGAAACAATCAATAGGGCAAAATTTGTGTTCATGGTGTAATTCAATTATTACTCTGACTGAGCCTGATATGTACCTGTAGGCTGTTTAATCCAACAAACTACACGTGGATGAAATTAACTGGAGTAGAGCTGCTCTTGCAAAAAAAAAAAAAAAAAGGTAGTCAAATCCTGAGACAGATCAGTAGTTTTATAAGTATAAGGATCAGCACCCAGCTGGGATTTCTTGACACTCGTTCTCTACGGGGGACATGTGACGTCTATGCACCTGTAAGGAGATCCCCGGGATGTTGCCTGCAACTCCCAACGTTAAGAGAATGTGTATTCTCTTCAGATGTGTCTGACGTCTTCTTCACCGGTAACATCTGTAGAACATGATATTCTTCCTTTATGAATAGTTTCACCTTCATTTGACAGTAGAAGTAGACAGCAAATGTGGGAGAGGAGGATGACATTCAATAATGTACCGGATTTAATCTGGAGATATGGTGTTTAAGGGGTTTGCTTCTTGCTGACCCCAACAAATTCTGATCTTTAACGAATGGAACAAAGGCCAATACAAACACTACTCCAGTCCAATTCTTTCCATAGTGATCAATATAGCACACACAATTTATAAATTGATAATCCTTCAAGTTTGAAGAGTATCCTGATATAACCCTCATCAATATGTGTACACAGCTAATGTCCGGTCGCAAGAAAATTAAATGAACAACACTAGTCACAGGCATGCATCTTTACAGTGACCTGTCTTCACCACAACATCCTGGAACAAGCTGTTGCTGTTGTTGTGAATGTGTGGAGATGGACTCTGTGTTAACAATATTGATGGTTGATGCTTAAACACAGTCAAAGTGTTTAACCTGTTGTCAAACTTTTAATTTGGGAAATTAAAAAAAACATATCATTATCACTATCTTGTTGCTGTTGTTTATAATCCCTCCAATGCTAATTTAAAAATGTATACATGTATATACATAACTGCATACATGCTCTATATTTGTGTGGCAGGGAGGAATTATAATTGTTTTTTTGTGTTAGATGATGACGATGGATAACCTTGACCGGATTTATGTTTTTTGAGAAAATCGAGATATATACATATTGAGATCATTTTATCACTCAGCCCTAAATGCCCCACGTAGTATCTAATAACATGCAGTTAATTGTAAGAAAATTACATTTGACATTATACTCAGCTTTTTGGATCGTCTAAGAAAATGCACTAGTCAAATGTTTTCAAATTGGAATCCACTTAGCACTCCACTGCTTCTCTCCATCTACTTTCACAGAAGCATGAAAGGGAGGTAGAACAGAAGGGAGAAGTATTTCAGGTACTGAACAATGTCATATGTCTTCGCCCACCTCCATCAGCACTACTATAACCCTATGAAGGGGGAATGGAGTTGAGGTGAGAAGCGGAGGCCGCACGTCCATCAGCTGCACAAACACCTTCATTAAGGTGGGAGGAAATTAATGCCTGCAAGTGTACAGCGGCGTGTCTTTAGGAGAAGGCTGGTCAGTTTAGCCGAAGGAACAGGAGTTCTGGTCAGCGAGCCGACCTACAGGGTGGCAAGTCCCTGTAGGTGTCTGATGAAATTAATTAGGAGAGTGAAAGGAAAATGTCTGTCAGATCACACATCACGCTGTGAAAAATACTTTCACCTGCTGTGATCAATTGATTGCCATTAAATGTTCCAGCTGCCACTACATAAAATATTAATATTTAAAATCTGACATCCATAACGTGAATTTCCATTTTCATCCCACCTAAATATCGGCCTATTGAAAGGACACCATTAAGCACAGGAAGCTAGTACGTTCGCAGTGAGCCAGGACATGTTTCAGTGTTGTATGGCTGCACTCCCACCCCTTTTCAACTCTCTTGAGCCTGCTTCATTTTAACTCCCATTGCACCAGAATCTGTGACGGCTAATTCCATCACTCCAGTTTGAGAGGACAGACACTCATCCCGATAGGCTCGAGGGAGGAGAGGAGGGGGTGGACTTCAGCAATCATTCACTGGTCACTAAGCATATAGTAGTATTTAGACAGCTTTAGCATAATGCCACAGCTTAATGCGTGTTGGCTAATTTGCCAACAGGCTTGATGTGAACAATCTCTCTGCATGTTCTGGTTGGGCGCATGGCCTGATGGGATGGCACACCATTAGCCCAGTCACACTGCAGGGCCCCGCTGTTAACATTACAATGTGTAGCGGAGCATAACAAAGCGAAGGAGGGCTTCATCTTGCCATATTTGTGTTCTTCCCCAGCACGCTATGGTCAATGTGATGATAACACATATACAAAGCAATCAATATTAGTAAAAAAAAAAAAACATTGCCTCGCAATTAGAGCTATGGGGTATTAGTATTTTCATAACACCCCTATTATATATTCACATTCTCTATCAGGGTTGGTAATCACTTGTCTCAAACAGTTTAATTACAGCTTGGCAATGACTACTTAACGTGATTAGATGTTATACCTTATTGTTGCGTGTGGCATATTACATCAATTATATTAGAGAGTTATTATTGTCATGAGGGTGCAGCGCTTGCATGTGATACAGGATGCAGTGAGGGTTGAGTGACAGGGACTTCTTAAAGACTTAATTTTACAAATAAAGTAATCAATATAAGCTACTGCACATCACGTCTCACCACACAGTGAGCTGTAAGGTCTTTTGCATAATTGCAATAAAAAAGTGTATTGGCCTGACTGATTGAATTCAGTCTTGGTAATTGCAGCATAAACAATGTAGTTGACTGTCACAGCTCCTGTGCCACTATGCTGTCAACAATCCAGATATTTTTCTAGTGTCTACTAGCATATCATGCAGATCCACAGCCTGCCGTGTAATGAGTATAATTACATGGTGCGCATGTGTTACCTGTGGGGTAGCACATACACACAAGCGCCCTCACACACATGTGGAACGCAACACATATTTTTTCCATCCCTATGACCTGTCACTCAAAATCAGCCCCGATGGAAAAGACGCCCAGCTTCTCCATGCCTCCCCGTCTCCGCCATCCGCTGAAAAACGGTCCCCCACTCTCCATCCTCCAAAAGTAAGGGGAAAAAACCGACTCCAACATTAAACCTGCATCATTTCTAATAGCCACCTGAATCCCTGTTGATGCTGCTGTCCATCAATATGACCACCCATACTCCCAGCCCAACCCCCCACCCTTTGATCGACATTTACTCCGCAGCTACCCGCCAGGCGCCCCCTCCATTCTCAATCTTTCTTTCTCGCCCCAGTTACTCTTCCCCTCCACGAGGAGAACCACCGCATGTTTCCAGGCAAAGTCAATGTCTATCTCTTGTCTCCCTTGTGCTACGGATATCCAGTACACCGCTCCCATTCCTCACTGTTGTGGTTTTTTTTTTTCTGCACACATCTAAGGCATATCCGAGTTGTAAATAGAGTGGAGCTTAAATGACAACAGCCTTGCTTTTCTAGGGATTTGGGGAGCAAAAAAGAAGCTGATTTGTGCGAAAGACTGCTGGCGAAGATAAAATGTTAGGCTTTGGATCTAAATTCCACATGAATGCCTTTCCCTTTAGTGTGCATTATGACGGCAATGGACCATATCATAGTATTTGTTTTGCTTTAGAGCTGTCCCCTGTGATTTATGTTCCCCGAGTGCAAATATTTCATGTCACTATACAAGCAATGTTTCTGTCATGGAGAACGCAGGGGGGTATTCAGGGGCTGAATAAGAGAGATCTGTGTACACGTGTGCCTCTGTGTGTGTGTGTGTGGGTGCATGTGTGTGTGTGTGTGTGTGGGTTGGTAGTGAGGCACTTGTGGCAGTGCCAGTGTGTGACCGCAGGCCCCCCTGGCTAGGGAGCAGCGCCTGGAAAGGTTACCCAGCAGAGTGGCTTTTGTATGGTAATGTGACCTCCAGCTCCCCAAGGAGTCCCAACACCTGCTCAGCACCCCCCACCAGCCTCACATCCCCAACATGTTAACTGTTTTCGCTGATAGGAACATAACTGCTGCGTTGCTATGGCTTTGTAATATTGTTTGTTTTTTCTGTCTATCAGATATATACATTACTGCGACGGATTTAACAGCAGCAGAGCATTTACAGGATGGTGTTTTTACTAAAACAAACATGTACGTTGCATCGGGATGTACGTTGATGACTTTCTCTTGCTTAGAAGACCTTTAAAGAAACACCACTGATATGCGTCGCCGAAGAATTTAAATACTTAATTCTTCTTAAGTACACAATTTATGTTCCATGTCAGCGTAGATGTAGAAGGTGAGTGTAGGCGGAAGCTACATTTATAGCATTGATATTTGGATTCTAAATCAACATTTGAATGCCATTTCATTCTGTTTAAACCCTTGTATCTCCGTACAGTTCCAGATAATGAGCAAGCCGACTCGATTTCTGAATGTGGTTGTCAAGACGAGATGTATTATGTAACAGAGGCAGGTGATTTTACAGTTTAAATCAAGATGATGTACAAATTAGCCTTTTGTGCAATTCGCCGACCCCCCCAAAGTTTCTAAGTGCGACACCACTGTCATCAACATAAAATCCCAACTCTGTAACAATTTCTCATTACATCAAAATAACGTTAGTTGAGAATGTAGCTATTCCAGTAAAGATGCTCATGATGCTGTGATCCTACCCATCGTGCAGAAACGAGAGATGAGGACACTATTCATCCTTTTACAAGACACCACTACCAAAATGTTGTTTTAAAAGGACAAAAATGTATATATAGCTGTTTTAACCATGAATGTATCCTCTACAATGACTCCAGTGAGCTAAAGCAGTTCATTCAACTGGGAATTTAAAAAAATATAAATTATCACAAGGATCTTTTTCTTCATAAACCCCCAAAACGTCTTCATATTGGCACATATCTGACAACATACGGCAATACCATCGTCCAACTGATAATCTTAATTAAGCTATGCTAATATTAGTACTATACTATTTTTTTAGAATAAGATGTCAGTGGTGCCTGCATACAATTGTTTCTGAACCATATGTTCGGAACATTTCCCCCAGTTTCCAGACCATAGTGAGGGAAAAGGAGATTTTTGTCTTTCTCGCTTCAGGCTAAGTCGAGTTTTGCTGAGGGGCTAAAGCCCTTCACCTTTCCAGCAGTTGCAAAACAACTTCACTTTGGTCTTGAGAAGCGGCAGGCATTTATATCCTGACAAACTGTAGTCCTGCACTGTAGGCTACATCTACCGCTAAACTGCCAACTTGCTGCGTTCACTGTCACTCTCCTGCTGCTCGCTCTGTCTCGCTTGCCGAACCGCACGATAGCAACGCACATTACACCCCTGCCCCGAGTCCTTCTCTTCTAACACAGATTTAACACCATCATAGTTAATTAGTTAAGTCATTACAAAAAAAAAAAAAAGATCATATTCTATATCCACATTCGCTTGGTGTTCGGAGCTCCGTTTAATCAAATAAATCACTTTATTCAAATTAAGTATTTTTTTATTTATTAACGGTTACGACATTATAAAATATGACCGCAGACATTCGAAGGCTCATTTAAAAACCCTTAATAGAAGCCCAGAATGTAAAAAATTGATAATCAGTAGAGGCCTAGAAGTTCATCATTCCTTTAATGTATTCATTTATGTATTAGTGCTTTAGGTTTGGACACAATAGCCGTGAAAAAACTGTGCAGCGATAAGCATGCAGACAGGACGACAACCCCCCCAACCCCCACCCACACAAACCTACAGACAACTGGCTGAGCATAGAGAGAGGGGCTCTAAAGCAATTATAGCAAATTAAATGAATGCCCCCAAGTTAAATAGTGTTAATAGTGTTCAGGGAGACAAATTTGAGATGCAACTCGCAGTGTGATGGCAAGATCCACTTGGATTGCTGAGTAGCAAACAGTAGCTTTAATTATATTCAAACCCTTTTAACAGAGAATCAATTCATAGCATGCTGTGACAGGTTGTTCTCTTTAGAAATGGACTGGAAAGCAGTGTGCATCCAAGTCATTTTTTTTTTAGTGACACTAAAGTTTGCTCATCTGATGTTATAGTGAATAAACTCGGAGATGAATAAGTGATACTCCCAGAAATTGTTTCGTCTCAGATATATAATGGAAAACAATGGAAACGACTGGCAACTGTTGACACCTTCAGAGATCTGCTCTGTGATTTAAGGTGACAGTGATGAAAATGAAGAACAACACGCGCTGCCTGGCGTGAGATGATAAAAAGATATCATCCAGCCCTGTACACAGGTTCGACTGCATGCACCAAGCATGACTATAATTCCAAATGTATTCATTGAAAAAGTCATAATATGGCTCATTGCTCACCGCAGTATTTTAAACCCAAAGCAGACATGCATTCAGAATATGGAGGATACTGTATTCTCCACACTCTCTCTCACAGCCACTGTGGTTCATGTCCTCTCTGTAAGACCAGTGGATCCTTACAAAAGTCCGCTCTATCCTCCCATTCAAGGTCTCAGAGCTGCTGCCCACAGGCTGGAGCCTACACTTGTGCAAGCTGCCTGACCACCAACCTCTACGCCTGAGGCAGCCCACCTACTGAACTCATTTCTCCATCTTATCCCAGCTGTGCAGCATCACCAACCTCCTCCCCTCTTCTTGCACTCACACAGGACTGATACATGCATTTAGCTTTGCAGTGGTTTTCTGCTCATTAAATGCATACTTATGTATTGTCATTAACTTGAGGCCACATCTATATGTGTCATGTAAAAACCCATTCCGCTCCTACACTTTGTCTATTTATTTATCCATTAAAAAACTTAATTATGAATGAATGTCACATTGAATAATTCATGTGCACCCCAGTGCGGCGAATAAATAGCTAGTGCACCTTTGCTTCCTCCCCTTCAGTGTTCCTTCAACCCTTTTAGTAGCACCATGGCACTACTGTAGGTTATTGGTCTTTCTTCCTCTCTGGAGGGTTCTTGCGCACTTAGTCCTTATTAAAATCCCTCTGGCATGTAAACACACACACACAGTGACGCGTGCACGCACTCACACACAGAGCAGCACGCGCACAGGCCAAGGACCGTCTGCTGGTACAAACCATTTATTAAAGCTCCTGTGAAGGTCCTGGCAGTCAGCCAGAGGGAGACATGACTTTGGATCCCATTCATGTCCACATCAGCAGAGTAAAATGTTTCTAGGTGTTGATCCATGACAGCCATTATTGCTGCAATCCAGTTTTATCACTGTCAAATTCTACAAAAGGGAAAATAAGCCCTTTTTTCTGCACTTTAACAGATTGTCAATACAGCTCAACCAATCCAAACAGCTGCTGAGGGAGTTTATTTGCTTTTGAAGACATGTTTTGAATAGGGAGGGGACAAACCGCCCCACTGTCATCTTATCTCTGCAGGGCCACAACCTCCCTGAAACTGTAACGTATAATGGAAAAATGCAACCTTCAAATACACCAGAACCGAGAAACATTACATAATAACCTCTGAATCGACAACGTTTGGAGAGATATTGAAAAAAAAAAAGAAAAAGTTTTTTTCACAAATACAAAAACACCAAAAAAAAAACCCAAAAGAATTTGAAATGTATTTGAATGTAAGTTTGCTTGCAAACTTGCGCTAAAGCATGCTAACAGAATGTTTGGTCAATGTTAAGTTTATCGAGGGTATTTAATGGAATCAGAGCTAAATCATGTAAAGTCTTCTTAACTCAAAATTAGCAGAGTTTAAGTGTGGATTTAACCGAGAGAGAGAGAGAGAGAGAGAGAGACAAAGAAAGGCAGATAGAACAGAGACGAAGTGAGACAGACAGATTATGTATTCAGTCGTGTTGACAGGCATGAAATTCCTGCACCAAATTACTGCTGGGCAATAATCAGCATCAGTCAAGTGTAAACCCAACGTGACGTCACCCACTGGTTTTGTAGGCTTTCTGTTTTGAAGCCTGGAGTTTGGCATTACAGCTGTTGCCAATTCTCAGAGGAGAGGATGGAGCTGGGGAGGACGTCTTGATTCGATTTGACTGAGAACCCGAGGACAATCCGTAGTAGCGACTTGCCAATCACAAGTTACCCCTGTTGTCATGTATTTTAATCAAAGTGGGAAGATAACGTCACGCCGTATTGACTGTAAACTAATCAGGCAACTTTTTACTGGGGCAACACATTATGTGAGAAGTAGGGTCATGTTCTCATATACTTGTACTCAATACAACTGGACTTTTTTTTGCAACCAGTGGAGGCACCCCCTACTGGGCATTAATAGAATGCAGGTTGAAGGCACTGGCTTCAGAGCTCTTACCTCCATCCATGTAATATACAGTCTGTAGTATTATCATTACCATTGAAGTGGAATCATAAATCTTAACACTTTATGATGTTATTATATACATACAGAATTCTTAATATTGTTGATTACAGCTCCTTCAATAAGGTTTATCTACAGTGTTGATTACTTTTCGTTGTTAAAGTAACGGCTGAACTAACCTGCCATTCATCCACATTGTTCAAAACACTTTTAGCTACTAAATGCCAGCTCAGGTGTTCAAACTGGTACAAAAATGGATCTGGCTCGCCCAGTCTTTTCACACAAAACACCAGACACCACAGTGTCACACACACACACAAAAACAACAGCAAATCTCTACACTGAAATAACCTCAATAAGAAAAGAGATGCCCCCAAAAAGCTAACAGCAAACAGCACTTAGAAGCAGTCCCATCAAACCGACCAACCCCAGTTCACTCCGCTCTCTGCACTCTGGGAAGATGCAACCCTGTTCGTTGCCCACATGGCATGCAGAAAAATAGCACAAAGTGGTTTGAAGTCTGCTGTGTCATCACCATACATCATTACCATAGGTGAGATCAGGTAATACCTTCAATTTATTCTTTCATCGCTTACTGGCGTTCATCGTATTTAACTCAAAACTGCACAGAGGGGGTGGTTGTGCAGCCCAGGGGTGCAGTAATCATTAAGGGGCATGAAACTATACAATCCTAATTTACAACTTCTTCATCGCCTCCATTCTGTGTAGAGGGAATGATCTACAACAAGGTGGTCTGTTTCAGCGGTCAGAGGAGGTCTAATGCATTTGGTAGAGGCTGATAACAGTGCTTCACTTTCACACCGAGCACTCAGAGGGAATTACAGTACGGGGCTGCAGAGAGGAGAACGTCTGAGTGCTTTAGTTAAAACCAGGGCTAAATGCTATCTCGTGCTTACATACTCCCTGATCCATGCACACTGAGGCCGCCTGATCGTTTCGGAGCTCGGGCCATTTACATTTTCACTTGACACGGTCACTCATACTGTATATTCTGCTCCACAGAAATCGATCGCGCAAGCCAAAGGCCTCTCCTTTTTCTACAGAGCACTGGTCTCCAGCCAAGCCTTACCTGGATTGAGAGATACGAGGATGAAAGGATTGGGTGCACTGAGACCATAGCCGTGGGGGAGAGATTTTTCAGTGCGAGGTTGAACATGCTCACGTAATGCTTTACAGAGGATGGGTATGGAGCCTCTCCTGGGAGGAGCAAGGCAGCAAATAATGTGAGAGTATCTATTAGCTTTTGGGTAACTGCAGCCCGCCATCTGAGAGGCCGTATGAGCCCTCGATGACTAATCTATCAGTCGAGCATAAGGGGCCTGCCACACAGCTCTTACCGACTTCACTCTTTCTCTCTTTTTATTGCTCCAGCTGAGACGCCCCTGATTTCTCCTCATTAGGAGCGCTGTTCTTTTAACATGCCTACCCAGCAAGTCCGACACTACACCCACAAAAGGACGCCCTGACCAGTCGCCCTGTCACTCTCACACCCAGTAAGTACTTCTATGCCAGAGGAGAGAGAAACTGAGCCAGCGCTTCCTTTGCGTCAGCCTCGGCCAATGCTGTTCATCACCCTCGCAGTGAAGGCTAAATATGAACACACATATGAATATATGAATAACTGAACAAGTGGTTATTGTTATTCACCTGCACGCACTCTGCCGAGCCTGCAAAGTCTTTTGTTTGGAGCCTGTAGTTCTGCTGAGCATGGGCTTTCTGACAGAATGTCTGAAGTAGGGCAGAGGGGAGTGGGAGCACAGGTGTTACTGAGTGGCTCTTTTACCGAGAAAGAATGACCTGTGTCTGCAAATGCCCCCTCTGTCTGTCTGAGGAGCTTCCTCCCATGCCCCTGTGCCCTCTTTCTTCGGTGGCTACCATGCTGGCATAAAGACCTGCCATTTGCCCAGATGGCGGACAGCAGGGGTCCCCCCCCTCAAACACACACACACACTTTCTAAGTCAGTGAAGTGCTGCCCCCCTGAGTGTGTCTGAGATGCATCTTTGGCCCATATGCCCAAATGAAAAGGAAGACTAGAGCAGAGAGATGTGCATCTGTACTGCCCGAGACAACAAAAGGTAAACAGACATATAAAAACATCTGACCTTCACACAGCCTTCTTATTGTAACCTTGTCTTTCTTATTTTATCTGCAACAAATGTCATCTCATGCGAAGGTCACAATCTTGAGGATACACATCCATCCAAAACACACTTTTGACTGGTCTAAGGCCGGCATCGTGATACTTTACTGAGATAAGGTGATCGGAAACATGCCAATGTGCCAGAAACTTGCCAAGTGTTCAACACAAGGCCTCTCCACCGGTTTGCATAGAAGCTTATGAAAAAAATTACCCTAAATCTCACTTGATTTATAACCACAGTAAACCTTTTCAAAATGAACCTATGGTCTCCATCGCTAGTTTTAAGTCTTCTTCAATACAGCATTACGTTCATCTGGTAAATCATAGCCCCCTTTCGAGTGAAATAGTTAATAAAGCTTCAGGCCATGGCTATCTTGGGTGAGACGAGGCATGTTGTTGGGTTCTTCGTCACATGCAGTCAGGATGTCCTCCCCTCTTGTCACTTTTGGCTCCAAATATAGACGGTGACCGCCGCAATGCCAAACATGAGGCTCTGAAACGGTAGTCCCCCAAACCAACGGGTGACAACAGCTTTGCCCCTTCAGCCCCCTCCTTCTTCAAACGCCACCAGCTTAGTCGGTCTGTATGTCGCAAGGTTGGACTCCTATTTAAATGAAATTATCAGGACAGGCTCGGGAGAGAAACTGACTACACTTGACTTCCTTCACTTCTTTGCTTCTTTTCCTCATCTGCTTATGCTGTTTTTTTCAAATGTGGTTTTCTTTCACTCAGCTGCAAGGTTACACTACAACAATATCCAAAAGTCTTTTCCTTTTTCAGTACTGTTGGTATCCAATCCAGACCTACCATGCTTAATTCCACAAAGGTATTTATGTGAAAATAAGAATAATGGTTGTGTTCAGTTTTGGCCAGCGTGTTAAATAGAATAAATTACTATGAAATTCAGTCTTATTCAGTTCATATTTAGGCATTCAGTGTGTCTTATTGTTGGAAATGTATTGAATAAATAATTACATTTAAAATAACAAAGAATCTGCTATTACCATGCATTAGAAATGGAGTGAATACAGTACATTTTCTATCAGTGCTTCATCAGGCTTGCAGTGCCGTCTATTGAGTATGAGATAAAAGGCGGGAAAAAGTGGCTTTGCGCCTACCGCTACACATCAGGCTCTTCAAGTTCATAATGTCATACTGACACCAGGAGACAGGTAGTGCCAGGGGTGATGCCCAGGAGTGAAGGGAAGGTCAGCGAAGCTTCACAACCGAACTGGTGCTGATGCCACAGCATGTACTGCTCAAGTGCTTGGCAGTGCATCTTAACAACAAAATGTGACATTTTTAGAAGCTGTCAAATTGCAGTCTAAAAAGCGGTCTTGACTGGGGACCGGGCCAGAGCACCGCTGCAGGGCTTTCAATCTGGCCGTAATGGGAAAGATGGAAGAAGATAAGATTCCAATTCAGCCATTTCTGCACGGCCCAATGTGATCACACCGCAATCCGACAGGGCATTTGGGGAGTTGAGAGAATTCTTAAAAAGACAGAATATCTTCAAGTATGGCTTGATACTCACACAAATTCCATCACTGCTCCTTAATTGTTCAGCTCACTGAAAGTAAGTGATATAATCTGGTAGTGTTACCAATTCTGTCCTCTATCGCCCGTCATAAAGCCCTCGATCGCTGTGTGACTGCATGGGGAATATTACACCACAGCTGCAAAGAAACTGGCTCATGTCCACATCAAGGGAGCTGGATATATATGTATTTATTGTATTGATGTGATATTTTTGAAAATGTGTTTTGGTTACCGGTTGGGGTTATTACATTTGTGGCTGCCATGTCCCCATTTCTTTGAGGCATTAATGTAATTCAGTCTCATCTACAGTACTTTAGACTTCAGGAAACAATCATAATCTAACTTTGCTATTCTCTATAAACACTTTATTTAGTCTCTCCTGTTTGTGATCCCTCCGTACCAGCGTTAGCCAACCCGATGAGTGTTGTGGCAAGTCACTATGGTGCCATGGTGTTCCCACATTAACGTATTCTCATTAAAGTTGCTTTTAGAAAGTGTGCACACCTGTGGAGAAATAAATTCAATAGCACGAGAGCAACAGACTCTTTGGACCAAGCAACAAAATCTGGCTCAATTTAAAACAGACAATTATTCATCCAGTGAGACCACTGGGCATTATAAGCCTAATCATATGAACACAGGCAATGCTCTGAGGCTTCCGTACACCAGCCTGGTAACTGCAGCTTCTGCTGTGACATGACCACAAATGTAAGATGGAAATTTATATTCTGTATCCCTAAAGAGGTTTGCATAAATAAATATATCTGTCCAAGATGGTGTAGTGTGGGGTGCGTAAAAGCTAAACACATTAAGATAAATTCTAGCAACACTGTTTGAATATGGGAACAGTGTTTGGCTTGACTTGAAGCAACGTTGCTCAACACAAAGAAATGCAAGATATCAGAGCCATTTCAGATTTTTTAATTAGCCACTCAAAGAACAGGCAATTACGTATATTTGTTGTCTTTGTACTATTAATAATTATTAAAAAAAGAACTTTGTATTGGCACTCTGCCAAACTACACCAACGGGTATCATGACTCTCAACTCCCCATGCATACATACACGCTGTCTACACCCACATCAACTATTTCTAATTAATCTCCAGGATTCATTTTGTCGCCCTGGCTTGTCTTTATAAAACGGCACGAGAATGGGCCTCAAATACAAAGAAAAAGAGGAGAGCAGGAAGAAAAAGATTTCGTGTTTCTTTTAGCCAATCTAAATTCTCACATTTTTCTAACAAAAAGCTCATGAGTTGCTGAAACAATACCCTCTTATCTGCAGGAATTGGGTGAAATTTCCGCTCTGTCTCCCTTTTATTAGGCCATATTCAACCTGTTCGCAATTGAGAGCACAGCCTGAAAAGCTGCTTTGTGCTGCGAGGAGATAGTGCCACCGGTTGCTGTTGGTTTTCAGCTCACCCCTTTTTACCTTTACCCATCAAGTCCAGTTTACAAACACCAACAAAAACCATTGTTTCATCACTCATTGTGGCATTCCTGAAAATGGTCTTCGCTGCACATGTTCTACTGCTTTCTCTTGCACTGAGAGAGTAAGAAAGATAAAGTGAAAGGGGGAGCTCACCCCAAAAATCACCCTTAGTGCTGTTCATGCATAGATTGTTGTGGTGTGAGTTGCCGTGTTTTTGGATCTACTCATTCCATCTCCTGCATCTATTCATGGACGACAGGCTCGAGCTTAATGACATCCTCCTCCCTGGAGCTGTGATGTTAGCTAGCTTAGCTTAGATAGCTAGCCCTGAGTGGATGGATGCTTTCATCTGTGCAGTGACACGGTTTGCAGTGGAGGATAACCGATACTAAATTTTTGGGGACAATGCCAATATCAATTTCAGGGAGTTAAAATATTCCAATATCAATATAATGGCAGATATACACAAATGTTTTGCAGCGATTCCTAAAATGTGGTTATCAAACCCAGGCATGTTTTTTCTGCATGATAATTTCTAAAATAGAAAAGTCTTCTAAAACCAGCATCAGTGAGCTAACAGCATAGACGCTGATTATCAGGCCTATATTGATATTATCTGCCTGATATATCGGTCGGCCTCTAGCAATAGGGAAATAGTTCCTGCATGAAACAAGGTCTGTGGATTATCTAGAGTAACCGGGTCATGATTTCTGGAAAGAGAGGTTTATTTTTTGGGTGCTTTGAGCATCACAAGTTGAGTGTCATCTAGTTCCATTACATACAAGAGGAGGCAGATATCTCTATGGCTGATATCTCCAAAGTTCGACAGTTCAACGATCTAGGTGGATAAACAGTACAACAGGCAAGAGGGAATATATATATTTTTGATTTAAGGGTGAACTGTCCCTTTAAGAGAGAGGTGTCCAGTCACCTAGTTGTGCAGTGCACATCAGTGCAAAAGTCTGAAGAGCACTGCCCAAATATTTAGCAAAGAGAGGAGGAGGAGGAGAGGGGAAAAATGAGGAGAGGATAAAGAGCTATTTGTATGTGGTAGGAGCCTTTTGTCGACAGTCAGCATCAAAGGACTTTCTTCCATGTCCTCTCAGCCCCTGTCAAATTGTCATCGAACCTTCCTGGAAATCAAAGAAACCTTCCACACACTCGCTGTGACATCAACTCCCTCTCTTTGTCTCTCCCTCAATAAGACAGACACACATGCACATTTCATCTTGAAAGGGGGAAAAAAAAAAAAAAAAATCTGTCTGCTATTTGGGGGCTCTCCAAAGACACACCACTGAACAAACTGAACTACATTCAGCCTCCCGCACATCCCCTCTCGAAACAGACTTTATTCTCTGTTAATGCTGTGGGGAAAATAGAAAGGTGTTGCATGCTGAAAGCAAAAGAAAGATGATAAGAATATGATTGTAAAAAATGATCCCGGTGACACCATTACTAAGCTATTTAGTCTTGGAATCTAATTCAGGTCCCGACATAAAAACCAGGACCAAAATGTCCAAGCTGACTTACAGTATGTGGCTTACAGTCTTGTTTTTCTCCAACGACGGCTCCACCAGTGGTTAAGTAATGACAGAGGCAGAGTTTGAAATGTGAGCTCACAGAAGGAAATGCATGTTCCTCTAATCTCTTTCAGATAGGACCGGAAAAAAAGCCTGCTCAATGTTGCATTTGGCTGCTTTGTGTTTTGAGTGAAGGATCAGGCTGGAACTTCTGACAGTAGAAATATGCTGCCTTTTGAAGTGAAGAGTGTTTTGGAAAAAAAAAAAAAAAAGGAAAAAAATGAAGAAAAAAAAACATCAACAAGCTTAAACTTTGTCTGCAAACAGATTTGTGTCTGAAAGGTTGAATACCCTTAATTTGGCAAATTTCAGGGGACAACGGAAATTATTCAAAACCTGCTGCTTCTTTTCAAACTTTTTCTGAATACAAGGGGAAAGTACACCCAGCGGCGCGGTGATACACAGGATGTTGGGTCTGAAGGTGCAAAGTTATTAACAGGTGTGAAGCGAATGTGTGAGACCCCATTTTGTCGCTCGCCGCCGCCGAGTGCAGTCAATTCTTTTCACAGGCACAAAGAAAACACACAAACAATGGAAACCGGCAGGAAATAAGAAAGAAGAACCATCAATCATGGCCGATAAAACCAGTCTAATTGGTTTATTGAGATGAATCTACTGTCCGAGTCACACAGGTGTAAATATTTTCAGACACTGGGAGCCCAAGTGCAATATTTTCCATGCGTAATGGTGAACGGCCATGTTTATCAGGAAATTACATTTATCATGTCAACAATGTACAGCAGAATGAGAGGACCCATCTCCATATTATGCCAGAGGTGTTTTTCAAGTGATGGCTAAAGGCTGCAGATTTGGCTGAGGTCACAATAAAGCCTTTATTTCTAATAAGGCATTAGCCTTTAAAGGCATTTATGTAATTATACAAAAAAAGACACTCAGCATAACAGTTTGAGTTCATAAAATGGAGATATTAATTCAAAAACCGAGTGAGGATATGTTTTTTCATCGCTAAGTAACTTTTCAGGGTTTTGCCACCATCGAATTTAATCAAAACAATTAAAAGCCTCGACTGTGCCCTGCCACAACATAAACTGCAAGTTGCAGCCACAGGCTGTCTCAATTTCAATTAAAAAAGCACTGCCTTCAATAAAAAAAAAAAAGTTTTTTATGAAAACCACCGGAAAGCTGGAAAGATGCATGAGGCTACTACAGCATCTCCGTGTTCTGGATGAAGACATGGAGGGTGGAGAAGAAGCAAGAGAACTCTGAAATGTTGTTAAGATCTGTCAGCTGGTGTGTTCAGTGCATCGGTGCGTCCAGAATGTCAATGTCCATGCTTGGGTAACCCTGATTAGATTGTTAAAAGTTACTATCATATTATTGTATAATGTGGAGAGCACAAACACAGGAAGCAAAAATATTTTTTTAAGTGGCCGGTGGCATAGATTCATATGTCCCATATTGTAGAGACTGAGACTCTCATTGTGTGTGTGTTTTTTTTTATTATCATTAAGCAGGTTTAGGCTCCAGATAAAAACTCTTAAAGGATCAAAATGTTTAAGCTTTGCTTCCTGTTTGTAGTGAGAATGGATTCGGCACATGGCCAATTTCTACATACTGCTCCTTTAAAATGAGCCATCAGGACTCTCCTAACATTGTGATGTCACAACTATACAGTCACAGCACCTTAAACAGACAGGCATTAAATAATGTGTTTTTTAACATACAGTAGATAATAAACGACAATACAAGTATGACCTGGCGATATGGGAACATAAACACATGTACTTAAAGTCAAAATCTGTGTTCATACTTGCAGTAATTTGAGAAAGTGCACTAAATAACTGCAGGTTGCTCATCCCTACTCCTGCTACCTTCAGACTGCTGGAAGGATTTACTCATCCTACAAGCTGCTGTGGATAGATACTGCTTCAAAATCAGCCCTAAAAACCAGAGTAAAGATTCGGCTTCTATTTGAATGTAAAACTGTTATATCTGGCTGTAGACATGCATATAAACACTGCAGATATCCATCAGGGTGCACTTAAAATACTATGACTCATGCCCCAAAGGCACAACCTGCTCTAATGTGTATTCTGATAAGGCCAACATACAGTCGCTTCTGAAAAGTTGTTCTCTAACTACGTTTTCTGTACAAACACCTAAGGAATATTTTATTGTAATAAATCAAAAGGAACAAATCTGAATTTAATGAAATATTCAATCAACCTTAAAACTGCTAAAATGCCAGCTTAATATGTCACCGAGGAGAAAACGGCACTGATGCATTCTGAGCCTTAACTCGGCTTGTAGAGTGTTTCCCTGTGCTTCATGCCTCAGCAAAGACATTTAACGCACGGGAACCGTAAACAGGACCTTTAACTTAAAGCCGTCACAAGGTTCATAGACAGTCTTCAGCGGTACAGCTTTGACACACTAAAGATGCCAGTGTGCAGTGTGACCTTTGATGCGTCTCCGTCGCATTTTGTGCATTCGTGCACATTTGTGCGAGCTGCTCTAACAGCCGTGGATGAAATCTGATATTCTCATCCATGGGATGGGGATGACTTGGACGCTAGAAAGCACAAGTCAGGTATTCTGGGAGAGCTGCTTCTGAGGTCATCAAATATGACACACTCGCTTAAGGCGACTGCACCCACTCTTTCAAGAGAAGATGGAGAGGAGACAACATACTGCGCCTGTCTTCCAGTCTGGCAATATCTGACAGCCCTCCTTTAGCAGTCTCCTTTTTCTCTTACACTCTCATACACAAGCACATAAATATACAATGGAAACTGTTACGATCCCACACAGACGCAAACATCAATGCACACGCTCGCTCTGTCAGTCTGTTTCAGAAGTGAAATTATTCCATCTCTCAGGGGTCCTGTTAAGCTCTTACAAAGCCTCGGTGCGTACAGCAGGTAGATTGATTGTGACTTATTAACTGTGAGTGAGCCTAACAGAGTGCATTAAAACAAAAGGAAATGTGATATCCCCACCCATCAAGTGCTTGTTAGAGCTTTAATCAAAGCCCTTCCAAATCTGCATACGGAGTCCTGGTAATGAATTCCAAATGGCGTCTTTAAAAACAAGAGGAGACCACACCACTGAGCCTTGTTACACAAGAGGGCCCAGAAGATATTTTACAAAGATCTGGCTGGCGAGCAGTAGAATAAGAAATTGTTCTCAATAATTATGGCTCTGGCTTTCATTGTCACCTAAATCATATTTCTCAAAGGGCTGTGGCACATGAGACGAAACTGTCAATGTCTTAACTCCCTTTCCAAAATGAGTCCAAGGACTATCATTATCACAAACAAAAATACCTATAACTAATTCATACTCGAGTGGCAAAACAGCACCTGACCTCATTTGATCCGGGGGATATGTGCTGCTTCTGACCATTGCCTGTTAAATAGAAGCCTTCAAGCTGGCGATGAGCGGCACTATTGATGGCAGGGCTTCTATTTCAACTGTGTGAATATGACTAGGAAGTGTAAATCACAGCCATCATGTAATCTGCTCTATTCAGGCACAAAGGCGTGTGGTGGGAGATGACCAGTTCCACATGTTGGCCCCAGTGGGAAGCAGAGTGACAGAAAGACAAAAGTGACAATGAACAGGGCAGGTCATTTCTAAAAAAGAAAAAAAGAAAAAAAAAACCCAGCAGAATACAATTTTAGCCCAGGGCTGCACATTCAATACTGGAGCATTTTCAGCAGGATTTAAGCTTCTATAAAACTTAGAAACAGTAAAGCTCCGCATTTTAACGCCTTGCTTTGGTATCAAATCTAGCCTGTTCACAGGTTTATTATCTAACTAATCAGAGGTGTTTCTCTTAAGGGCACGATGATCAAATTATTCTTATGTTGTTGATTGCACTTGCCGCATTGTTATTCAAAACTGCAATGAGAGAAATTGTCAGATTTTCAGGCAGTAGATCAGTGAAGACTGTTCACAGGTCTGTCTACGATCCAGCGCAACCAGGACACTGTTCTCAAGCAAAGCTGCTGAATTCTTTAAATATACTTTCTCAGTGCTCTCAGCGCCAAAAACAAAATCCCATTTACCTCCATTTTACCGAAGAAAGGCAGAAAGATTTATAACCCTTTCACCCTGGAAAAAAACAAAAAACAAAACCCAAACACCCACTAAAATCTGGCTTTTGTCTCTAATGGGAATGACTATAATCGGGAGTCACTACCAACTCAAACAACGGCTGGACACTCTGATTTTCGCCCTTTTATAGGTGCAATTCTACGACGTGCATCGGTGTTAAGGAGGCTGGCTGAATAATGCTTTCCATCTGTCTCTGGTTAAGAAGCGCATGGGCCTTGTTCAGTCAGCGCCGGCTGGAAAGTGAGATTGAAGTAAAACTTATCTAAGAAAGTAACCACGGTTACACTGTCGGTATCCCATCTTTGCCAGCTGCCCGCTCGATACTGCTGCTCTTGTGCAACTCTCACCAGAGATGAGAAAAGAAGCGAGATGTCTCAGTCCTTGTATCAGGTCCAGAAAAGTCTTATTTAGAACGTCACTCATCAATTCTAATGCACTTTTCTTTAAATTCAAAATGTTCTAGTTCAATGATGATATTCTTGGTTATATGTTTTTTTAAAAAGCGCCATTTTAGCGCTTAAATTCTACCCAAAGCATGTTAAAGAGCAGATAAGAGGGGCAGATAATTTCGTGAGCAAACACAAGAAAGGGGAAAAATAACAGGAACAAGCACAGCTATTCACAACAAAGTTAATCAGGCTTGCCTGAAAACAACTGAAGCTTCAGTGGATGTCTAATTGGATTAAACCAAAACAGAGGATGTGTTTTGTGTGCTGTTGTTGTGATGGCTTGACCTCTAATGGCAGCCCCTTTTTTAATTTTCTTCAGATCAGCAATCAGACTAAGACTAATGACTACTGGCACATCTGACACATGGTGGCCGGACCCGTTTTCTCGAGAGTGACTTCTAAGTTAAAAACTGAGGGAGAATTGGTCAAGGTCATTTCAGAGAGGCGAAGCAGCTCCAGCAGCGTAAAACTCACACAAATCACAGACTGTCTGGCTTGCTGCTCTCTCCTCCAGGGGACATTTAACCCACTCCTGCGATGACCTTTCCAGGCAAGAAGTGCCGTCACTTCAGAGGTTTATGTGGCAACGTACCTGGCAGGACAGCTGATGACACATTTCAAACAGGACGTGCAAGCACCTTGGTGCTGTTGAGGAGAGTCAGAAGCAGAGAAGAGGGAGAAGGGCTTACAGCTCCCTCAGGCTGATGCTAATCTCATCCATATTGCGACACAGGCCATCTCTACTGGAACCTAGTGCGCTTTTCCAGGCCTACGAAGCTCAATTACAGAACGAATAGACTGGAGGAACTAAATATAGGTTAGTGGTTGTCCAATACTGAGCAAACTAGACATTACTGCCGAGGGGAATTAAATGCATTTATGTAAGGCTGAGTTGCAAAGTGACAGGAAATATGCCGTCTCTAAAGATTAAGGCAGACCCCCTCCCGAGGCCAATCAGGGACAAATATGTCTTTTGTTTTGAGTGGCAATTACAGTGCACCATCAGGCCAATCACTGAATTTTTGTAAACGCCGCGGCGAGATGCACAATCTCGCCATGTTGCGTGAAATTAACTGAACAAATGGACAGAGACCGATCCGTTGTCCTGTTATCACAGGGTCATAACTAGCGCCGCCACGATTATTCCCTTCAAAACTATTTCGTCTCTCGTTCCACTATTTTTACAAATGCATTACCCTCGAATTGACTGAGCTCGCCTGACCTCCGTAAAAATGCCTCTATATTTACTGTGAGTGTTTCAGGATCAATTAAGTGTGCGTGTGTGGGGAGTCTGTGTGTGTGTGTGTGTTTGTAGGTCAACGTTTTTAAGCACTGCCTATCATCTGAGAGGCTGTGAGCCATCAATGACTAATGTGTCAGTCTGTCACAGTCAAGGACCTACCATATGGCGCCAGTGCACCCCCCCCCCCCCACATTTAAACTAATGGGCGGGCAGGGAGAAACAGCACAGCTAACTAACCGCACTTCCTTAGCCGAAGTGTCTCTGGTAGGGATGTAAATGTCAAGTGGTTTCGCTTTATCAATCACCGGCCTTATTAGCAATTTATTATTGATTAAACATGAGCGCTCATGAAATTGAAATAAAAATTCATGCTTCCTGAAAGTCTTAAACTCTGTTCTTGCCGCACTAAATAAGGAGTCGTTTATAACTTCATTGATATCATATTCTAGACTTATCAGAAAGTCTTGGTGATGATTAAGACTCAGTAACATAGCTAGTCTGTAGTCTACGCAAGTGCATCCCCATGAGCTGGGCGATATGCTGTGCCAATTAGAGCAGGCTCAGACTGCGGAGGGCGGCCCAGAGGCAGAGCAGAGCAGCGGCCACCTTTCCCAGGAAGCCCTCCAATTACCACCCAGCAGGTGCAGTGTCTGGTTGACTCATGAGAACACATGACGCACATGAGGAACCCTCATAGATCTGAGCCACTCTATCTGTCTTTCTGGCAGTCTTGTGCCTCTGCCCCTCCCCTCTGTGCCCGTGTGACTTTTAATTAAATATTTTTTTTCCCCCATTGCCTCTTTTTATCTCCCTTCCTCAATTTGTTTTCTCCAAATTGAAAGTAATTCCAAAGATATCGACCGAGCGAAATCGAGGTAAAGGAGTTTTTTTTTTTTCCTTCAACTTTTTTTTTTTTTTTTTTTACGTTTTCTGACTCGGTATCTTCTTTGTATGAGAGCCGGAGGCAGCTGATGCGACCTAACCTTGCCACCACATGGTGACTACTGTGCCAACCCTACTTGCATTCCCGCTGATGAGATGCTGGCCATGACAGTCCATCAGCGTCTCTCGCTGGTAGGAGCCACTGAAATGCTCTTTTGTTTCCCCCCCACTTAAATCTCCCCAAAGTCACTTTCAAAGTCTCTATTTAATAATCAGCTACCAAGGAGATGTGTCACGGGTCAAACTGGCTAAAGTTGTGATGAAGCTATCAGCAGCTGATTAGCTCACTGTTGCCTCAAAGCACATCATCGCCATGATGTAACCGGAGCAAAGGCGAGGACAGAATGATGTCAATGTCTGTCTAATAATAGTTAGTTTCTGCAGCAGAGAAAAAGCTAATCTAAGCTTTTTCCTATATCTAATAACTGGGATTCAGAATGGTCATTTCCTCCTGTTTGAATACTTATTGTAGCAACGCTTAAAAAACATAAAAATAAAGTAAAATGTATAGTATTGTATTGCAGAGATATCTACTGAAGTTCGCATGTTAACTGGCTAGCACTGGCCTGTCTTGGTCCAGAGCTCCTGTGATAGTGGTTTAAACACCAACACTCCCCTGGTCCCGAGCTCCCGGTCCAGACCGCTAGCTGCACGGCTAACTCGGCTAACAGCAGTTACTGCTCCCGACAGAAAGAGGTTTCTCTGGTGACATGCTGCCCCCTATTTATCTATTTATCAATTTACTTATCTATTTATCTATTTATTTAGAGCATGAACTTGACATGTGGTCAATTCCTTCATATTAAAATGTTAATTACTATTTCTTAACAAAGACTTGGACCCACGTTGGAAATAAATATTTTCACTTTCACATATTGTCCTTTGAATTATTTTGGTCTTTTCCTTTTGGTCTCAAACACCATAAAAATACCCCATCAATCAATTACTTTCATGCATTTCTATTAAATAACAAGAGTATAAATATTGGCTGCTTCTACTTAGATCTTGGGGTGGGGGTTAAAGTGAGAATATATATTAGAAAATGTCAAATTTTAAACATGCATATTGATGCATGCCTGACTAGAATAGTGCTATATACTTGGAACCAGCTCCATTTCAGAGCCTATTTTCAATACCAAACCCTACCCCCGTGTCTGTCATTAGAGTTTATGTGAACATGATTTTTCCCCTCGTGCCGTCTCCACACCTTCTAAAAGATTAGCAGTGACGTTGGATGCCATGTCCAATGCACTCACCACGACTTCCCCTTCGCCAGTGGAAGCTGTTCCACTGACAGAGCCTTGGCCCCATTCGAACCTTGCAGAAGCAAGTGTGTCAGCCATGCAAAATGGAGAACAGATGTGGTATATGGGCAGAGTAATATAGTCTTAGGCTGCCTCCGCCGCACCTGATGATATGGAGCCAATAGGGGCATTTGTCAAATGCAATCAGGTGTGATGGAGGGAAGAGATAGAGCGGGGGGGATGGAGGAGGGGGAGTGAGGGGCTGAACAGCTTGAGCCCTGCCAAACTCTCTTCGGAGCATCAGCTGTGGGGGGACAAAACATGCGCGCCACCCCCCCTCCCCTCCATGAGGACGGCTCTGCTTTGAGAGGAGAGTGTCTCCAACAACAAACCTTAATCACACAGGAGCCAATTTCTAAATCACACCACTCTGCTTCTCCATGAGCATATTTACACTGTGGATGATTTACAGCGCGCACTGAAATGTTAGACTCGAAAAAAGAGAAAAGGTGCACCTCAAATGCACAAATTTTCTAAAATGCCACAAGGTCAGATTTTAATCAAAGGTAAGAGACACTCAGCTCTTCATTTCTGTGTGAACTATGGAGCTATCTCTATTCTGCTGCTCTTTTCTAAGCCTATAAAAAGGTCCACAAGGTCAGAATAAAGGCCAGTCCAGTCCCCTGAGTAGGGCACTTGAATGGAAAGTCTGAATCTGATTTACAGTTTGGCCACATGTGCAAGCTGCCAATGACTGGGCAGCCAGCCAGACAGAGTGGGAGAGGAGAGGAGTGTGTCTGTGAGGCTGCAGGTAGTAATGAATGCTGGCCCCATCTCAGAACGAAGGAAAATTGTGTTTTATATATTGACACAGTCGTATTAACAACAAAGAGCGAGAATACATGCTGCAAGGTGAGGGGAAGAAACAGACTGGAGGACATCAGATCTATCAAACGACCTTGTACACAAGCTTTTTATTTTGACTTTGGAAACCAAATCAGCCCAAACTCTCTGGGATTTTAAAGCGTGTCTTGTGTTACACTTCCAAAAACTCCACTCACACTGACAAGTTTACCTCCTTTATTCAAACGGAAGATTGCATCTCTTTTGCATGTGTTTTATCGTCAAAGCAGATGGCAATGCGGCAATTTAGTTTAATGATTCCTAATTAAAAGACGAACGCCATTGGAGGAAATTTTTCTATTCCACTTTTTTACAAAAGCGAAACATTAAAGCGATGCACGGACATAATTCTGATATATGTGGCTATTTTGCTAATTCAGATTTGTTGCACCATGGGTTGGAACTCACACTGTGAAAATACCATTCACTCTCTAAAAAAACACATTAACCGCCATCATGTGTTCATCAGCATTTGTCTTTTAGAGTACTTAGTGCCAGAAAGAAGAAAGACTATTGCCAAAGATTAAAGGGAAAAGGTTACAATCAAACAGACAGTGGTGTGCCACAGATTTCTCAAGACTCCAAACCTGTTTTATACACCTGATACCTATATTTACTGACAGCCCAACATGTTCAAATTCACCTTTTTTATTAGCCAATCATAGCCTATCACAGATTTATAGTGGTCCATAAATTGCAGTATTCCTGAGGTTATTTGGAAATGATATCTTTACATTTCAAATCAAAGTTCATCTTTTTTGGAGTAGACTGTCCCAAAACTCAGCAACACGGATCATGATGTGGTTGCATGTAAATAACACAACATGCTGTGTGGGTCCCTATAACGGGGTCATCTCCAGTGCAGCATGTTCAGGCATGTCTGCTCACACGTGTATTTCGGGTGTGTGCGTGTAAACATTGACTACCATCAGCTACACAAACACACAGATGTAGCTTGATTGGCTGGAAGACGACAACACTGCCGTATTGGAATATACAGTAAAGGGCCAGCTATACACTTTTTAACGGTGAGTGTGCTGTACCAGTGAAAAAAAACACATACAATAACTCAGACACACATACTTTAAACATGCAAAATATGGCAGTAAAGAAACAAAATAAAAGCAGTGTATATATGTATGAGCACACAATGACTGTGACTGATGGCTTTACTCATTTTCTTGTTTCAATGTCATTTAACTTAATATTTTCTGTGAAGATGGACATCGCATATGGAGTGCTTTGAGGGCCAAAACTTAACATATAAATACAATAATAGTTGAAAAAATGTATTGTAAAATAAAATTCTTACATATCGAACACATACCTAATTATGTAATGTTAATGTTAATCATTATCATAAAGAAATGTAACAAATTGAACAAGCTATTACATCAAAACACTAAATATATGTATGTATAATGTATTTGAGTATAAAGAGTACAGCCCACACTCTTTAAAACTGCATACACTTTGTGATCTCAGCTGTGGAAGGTGGGTTTTAATGGAATAAATAAATGTGTGTCTTTTTTAATTTCCTTGTTCAGTGACATCAAGTGTGTGCTTACCGCACCTACTGAGATTCACTATGGTTACAACATGTCACTTTCATTCACGTTCCAGAAAAGAGGGTTTGAGCCAAAGCATGTGTTGAAAATGACGATCACTTCCTGTGTCTCTTTTGTCAAGAAACAAGCAAACTCAATTGAAATGCGAACCCACAATCACATTTTGTACACATCCCTGTGCCAACTTCAAAATTTTCGTCTCGCTGCTGGGTATGTCAAAAATAGATCAATCCAAATGATACACGTAGCACGCATCTGTCAATGTATATTTTTTAGCTCATTATAACATTTAAATATCTTTGTATTTTTGGCGTATGGCTTCCTCACAGCTGTAGTGACAGAGTGAATGAGTAGCTCCTATTTCCTGTTTCATTGAAAGTAACTTTTTTTTTTTTTTTTTTTACATGCACATATCCTCCCATTCACACGGCGACTTGGCAGCTGAGGACTTGCTGGCAGATGATTCAATGCAATCAACCCGTCACTTGAGCATGATACCGCTTGTCCTACTTTGTGCTCACCTCCGATCAAATTCAAATCAAATCTAATTCAAAGCCGTTTCAAACCTAATTCTGGCTTTTCTCCTGACAGCGTACTCAGCAGCTAACACAAAACCGTTTACACTGCGACACGGATTGCTTGCTAAGGTTTTTAAAAAGATGGGTTTACAAATTAAACAAACTTTTTTTTTTTTCTTTTTTCTTTTTTAAATGTCCTCCGTGCTTCCACAAAGGAACAGAAGAAAGGAAACCACAGAGAAAGCTGGGCGAAAATGTTAAGTGACACTAATGCGATCAGGCCGATTCAATGAATTTATGAAATACAATGTCTGCTGGGACGATGCTCACACCAGTTGGTCCGGATGTCGATGTGTGTGTGTGTGTGTGTGTGTGTGTGTGTGTGTGTGTCGGGGGGACATTTACATATTCCTGTCTGTCACAAACACATCCAATACAGCTGGCTTTACCTAGACCACTAGAGGGAGAAATAAGCCGTGATTTACCTCAAAGGACAGTCAGGTATGTAATATATACGGAGAGGGTAATTTTTCAAATCAGAATTGAAATGTATATTCAGTCTTGTACCTGACACACACCTTTTTCAGATGACATAATTTTACATTAGCGGGTCATTCATCTCTGAAAAGGGATGACTGCGCCTTGGTGGCTTTTTACAATGTGTGTTCAGCTGGAAGAGACTGATGCTGGGCTGGCAGTGGGCTTATCAAAAACAAGTTGAGGCAACCCTCCAGGAGGCGAGACAGAGAGGAGGATAAAAATCCATGCTTCTGCTCAACTAACCATCAAACCTAATTACCTGTGGATAGGACTTATGGGCCACATGTCGGGTTCAAAGTTTCCCCCCGATCAGGAAGTGACTTGGGAGGGCGCTTCGGTCTATGTGTGTGCGTACAAAGGCTGGTCAATGTGTCCGTGACAAAAAGATAAGGCCGAGAGACGGAGACTTGGTGCCAGATCTTGGCTCTGTGCCATTAGTTCAATCAAGCAGATTTATTTAGCTTTTAGACAATTCGACCAGAACCCTGAGATACCACTTCAGAAAATAAGCCAAAGATTATTCATGGCATGGCAGCTAAGATAGGGATCTGTTGTCAGTCTCTGGCATCACGTGCACGTCCGCTCGCTCACTGCATTATTCCTGTCCGAGGGGGTAAAGCGCAGTGTTTAGAAACACATGCACGCACAAAAAAAAAAGGCATTGAAAATGGCAATAAATCAAACGCAGAGGTCGGCGGAGCAAAGGAAAACATAACGACGGCCATGTAGACGCACACATATAAATTAGAATGAACATAAAACGCGACTACATGACAAGTCACTCTAATCCCACTTGTAACCTCGCCCCCCCCACCGTGACACAAAGTAAGTGCTTTCTGTTTTAAGAACCAGGAAAACGTCTCAGGTAATTACAGATCACATCAATTCAGCGTGAGACGAGTGCTGTTGACTTTACCTCAACATTCACCTCATCTTTGAATCGACTGTACAATTTTTTATTCCACCGCTTTACATTTCTTTTTATGATGTATTTTATGTGGGTGCACCTATACTATTCAAGATGGAATATGAAGGATACATTTGCCTTAATCTAACATTGATATATTGATCTACCCTGTCTCCATCTCCATCATATATATCTCTTCCGCCTCTCGCTGTGGGTTTACTTAGACATACGCAGCTTCACATCTCAAACACCAAGCGTTGATTAAAGCTGATTTTCTGATACAAGATGTGACAGTATTCTTGATACATACATACCTCTGTGTTTTGTGTTCAACATTAATGTTCACGGTTTAAGATTAATATTATTGTTATCATAAGATTATTTCTTTGTCGTCTCTCGTTTCCGCTAGTTTACTTTTTTTTTACTTTTGCTTTCAGGACAAATATTACAAAAAAACTAAAAACCAAAAAATACAAATGCCTAAAAAAAATGTCAGAGGATGAGCACAGATTATTTTGCCTCAAATATAAAAGACGGGTCACATAAATCTTGACATTAGATCCGTGAAAGCGCCCCTGTGTGGTGCCGACTGTCACACAGTCGCCTCAAGTAAAAATGAGCTTTGGTTGATATCAGAGGGCGACATGCACTCCTTTCAATCAACATAAAAAAAAGCCTTAAAGGGCAACTCCACCAATTTCACACACTAAACTGTGTTTACAGGTCTTGGGGAGTAATACTGCATGTGTGAACAAGTGGTATTTAAGCCTTTTTTGGCTCCAGAGGACGATGCATGAAATCAGATAAATGATGTCACTCAGTTGCTAAGTTGCATTGTGGGTAATGTAGGCAACCTGGTTTAAATAATCAGTATACAATGAGAAAAATGCTGCCAACCAAAAAATACAAGTTTGAAACAGACTTTCTAAATGACATTGTTTGGTGTTTAAGTCTTTTACACCACTTTTGTTTTCAGTGCCTGTGAATCAAATAAGCATTTTTATTGGCTCCATTAACTAAATACAAGTGCAAATAGGTGAATAAGTGGACTCTGTTTAAACTCTAACCAACAATGTCACACACGCAGTTAGTGGACAATTTACATCTGGGTGACTGTTCATTGCAACGGTATGTAAACAAGCTGCATGTAGTTTTTAGGCCCGCCCCCTCTGTGAAGTCAATGAGGGCTTACTCGTTCGGTTGTACGTGTGTTGCCATTATAAATTAACACATTAATTGGCACTGGCAGTGAGTAAGCACTCAAGCACTGACCTCTCTGTCCCAGTCTAAGGATGGCAATCTCAGCTGGTCCAGCACTTTGGTCCAGAGCATCGACTGCACAGAACCAATCACAATGTTTGTTTAAAACAACTTCAGGGGAGAGCGCCTCCGCCTCGCGATCCAGCTTACGTACAGTTTAATTGCCCTTTTTCATGACGCTATCTCATTCATCTAAAATGCATTTGATGCCTGAATAACCATACATTCACTAACGTTAGGGTTGGAAGACTTAATTTACCAGCTGGGCCATAGATTAAACAAAATGAAAGCTCGAGCATGCCGACGTCAGCATTTCGCTCAATCCACTGATATGCCTAAGCGAAGCCTCACCGAGCTGCTAGCATGGCTGTTGACTCTTTGTCTTGTTTTAACAATAGAGAATAAAAGCTTTCAAAATGAGCACATCTCTAACATGAACTAGAGAGAGAAGGAGGCAAAAAAAAAAAAATGCTTACAAAGTTTTCAACAAAAGAGCTGTATGAGACCTCAGAATGTGTGAGAAACAAAACGGGAACCGCTGCATTCACGTCTTTTGCTGAAACTACATTTTTCATTGCAATTACCCCATTTTGTTTGGCCTACTTACTCTGCTCCAGCAAAAATATTACTGGATGTAATGAGTCTGTCACTACCAATGTTGGATTTTTACACTTGTATCAAAATGAAACCTAACAAGCAATTCCCAACAACTCCATCATTTAAGACAGTGGACAACTTCGGGGGGCCTTAAATCTCGAACAGTCTCACACTTTGAACAGAACGGAGCACGTGAGACACACACACACACACACACACACACACACACACACACACACACACACACACACACACAGTAGACGAGCAGGAGTGAGCACTAAGTGTTTCAGATAAGTGAAACCTTTGAGACTTCATTAGTCCTTCACAACAAGCGCCAGCACATTGTGTACATTTCCACGCAAGAACATTTACCCGGTGATTTCGAGAAGGCGATGTGTGGGAGGGCACTCATGGCAGGAGCAGTGAGCTGCCGGTGGACCTGGTCACGCTGTGGTAGGTGGCTGAAGAAGCACATGCAACGGGGCTACTTGAAGTCATTTTTCCAACACTGAACCGCCATTGTGCTATACAACAAAAGACTTACTGTCAGAGTCGTCAATCACCGCAAATGCCGGTGACAAAATACACTCCCCTCGTTTTCTTCTCATGTAACTGGTAATTTTCAGAGTGCAATTTCACAAAAGATTATTAAAACAGGTGTATGAAAAGGATATTATCAAATCCATGGAAAGAACTTAACTCGAAACCAATATTCAGCTTTTTCTTCCCACGTGTTTATGGCTGCACATTGGAAGTTGCTGATATTCGAGATGGCAAAGGTTGTCAACATTTAAAAAAAAAAAAAAAAAAGAAACAAAAAAAAAGGATTGTTACCCTATTGAATTTTTCTGTTTGCTGTATACCCCTCACATGTGAACAAAGCATCAGATTTGCAGTTTAAACCCCGAGCATTTCGATTTGCCGCCGCCTGCCTCGCTTGTTTAGACATTTGGGATAAATCCATTGAGAGGACCACGCAAACACCTTGAGCAAATGTCTCAAGATCCATAAAAGCGCACGTACAGCCCAGATCGTCATCATTTGAGCTGCACTGTGTCGACTTGCCTGTTCGCCAGGTGGTGCTGAGTCATGGTTCATGCTCACTGGTTTCCTGGAGCTCTACAGTGTGTGTGTGTGTGTGTGTGTGTGTGTGTGTGTGTGTGTGTGTGTGTGCCTGTGTTGTGGAGCACTGACAACCCTCTGTTAAGATCTGATGAGGATGAAAAGGGTTATTTGGGTTGAAAAGCAGTTTTTCATCCTCTTTAAAAGCCCATCACATGAGAGCTGAAATTTGACACCATCATTTTGTTTCTCATTTTGCTGTGACATGCCGGGGCGCAAGGTCCGTCACTCAGAGGGGCCGACATCGGCTTCTGTGGACCTCGACTCAAATGTGCCTGTCTCTGCTACTCTTAAGAAATGCACTTGAGCCACAGCGACGAAATGCTTTTCTATCCACCCATCTTTTGACAAAAAGAAATTTCAAGGAACTTTGTTAGTTTCTTTAAAAAAGGAGCTATTTAACCCCATCATTCCAAGGAGAAAGTTAAAGTCTTCAGTTTACTTATGAGTAAAACGAGCGATCATGCTTAGTTGTGACCTCACCCAACTTCATCCCGGTTGTTTCTCACTTCCATCTATTCTTAACTAACGGAGGGGCTGTGACTTCATTAAATAGTGTTTATTAAACTTGATTCTTTGGTAAACTGTTGGGCGTCGCATTTCAACCCTACGTCAGAAGGATTGGTGACATTGTGCGACTGGAGTAAAACCGTAGAGAAAGAAGTTACTTGTGCAAGAGAAGACATCAAATTATCTTTAGTAAAGCTGCTGTAACACCACAGATGTGGTGTGTAACACCAAAACCTCATGGATTTTACAGATTAGTTAGAGTGTTCTTCTAGAACTGACTCATTCAGTATCATAGAAAAACACATTTAGTCACATAACTTTTATATACTAACCTAAATTCAATGTGTATATAACCCATTTATAATGTATTTGTATCGAACACTGCTTTATTTCTAATCTGAGAGAGCAAAACCAACACCGACATCTGAAGCAGATTGAAGAGATTTTAAGAGGCACATAGAGGAAATATATATACATATAAAACACTCTTCAATATATATAATTATATCATTTAAAAGGTATAATATGTAACACTTGATCACCTGTTGAATTCATAGCGGGCAGCATTCTACCTGAGTAACCGCTAACTGCTGCTACCTGTAGCTGCTAGTGTAAGCTAGTTAGCTCTGTTGACTGTGCAGCTAACAGTCCTATTCAGCAGCAACTCCACCAGAGCTTTTACTATCAGACTGTCACCTCTTGGTGTGCGAAGTGTTATTCTTAGCTGGTGAACATGCCAAATTGAGTAGATATCTCTGCAACCCAATAAATAGATTGTTGTTTTTGCACGCATGCACACGTGCATGCAAAGGTGTCACATTATTGCACTGATCAACAGGAGGCAGTGACGCACCACGTTATGCTTCAGTGTGCCAGTAAAGACAGAGAAGAAGACACTGCAAAAATTAAAAAAAATAAATGTGACACAGTTATGTTTAAAACACTGAAATACACCTGACACATTTGTTAGACCTCAAAGATACACACACGTGATTTGGGGAGTAAAGCTGAAAATAAACGATGCACGTTTACAACAAGCCTCCACAGGGCCCCTTTAATTTCATACTCTCACATCATCGTCTTAATTGTATCCAATTTCTGGTCCAACAGCCACAAATCCACCAGAAAAAAAACATGCTACACTGCTGTTTTCTCAAAGTGTTCCCCTGGACCTCCTGTACATTAATGTTCTGCCAGGCGACCACACTCCGAACCCTTCATGCCATGCCAGTCTTCTGAACATACATGCAGCACGTATCAATACATTTTTTCCCATCCATCTGGGAAATAAACCCTCTGTCTTTGAATCTCTGTTCCCACGGATGTTTTCTCCCACATGGGTATCCCTGAAGACCAAATTGGAGTCTGCAGGGCTGAGGTGGAGGCGTGGAGGTGGAGGCGTCCACCTCCACGCCCGTCTGATGGTGAGACTGCTGCAAATTACTCATGACACTTCCTCTGATGACATTTTTCAACCTCCTCCGTGTTGAATGGCATCTCCTCCCCCCCCTTACCATCCATCCACCACCACCACCACCACCACCACCATCACCAGCCTAACCCAACACACACATTAATTCCCCCTTCCATTCGTGTCACAATAGCACAGCAGAGATTGCTGCCTCCTGCCTTCACCTGATTGACCCTTTGAGCAGGTGCTGGATCTGATCCAATCACAGTCAATCTTCTTTAAACATTTCATTCTTTAAGCAGAACAGGGGCTCAAAATTCCATCATTCAATGACCCGATCAGTCACCGATAACACAATCAAGCCAATCCCGGCTTATCCCGAGGGAGCCATTTCAGGAGGGACAGCTGGGAGATGAGACTACAGACCTACAGAAAGGTGTCAATCTCCCCTGATCCACGGCTCTCTTTGTGAGCCGCCTATACTGCGCAGCATCTAGTGGTTGGAGGAGACGTCTGATAGGTATTTTTAAGGATCAGCAATAGTCAAAAATCTATTTAATCTTCTGTTAAAGGTCTGATCCTTTAAAGTAAAAATTCATTCACCTGCAGAGAAGACACTCGCTTTTACACAAACACGTTCGCTCTCATATACAAAGACGGACCAAAAAAAAAAAAAAAAAAAAAGTAAAATGACGTGAATAATACCACTCAATTCTTCAGCGGCCATTTAAAAGCTACTCTATTGGAAATGTTGCTGGGCCACTGGGCAAATAAAGGTCAAGGGGGATATGAAATAGTTTGTCTAACTGGCCCTTTTCCCCCGTGTGTCCCTGCAGCACGGCGGCCGTATCCACATTCATAGCCAATTCATTTATATTGCTCTGCCCTTCTCGCTGCTAGTCTCAGTCACTAACTACAAGTGACTGCAATGAGATTGAAGCCTCTGGCTAAATCTCCACTGCAAGGCACATGCTCCATCATTGCTGCTCTGATCACTCCTTATAATCACTGGAACCAGACTATATCCTCAACTGATTGGCTGAGTCGCAGCAGAGAGGAAACAATCACAGAATGTCAGCGGATGATGGACACCCAAACGTCGGAGCAGCAGTGGTCACTGCGAGCTACCATGTAAATGGCATGCAAATGTGCACCTGCACTAGCTGAGGAAGTGGAATGAAGGACTGTGGCCTTTTGATTAGGTTCTTTTCGCTCATGTAAAGTGTATTTTTTCTGCATTAATCACCCACGAACATGGAGCTGTAGTGTATTTGGGTTTGGCTTTCTTCAGCGCGCCCATCACTTCAGTCCAAAGTGCTTTTAACGTGCACCTTCACAGATTCCAGTCTCAGGCCTGCGTATGTGCCTGTCGCTGTAAGAGCTTAATTGCACTGTCATCCCAAGGTGAAATTAAATTCTGCAATCAAATAGATAACACAAAAATGATGACATCAATGTCACGCCGATGATTATTGGTGATTTGTAATCTCTGCTCAGGGATTTAAATGCACTTTTTAAGGGTTAAAAGTTTCAAATTAGACAAAGCAACTTTACTGCATCATAATAATGCTAGAATAGTAGTAGTTAGCTTATCCTCAGGAAAAAATATTAAACAACAATATTTGATAACTGATTTTGCTAATTGAAAGTCAGGCTATTTTCTTTTCTCTTTTTTCTTTCAAAAACTGCCAGTGTTGCTAAAGGCCTAAGCACTCGGGGGAGGTATGCAAAATTAATTCCTACAGTCTTTACAGGCGGTCACACAGAGTTATTTTTCTGCCATTTACAAAATCTAAGGGCACACGAAATGTCAGCCGTGGTATTAGATTACCAAAGCCCCAGAAAGAATTTCATGCACCAAGCAAGGAATTCTTTTCCTGACGCTCTTATAATTTCCTCTCATCTGCTTCCTCTCAGTGAAAGTATGAGAGAAGTATGCAGACGCTTGCCTGGCCGGAGGTGAAACACACAAGAGGGAGGGACGGAATGCGGCAGGCTTCTTCACTCTTATCTATACATTTCCACTGTCCTCCAACAGGTGTCATCACCCTTTTGATTTAAACTTTGGAGGCAACTGTTTCGTCTGTGGACTCGCTGCACCACCCGTGACCTTTGTGTGTCCACCTTTATCCCTTCTGAGCCCAGTGGCAGTGAACTGGTTAAGCTCCGCCTCCTCCTCCTCCTCCCATTCAGCTCCACCTCCAGGATCTGGCTGTAGACCAGTGGAGCATGAGAACCAGGACAGGCTGGACATAAAGGGATGATTGTAGCAGGCCAGTGACATGGAAGCAAGTAGCACTGATTAAACTAAAAGTCAGCTTCAGGCGTGCGCAGCGAAGCCCAGCCAATGGACAGGGGCGCACAGAGTGAGTCAGTGAGTTGTTTCGGCTGAGCCAAATAAGGGCAGTATGAGACGCTCCCAAAGCTGATTACAATAAACCAATGAGGAAGCATTAGCCACCTCAGCTAATTATGCCTTTAACTGTGGGGAGAAGCTCTTTTCATGCCTGGGCAGGGCTCTGGCAGTACGTCACATCCAAATTTATAAGGTGTCATCACACCATCCACCATCTTTAATCAAGTGCTCGCCTCGGCGGAACATTTTGGGGTGGTGGGTGTGTTGTTAACAGGTGTTTGATGTATTGGCAAATAAGAGGGCATTGTATACCAGCGTACAAAAAAAAAAGACTACTTAAGAAGGGCCTGCTGAAGTATGAAGTGTCTTACCTCAATAAAACTTTACTCTTTAGAGTTTGCTGAAATACCTGCAAGGCACATCTGCTGTTCTTAAGCTGTCCCTGGCCTTTGACCTGAGAGGAAGCACGGTCTCTGAAGGAGTCCAAAATTATAAAGGGCGTTATGCATGATAATATCATAACATCGTCTCAGCGCTGTCACCTCAGTATGCTGATATTGTGGGGGATGTTTCTCTTGTTATGCAAACCACACACAAAGGCAAAGGGAGTACGGTAATTGCATTAAAAAATACTTACATATGACGGTGCCTACTGCAATAACAACATCATCAGATATAACAACATCATCAGATAGAAATGGCAGGAAAATGTCATCTGGAGAGGCCTACATATGAGGGCAGAAAAAAAGGGCTCTCTAAAGGCTAACATTGTCTTTTCTTACTCGGTAGAAAGTGTGCACAGTAGCACATAATAGCACACTGGTTCATTTGACTTTATTGCAAGCCAGGAACAGCAGCAGCCTCCAGTTAAGAGTCCTTGAATATAAAGGGAGGGCCGGCAGTGTTGATAAGATTGTCTCATCTGGCTCGCAGGGCTAAGGTGCAGTGTGCTGCCTGAGAATAAAAAAAAAAGAGAGAGAGAGAGAGAGAAAGAGAGAAAAAAATGGAGGGGCAGGATGTGGCTACTATTAGGCAGGTAATGGGATCCATCTGAGATGCATTAGAATCAGCCAAACAGAACCACACTTCAGTTCTGTTCAAATGACTGTCACAATCACTTCAAATGCACACCTTCAGCATGCACTGTAGGCGTCATAGAAAAAAAAAAGAAGAGAAAGAAAAAGGAGGGGTGGTGATGGAGGTGGTGGTGTTGGAGGAGGGGGGGGGGCTGTGGCTGTGGAGGAGCCTCTCTGAAGTCGTGCCAAGCTCGGGCATGTGCTCTTTCCTAATGGTGACGGCTGGGAGAGTGGCATTGAGACTGATGTGCATGAGAGCTGTCAGCCTCTCCCCATAACAAATGCCACCTCTCCCCCTGACAGAATGGAGACAGAAGGGAGGGACTGAGGAGGGGAGGATGGGGGAGGGAGGGGGGGAGAGGTGTGGAGGTTACAGACAGAACCTGTGACCCAATTGTGGCCACACCAGCTGTTTCCCCTCCACTGCCTCCCGACCACCGCCATCTCTGCAGACCACATCCTGCTAATTGGCCTATGCTGCCTCACACGCACACACACACACACACACACACACAAATACAGTGCTTGCTAAATAATATCAGTGAAATGGCTTGTTCCCACTGAGGAAGAACATTTGCCGCTGCCTTAAGCTATACTTGCGTGATGATTGATAAGTGCCTGAAAACATACTTCCCAGAAATATAAATGACTCGCTGCCCCGCGACCACGCCGGCTAATGTCCTCTTGACATACGCACAGGACCGACAGACAGACAGACAGATGACTGACTGACACGCATACTGCCACCCAGATTCTATGGAGGGGAAACTGAATTAATTGGCTTTCCCTTCTGTGGATAAGTCCTCAGACTTGTGTGTATGTGGCGATAATGGTAGGTTGCAGTGACAGGCAGGTTATTTAATAAATCCCGGGATGTGTAAGGCAGAACGGAAGAACACACACAAAACAGAGAGAGAATGATACCTCTTTTTTGCCCACAATATCTCCTCTGATTTCCTTTTTGTTGAAGACACTCAAACCTGCTCATACACACACATAGACACACACACACACACACACACACACACACACACACACACACTCACACACAAACACACCCCTAATCATGCACCCACATAAATACACTTAATCGCTGACACACTCTCGCATGGCGAGAGCAGTACTGCAGACACATCCAAGCATGCACAAGTAGGCTATAAAAGCACACACAGAAACATGCACAAGATCTTGCTCAATCAGTCTGATTTGTTTGTTTCCTCCTAAGCATTTGAGGATTCCTCAAGGAGGAAAAAAACTTTGTATAATCAAGTCAATTATGTCATTCAATCAAGTCGAAAATCATTTCGAGCCCTTTCTCAGATACATTGATTGCGAAGTCGTGCTGAATATTTGCTCGCTGCTTTCTATTGTGCAAATAAGCCGTCTTTATTTGGAACGGCAGGCCAGGCCACGGCGAGGTCTTCAACACCACTTCCGCAGACAAAGAGCAAAACAAAGTCCTTCACCTTGCCCGCCTTTAGTCAAGAAAATAAGACATGGCTTTACAAGGGAGGGCTGGTTGCATATTGTCTCTGCAAAAAATAACAGTTTTCTATTAATCTATAACAGCTCTTCTGTCTCCTTCAGGACATGGTACATTATGTGCCCGTGAAAAATCCATCCTCAGTGAAATTGTTTAAACTCAAGGTCAAGTGCTGATGTTACAGGGACTGTATCAGCTGAAGGTGACCTTGACTGATGTGGAATATGACATGAGGGAAATGGATCTCCACTCAGTGTGGGGAAATTATCTGTGAAATGCTGCCACTGTATCAAAGCCTGTTTGTGCGTGCACACGCCCAAGTGCGTGTGCATGCACTTGAGAGTGCGTGAACACGTGCGTGCGTGTCTGCGTGTGTGTGGGATTGCAATATGCATGTCCTTGTATGATAGCGTCTGCATATATGCCTCACTCAGCTGGGGGTGCTGGTCGTGAGAACAGCTTGCAGAAACTGCTGCAGCAGACAGGAACAAACAGCTGAATATGGGCCTCTGCTGAATGAACTGGGTGTGTTTTTTGTGTTTCTCTTCAATAGCCTTGCCACAATATAAACACCATCGCTTCGATTCCCTTAATATTATAGTTATAGTGGGTTTCTAATGCTATACTACCAGAGATAAGAAAATAACCGTTGTTTTCCGTCGTTATTTTTTGCAGAGGGGGTTCGGTCATGGCAGCTGGATGCCTTTCGCTTGTTTGCTCTGTAAGCAAAATGCATGTTGTTGACCAGGCAAGTTGGGCCGCGTGAAGCTATTGCCATAACTTCAGCTGTTTGTTTTTCACAACTGAGATTTATTTGTCATTCTGTGTGAAAAAGGAGCCAAACTGGCTTCTTTTAAAAGCTCAAATTTCTCACAGATGTAGGGATTAGAGGGCTGACATTGTCAGGAGTGACGACAGGGGGCGCTGTACACTGAGTCTTTAAAGGAGACACATTATGCTAATTTTCAGGTTCATTATTTAATTTAGGGTTAATACCAGGATAGGTTTACATGCTTTACTGCGCCGTCATGTTTTCTCAGTGATGATAATTGCAGCATGTAGCGAAATCGAAGAGATGAAAGTGTAGTTATTGTGATAACACTCTGCAGGGTAATAATTAAAAAAACAAAAAAACAAAAACGGTCTTACCTTCCCAAACTGTTCAAAATACTGCTTCACATCTTCCACTACTGTATTGGCTGACAAGCCACCCACAAATATTTTCTTTGTTCTTGTGACCATCTGGAAAGAAAAGGGCGAGAGGAGAGGATTAGTGATGAGGCTTCAAATGCATCACACAACACCTTTAATGAGGCTTCAAACACACTGAGTGAGCAGCACCTGTGATGGGGACAATATAAAAGAGTGAGGACACACTGTTGCTCAACAGGAATAAAACGGGTTCACACAGTTAAGTTTCAAAAAACACTCCAGTATTATGGCAAGGTCGCAGATGCTGAAGGTTCTGGCAGGGAGGAAAATACTCTCAGCTGAGGAAAAAAAAGCTGCTCCGTGAATTTTTTCCCCTCACAATGACGTTTCAAATTGAATCTCTAATCAAAAACAGGCTGTCACAGAATTAAAGACCTCCATTTCAGCCATAAAAGTTTCTGTTTATCTTCGCTAAACTTAAGACGAAACAACAGAAATAATTTATGGACTTTTCAAAAAACAATTAATGAGTGCTGGAAGATGGAATCAGAGTGCATTAAAGCCTCATTTAGTTTCAAACGGCAAGAATATTAAGGATTATTACCCACGGCGTCAAAAAGGGCACGAACATCTGCTGCAGAGAGTACATGCTAAATTTAGGCGGACGATTTCTCAGGGAAATACAGTAGCAATCCAACACCAGTGTCAGAGCGGAATCTGCAAGGGACTATTTCCTTTTTTTTTGCACAAGATTAAAAATTAACCTATGAATTTATTGGATATATACACCAACATCTGAAACAAGTGGTGAGCATCCGTGCCGAATTCCCTGACTGACACACGACAGTAAACACCTGATCGGAGACCGACGAAACATTACCAAAAAGTTTGATTCATTCATCCTTTCTTTAAGGTCACTATCAAAATGTAAAGTAATATAAAACCGAGGCTCCAGCTCTTCATGTCTCTATGACACCTATGGTGTTATTATGGTTATTGCTTTGGCCTGATATGACTTTGCAGTGAGAGAGGCTGCTCGAACACTGTGGAGAGCCTGTTTCAGTCGACCTCTGGTAATAGAGGTGATGGCACCGCAAATGATTTAGCATGTCTGATGTGGACATAACGTTTCCTAGCTTAAGGCAATTTCGACACAGATCGAGTGCGATCTACTATTCTTTGTCTAGTTACTGGGAGATAATAAGAGGCCGACTGATTAAAGCTCTTAACTAGTGCAGTAACAGGATAAGAAAGTATCTGTTTGACTAGTTTTTCTTGCTTTTGTTTGAACGGAGGGAGGATAACGGCACACATTTTCCCATACATAATCCTCACTGTCTCCTCCAAAGTACCGCAATTTATGCTACAGATCGCGAATTTACTGATATAATGATTCTGATGCGCTGCTCTCTGTAATCTTACTGGCAAACAACGACAAAAAAAAGGCAACAGAGGAGGCAGCGGTGAAAGTCACAGCCCTGATCTCTCTCTCCCCACCGGCTCGCCAGAATCAAACAGAAATAAATGATGCAGGGCAGGATAAACATACTCGGGAGATGCACAGCAAACTATCAAGAAGGTTGAAAGAGTCTACCTTGATCAAAATGCTGACCGAAACACTTTCGATTTATGAAAGAGGCTTAACGCCGAGAGAGAAAAAAGAAGCAACGTTCAGCTCGAGCCGAAGTAACCATCTGTCAAGTGCTTTCCAGGTGCACACAGTCTCGCAGGCACATCGCCTGCACATATGCACACAGCCTCCCACACATGAGCCCTCTCTTATTACAGTTTTTTTCCTTTTTTCCACTTTGCCTCTGTGATGTTTCATGCTTTGCGCTTGTATTGCATTGTTTTACCACAGAGAAGATTAAGCTAACTTTTGTAAAACAGACGCACACAAAAAAAGAAGAAAAAAAAAATTACGAGGAGGATAAGCGTAATACATTTCAGTGTAGCTCTGGTTTAAAAAAGCTCACAGCGCGCGCTCCAGGGCTGGAGGTGGAGGTGCTGGCAACTGTAAGATGAACACTTAATCAGGAAAAAGGTGACCGCGAGAGTTTGTGGTGGAGACTGCTCACTCAACATGCAGCAAAAATAATTGGTTTGGATTGTTTGATTACGCTGACGAGGACGAGACATCCCACCCCGGCGATTCTTCAGCGCTCGTGAAGATGTGCAATGGGCGAGAGGCAACAGACTTGACCATCTCTGACAATCAATACAGGTGCAAAGGTAAAATTCCAATGATAACAATATAGAAAAAAAATAAAATAAAAATATATATACATATATAGGAGGTAAATAACCCACAAGTGGGTGTGAAGATATTTGTAAAACTTGAGCATGACATGTACACTAGGGGTCACAGCATCAGCTCAAGTACGTCATTTCTGCCACGAGGTGTCTCTCAATCAAAACAACACCGAATGTCTTGAGATGTTTCAAATCTATCTACACCTGAGCAATACAGACAACACTGAACAATAGAGGTGCGAGCAAACTGTTCTGCCCGCTTCCTCCGTCGCTGTTTGATGCATCGCCTGGCGTTTCCTCGCAGTCGGAGGGTGTAACCGGGGGATGCGATGCCGATTTTCCCTGAAACACGGAGGATGATGTCACCGCATAACTTGACAAAATACATAACAAAGATCCGGTCGTTTTTGAATGAGCCTTTAAAACCCGTCATCACACACATGCTAACATGACAGTATTGCTATGCTATGCTATCCCATAGGGATGCAAAAGAACCTGATGTTAGCTTGTTCAATTGATTACAAAGTGAAATAACATTAGACGCTAACATGCGTCTGAGCATCACAGATGACGTACAGTGTTACGATAGCGATGATTTACGATCCACAGGAGGTTAGGATCTTAAAATAACTTAGTTGTCTCCATTTATCATTCGTCAAATAATTTTATTTCCTGTTGCTCAATTCACTTCCTCACCGCCCGATATCTTTTTTTCTCTGCATTATCATTTCATATTCTACTGATGTCTGGAAAGTAGCATTTACCGATACTGTAAATCACTGTGAAATCTGACCTATTTCACCATTATATATTTGAGAGGGAGCCGCATTTTAATGCACATATTTTTACATTCTGTATATGCTTTATTATATATATTATATATATATATATATATATATATATATTTATATATTTATATATTTATATATTTATATATTTATTTATTTATTTATTTATTTACATTTCTTGTTATCTTGTTGCTATTTTAATATTTTTCTTAGAATTTCTCTACACTGTGACATGTCTATTCTAGCAAGAGCAACTGCGATGCAACTCACCCTCGGGGATCAATAAAGTATTTCTGATCCTGATGCTGTAATGAGCATCACAGGCTGTCAGTGGAGCTTATGGCAGCAGTTCTTAATTTATTTATTCATCCATTTATTTATTTCTATATCCTACTCTGCAATGTTCAACTTACTACTACATGGACATGCAAAATATCAACTAGCCGGTTTAGGGTTATGCACTGGCCGAGACCCAGCAGCTGCATCATCAACCCCCACCCCCACATCACCCCCCCCCCCCCCCCCAATCACCACCTCCTCCTCTTCCTCCTCCTCCTCCTCCTCCCAGCATCATGCCTGAGGCCTCAGAGGTTATCAGCCTTGGATGCTGCCGCCGGCAACCCCAAGCCAGACAGCTGCTGATAAACTGGCTGTGCAAGTATTTATCAGCATCACTCACTTTTATCATTGCCAATCTAAGTAAAAATAAATAAATAAACAAGTCAATGTTCATCTCTGCTCGCCTCTCTACATCAGCTGTTTGTCCTGCTTCCCTCCTGGGCCACCCATTCCCTCGGCTGTTCTCTCCAGCCGTGTTCCATCAGGCTGCAACCGGTCAAGTTTTCAGCCTTGTCTTTATACTTTGACATGTCTGCCTGCCCAATAGCTGATGAGATTGCTTGAGTGCTGGTACAACACAATTACTCTCTCTATTTTTCTCTCCATGGTGACAACAGACATTAAGCCTCATGGCTGTATACTGTGTCCCTGTACGCCTATGGCTGTACCACTTGGTTTGAGATACTACAGCAGGAAAAGGTTTGCAGCATCTGCTTGGATTTTTGATGCATTTTAACCAAAACAAACTATACGCATCGGTTATGTATAGCACAATGCCATGATACACAAACAAGTCACAATAGGGAACAGGAAATTCCCCTTCCTCGCTGCGTTTACCTCAACATTAGTTCTGATCATTTGGGTCCGGCAGGGTTTGGTATTTTAAAGTCTCTTTTTTTTTTTTTCGACAAAACATTTCAATTCAAGCTGACAGATTTAAAAATGGACCACTCTTCAACCCAGTTTTTCCTTTAACCCACTTCTTCAAACATTCAGTTATTTTTGCACATCCCTCAGAGACAGTAAGCAGAGTTAGGAGCGTGCACGGCCGAGTGCGGGTGCGTTCACACACGAGTGTGTCTAATTTCTTGAGTGCGCGAGGCTGTGCGTGCAGAGGGCTGCAACAATTACTGCCCTAGTGCATTACCATGGTAATAGAAGGCATGCCGCAGATACGTACAGAGAGGGAGACAAAAATGTAAAAAGCTTCTGGTGCACTCTTATCGACACCTGTTAGCGTTTTTTAACAATGACAGGCAGTGCAAAATGACTAACCATATACCTCGAGAAAAAGCAGGACCTTTTCCATGAGGTCGTCAACAAAAAGCTACAAAAGCTATCTCGCGCTGCCCGCCACTTAACTATTTCAATCTTTCCAGAAGTAGCAACAATAAGCCTCTGCATCTTGATTTTCAGAAGAGCATAACTCTCAATATACATCTTCTTCAGAGCTCAAACTCTGCCTTTTAGTATGTAACTTCAGTGCATCAACTAGCAAATTTGAACATTTGAGGCCAGAAAAGGGAATCTTGACTATTTCTTCTACTCAAAAAAAACACTGTTACATAGCCCACACTGTGGAGCTGACGCCGGTGCTTTAACAATGTGTAAAGGACGTCAGCTGTTGTCAGTCCACATAAAAAAAAAAGAACAAACAAAGTCAGGTCACGTTAATACTGTCCAGAGAATGCTTTAAAAAGGACTGCTTTGTCCAGACACCTCAGGAACAATATCCCAAACTCCTACCCTGCAGCATACACACACACACACACACACACGCACACACACACACGCACACACACACACGCACACACACACAGTGAGATGCTCTTGGCAGCTGCTGACATCACGGCGAGTGGATGTGGAGGCTAGCGTAGTGGAAGCACAAACCTGACACCTAGTAAATCCCTGAGCTATTCAATTTATTCATATCCATCACACACACACACGGAAAAAAAAAAATCATACAAGCATATTGCATGAAAAAGCCCCTTATTCTTTTCATCAAGACAAGATTTACTCTCTCTGTTCTTAGACCCTGCAGCGCTGTTTTGTGCGGTCAAAGTACCTGAGAATGGCAAAGAGCTGTCTCTATATGTGCCTGAGTGGAACACCACAGTGCAAGTAATTGTGCCTGACACATCGTGCCCTCATTAAGATGTTAAGTTTGAGGTATGCGTAGCAGTCTAGTGCCTAATTCTAAATGTTTAATATTCAGGGTTTTTTTTTTTCCTCCATAAATTTTGGGCTGCAGCAATCAGCCCGATCATTTTGGGTAAGGTGCGCTACAGTGTTTTCCACGTGAGACTCCAGACGCAGCCGAGTCTGCACAAAAAGTGTTGATAATCGCAGAGCAGGGAGGAAAAATTTGACCCGTCGATAATGTAAACGACCAGGAGTCGAGTGATATTCAGCCCTTTTCTGCAAACTTAAAACCTCTGAGTTTTCAAATAACTTTGGGGGTGACTTTACTGGCGAACCTTCACGGACTCGAGACGAAATACGAAATCTGTGCGAAACACACATGGGCAGTTTGGCTCGTGTCACACACACCCCTCTCTGACTCACAAAGCCCTGGACAAACTTGGGGAAATATCTTTTTTTGGGCCATGCCAGGCAGGTTATAATCAAAGTCACTCAAGTCCCAGCTGCTTCACTTTGATTACTCTGATCTATTGTCTGATTTGGATGAGTGTGTGTGTGTGTGTGTGTTTATGCACGGGTGTATCCTCCCTTTCCTCTTTTCCCTCTTAAGTGTAAACAATGCACCTCGTCGCAAATCCTTTATAATAAGGCGCTGCCGGTTTAAGTATGTGCTATAAAAGCGTGTGTGTGTGTGTGTGTGTGTGTGTGTGGGGGGGGGGGGGTGTTCTGCTGCTGCTGGGAGTGCTGAGGAAGTTGAAAAAAAAGATAAGCCAGTAGCTAATATTGCGGCGCACAATGTCATTATTATTTGTGGAAATTTTTAGTACTTCTACCTGTGGCAGCAAACACAATTCAAAGAGCCTCAGTGTCGCGCCTACAAAAAGCTATTAGTGTTTTGAACATGCGTGCAGAACTGAGGCCGCAAAGACAAAGCGTGAATGTGATTAACTCCCCAAGTAGGATATGAGAGGAAATGAATATAGTGTGAAACAATGTGGAAAAAAAAATAACACGGAGGGGAGAAGCAGGCACGGGGTAAGACAGAAAAATGTGTAACATATTTATGCAAATCTTGAGATTTTACACAGACACTCCAGCTCTGACGCTCCAGTATGTTGTTTTTAAATTTCCACCCGGAAAGGCGACGACAATGACGAGAGACGTTTAATGGTTTAGCTGGAAAGCCGAAAGGGGATGAAAATGCTCATTCTTGGATTACAGATCAGTGTCTTCACATATCTCGATGCCGTCTTTGTTCTCACATTAAACTTGCATGTCCTTCAGCTCTTCAGCGTAGGTATTCAATTTTGAGTTTCGCCCTTTAGTAAGCAGCCTGTTTTCACACGTTCAAATGTTCCTTTTTTTTAAGTTAAATCAAACTGTATTGGGATATTTAGTTAGCCCGCGGCAAATTACCGTCAGGGGAGCAAAACTTAGCATCTCCGTGGCTGCTTCAATCATATGGCGCTGGACTGGAAGGCTGTGAGCCATTAAAAGTTAGTAAAAGCAGTTACTGAAGCTGGAGGCCACAGAGGGATAAAGACAGTTAAAGCTGTGTGAAGAAATAACAGGTTGTTGCGTTGCTGATCTTCTCCTGTGGTGATCTGCAGTGAAGTAGCTGCATAATGCATCCTTTTCAATTTCACTTCTCTTCCTCTGGCCATCTCTCACACATCGCTGTTCTGACCCGGCATTTGTGTTTCACCTCCTCGCGTGTGCACGATGAAACAGTGCGGCAGATTTTTTACACCTGCTCCTCCCGGATGTGAGAGTTTCAGACACAGTTTTTCACCGCAGCCCGACCACCGCTGCACAAGCCAGGAACAGTGGCTCTAATTGACTCATCTTTTTGGTGGTGCTCCTGCAAATTAGCTTCCCATTCCTTTTGTAAATTAAGACACAATTTTATTTTGTCATGCGTACAACAGGCTGATGATCCTTAATAAATGTTGGCCATTTTGCGCAGGGCGGTGGAGATGACATTGGTGGAGTTACAGGTGACTAAGCTGCCAAGCCAGTGACCTCAGCGACAATATTTTTCAGGGTGAAACCACTGGACATATGATGACGTAGGACCAAGGTGATCCGACCTTTGCAAATGTGATATGGCTGGATATTTTTCAGGAGATCACAGAAAAAACGTGTATTTTGTAAAGTTGCACCATGAGGGTTTTGCAGGAATGAACTTTGTCAGTATTGATTATGGGTTGATTGGTTTGCTAAATGCTTGGACGGACTAGTTGCTTGGTCAAAACTGATCAATGGTGGACAGCATGTTAGTCCCAGTTGCTGGTCACACTTCTTCACAAATGAATCGAATATGTTTTAAGGAAACTGTTGCATTTAACGCCAAATTCCCTGTGTTTTCTGAATTAAAAACTAAACCAACATGTCAATGATGTCTGGAAAAGTGACACTGATACCATTTATTTGGATCAATGATCTTCATTAATGTGGATATAATGACTTAGTGAGTGGAGGCAAGTGTTAGGACAAGTAGAACAGTCTCGTAAGTTCAGTTCACTTTACTGTAATACAGCCTTTTAAACCAGGAAAACACAGCACTTACACCATATCATGCTCTGAGAACATCTATCTAATATCACAATAACAATATAATATCAGTACATCGCCCAGCCCTACTCTCTCGCACTTCTTACTTCAAATCTTTCTTTCTTCTCTCATCAGAGCCTCCAAATCTTCTGATTCGGTCCTAGTCCTCGCTAATTGACTGTCACCATACCGCAAATTTGTTGCTGGTGGATCTCTCAGTTATCACCCTCCCTTTCACAACACACACACATACACACACAAACACACACACACCTCGTGCACACCATTCTCCAAGCCAGGTCGCTGAGATCACACATCCAGCTATGATTACAAGGTGTAAGCCTTCATCATGGCCCCCACCTCTCACACATACTGGCTCTCAAACAGCTGTAAACACAGAGCCCCAGACAGGGAGGAAGCAGACAGGGGATTTCGATGTCATTTCTCATACCTAAAAATAATGGGACAGATAGAAAAAAGCCATCGCACTTTGTTGTATAAGCCACAATTGTTATCGTTCTAGCAAGGGGATATAATTACTGGCATTCAGATCCCGTCTGTGGCCTCGTTCATAAGCAACCAGAAAAGCACCAGAGAGCATCTGTCAATGCAATGTAGTATGATCAAAGGCCTAGACGTTGAGCAGGCGCGATGCGCACACACACTCCCGTGCACGCGCTCACACATAACAGGTGAAAACGTGGCCGGCCCAGGTAAACACTGCCTCTGTTCATTTGCATCACTGGAGCTGACTCACAAAGAGAGAACACAGCCAATAAACAACAAACAACAGCACAATCACTTTTGCTTTGGAGGGCGTTCGGCACAGGATAGTAAAGCTGGATTAGATCATCAGTGGGAGAAAGGGAGCGCGATTACAACAGTGGCGTCTCTGTCCAGCTACAAGTTTAAGGGTGAGGGGGGCACGGCTTGGTCCACTTCTACTCCCCTACATGCCCTTTTTAAAAAGTGGTCCAATCTCAGCTCTAGTGTGCATAAATAGATCTGTAATTGCTTATTACAATACAATTAGGGCAAAGGGGATGAGAGAAGGAAAGATGCTTAGTGCAAATGTGGAGTGACAGGCCCAAGCACCCAGACCCAGGATTACAGTAGCCGTTTGCACACGGACGGAAAATGAGCATGATGAGAGAGAGAGAGAGAGAGAGAGAGAGAGAGAGAGAGAGAGAGAGAGAGAGAGAGAGAGAGAGAGAGAGAGAGAGAGAGAGAGAGAGAGAGAGAGGAAGAAGGAGTTGGGGGTGGGGCTGTCAAGTACAGGGCAGAAGCTAATGACAACTCTGGCTTCAACTTGCACAGACGTCTTTGAAGCCCGGCTCTGATCAGAGCTGTGATTGCCACCGCTGCAGGGCCACCACTCCGATATTAACCTACACTAACAGCTATTCAGTGAAAGTCACAGGCCCTTTCAAAAAGCCGACTTCTGCCGGAGCTGGCCATCTGTGGAACGGCCCTGCGAGGCGGCCAAGACGCGAATACGGGGCCACACGTGGTAGGGACACTGTTTGCATATGGCCTTGCTGTAACAGTGACAGTCAGGCTGAACATGGGGCCGGTTAGAGCTGATTAGCTGCACTTCCCTCCTCAACCCACTACAGTTATGAAGATTGATAGAAGCAGCTTAGAGCTGATTATAGGGCCCTGGAGATGCATGGGCCCATACCCAAACAGCACATTCACACTGCATTGGCAATGAGCACAGCATGCGATCGCTCGGCACAGGCCGGGCATTAAGCAAACGTTACAGCAATAAGAGGCAAATAAGAGAAATGGACAATGCCAGAAGTGCTCTTAAGAGCTTCTTCAGAAATATGAATATTATGCTAATTAGATGCTTGCTTGTGGCTAAATCTGGGACATTTGAGCAAGCACGTTTTGAACATTTAACAGATTTCCAAGACAATATATTGTGAACATGACGGGATATCCAACACTCACTCCAGGGTTATGAGACACAGCATGACTTCATGCGGCAGCGGAGGTCTATTTAGCATGCACGACGCTAGAAATTAATCTCGCTTTGACACGAGCCAGTCATGCTTTGAAACACAAATAAAAAAATATTATGAAAATGTTCTTTAATAATACAAATATCTAAGCCTTGTTCATGCCCCACAAAAGTAGGACATTTTTCAGGGAATGAAGGGAAAAAGGACAGTTTAATGAGAAACGCTTTCAATTTGTCTTCATTTTACACAAACACAGTCCAACAGTTACATGAACTAATATCTTGATATTTTATTTCGTACAGCTACTAAGACTCCCGTATTGCTATGGAGCATGTTTGTATAAGTTGGTTCTGGTGTTGGATGGTTTTGTTTGTAATGTGCATGTGAGCTGCTGCCAGTTCAGTCAGTTGGTGGTGATAAAGGTGCAAAGACACGTAGCAAAGTGCCCACAAATACAGAAGAGAAGAAGAAGAGAGACAGCAATGTAGAGTTGGGTAAATATTTGCCTTTTTGCTTTTTTGTTGTAACGTACCAGGTTTGAGACTGTTGCTGCTGTACTACCTGGATTGACATTAGTAACACATTGGTGCTGATTATTCGGTGTATGTTTCCTGCAACAATATCCAAGTGCAAAACCTTGTTTGGATCCGCTCCTCCTTCCCCGTTACTAGGACTCAATACTTCAAGTATCCGTTTCATATTAAAAGCCCTCTAGCATTTGAGTGGGCAGAAACCCTTCATGTCTTCAGTTGGCATTTATTGTGAAAGATCTGCAGGAACAAGCTTCCCATCCCGATTTGAGTTCAACAGTTGTTGATAAAACTTGAGACACAATGTGTCACAGTTATCGTGATGGATTGTGGTGCTGCTACAAACTCAATTATGGTTTCTGATTATGTCCATAGATCAGGAGCAGCAGAGCAAAATGCGACACCTAGTGGTAAAATTAGGTATAATTGGCTAAATATCAAACCAGTTTGAAAATGTTCAGCCCAATACTACTAGCAAGTAATCGTGTTTTTTTATTTAATTTTTTCCAAAAAGCTACAGAGGATTCACGTCTGAATGAATTCACATTTCTCATGCAAACCTCCATAATGTCTTTTATTTGTTCATTTATTGGTTCCAATTATTTTTTTTAAACCATAAAACCTTTTCATCAGATGTGTCACAACATGGACTGGAAAGATGTGGACCTGACTGAAGTAATCCCGTTGACCTTTTAAACCCTCTGCAGAGGGCTGAGCAGTTCCCAAGCAATGGTTGACTCCCTGGCATAGTCTGATCCTCCCTTCAGTCCAGCAATGGCACGTAGGGGAGACAGAGTCAGGACGCTGCAGTCACTTTTAACAGCTATATTTGGGACTGGGCTCTGATCTTTACACTATAGTGACTCCCAGTCTACTTTGGGTCTCTGCTGCCCTCTCCCTGTCTCTGAACTTGCACCAGGTTGAAGGTCCTCCAGCTTTTGTTGGGTCTTTGTCTGCATTTTTTTTTACCAAATATCGAGTCAGCACATTTGTAGCAGTTTCACAAACAAGATTAAAAAAAATCTGAACACATGACAACAAATGGGTCCTGGAAATTAGTAAATCAAATAAAGCCCCATAATCCAGGTGGAGTGGGGGTCAGGTGGTCAGTGTACGGAATGGCATGGAGGACGTGTTGTGCTAAACAAGGCCAGGAAAGGTAGATTGACACAGCTATTGACATATAGTTTCTGTGCAGTGTATAAGAAAAATCCAATTACAGTATTTGTATACATTCACCTTGGCCAAGCATTTTAGAAAATTATCAACACAATCAAATGTTCCCATTCAGAGCAACCAAATGTGAAATCTAAAATTGAACTACTGTTATCCCGAAGCCGCATTCGCCACTGAGACAAAACGTTGACGGCGGCTGTGCAAGAGAAACAAATTCTCTGTAGTAAATAATCTCTCCTGCCTCGATGCTTTGACTGGCAGCCTTTTCAGTAAGTTGATGTTCTCTTGCATGACCCTTGACACTGATACCAAATGTTAATTTTTGTAACAAGACCCCTGTCTTAGTCCTGACAGTAAGCACTAGAGGGGAAAACAAATGGGATTTTAACTTCCAATTACAATAATGGCTTTTTATGACAGGCCCTCCAACTACGCACCTTAGCCTCCACCCCCCTCCCTCCCTCCCACACACACACACACACACACATTGCAGGAAAACAATGTGGCTAATCATCCAGGAACCCTAATCTCTCCAAATGTGGTCATGTGAGTGATGTGATAAGAAAAGAAGGAGGAGATAAACAGGACGAGGATATTCAATTGCCTAAAAAATTGAATATCCTTTGGTGACCCTACATGAACTTTCTTTGTTGTCCAACTCAATTTCCCTCTCACTATCATAAATCTGTATTTTTCTGGACTAATACATTCTTTTTAAACACCATTTAGTTTGATTTAAAGTGCGATAATGTAAGTATCGGCCACCTGTTGAATTCATACCGAACACAAAAACAGGGCAGCATATTACCTGAGCAACTGCTAACTGCTGCCGGCTGTAGCCAACTTCGGTTAGTTAGCTCAGTTAGCCGTGCAGCTAGTGGTACTGACTGGGAGACCGGGGCAGTATTGTCAGTTACACAGCTAGTACAGGAGATTTGGACCTGTTCAAGCCTGTTCGCATGCCTCCTTTAGTATATATATATCTCTGTAATAACAAATACATAGATATCTGATATTTTGACACATTGCCCCTTTAAGAATTAATATTTTAAAACTGTCTGAGCTCGAAGTCTTACTCTCATCATTAAAAAAGCAATTCATTAGTTTGCTTTCAAGGCTGTGATCACTGTGATAAAAATACCTTGACGCCGAGCAGGTAATGGGATGAATGAAGTCCCTCCCTTTCGAATGTGTAAAATCTAGCATCCCTCGAACAGTATGAGAACAACTGTACAGACGCTTTTCCAGCCCTTTCTTCTAATGTTCAACTCAGAAGACCGCGTGACATTGATCAGAAAGAGTAGAGTGCAAACAATGGACAAATGGGACACATTAATGATGTCGTACACACAGCTCTGTGAAATCTTGGTCCGCTTCCACTGAATTCTGCTTCATTGTCAAACTGAGAATCTTTGGACTGCTGGTCAAACAAAAACCGGCAACTTGAATATATGTCACCTTGAGCTGTGAGGAATAGTTTGAGGCATTTTTCACAATTATCTATCATTTCAGAGACAAGACGATTAATTGATTGATCGGGGGAGAAAAATAACTTGCAGAATGATCAATTATGAAAATAATCGTTAGTTGCAGCCCTAATTAATTATGCAACCATAAACGGTTTACACTTGCACACTTCCCCCCCTCACACTGGCAGTGGCAGCATTGTTGTCTAAATATAAACGCAGCCACATATGACTAACTGAACGCAACCTTGTTAATCATTTATAAGTAAAACAAACTCCAGGCAACTGCCAAGATGATGGAAACGCGATTCATTGTACTACAGAGTTAATTATGTGGATCATTGTGCTCCAAAAATAAACCCTAAGTGTGCATCATTATGCATGGCTACCAAGGTCATCAGGCATTCAGTGTCTTCAGAAACACGAATCCAATGCGCCGTTAGCGGCATCCTGGGTGTTATACATTTATGCCTTTTAGTGTTAACCTCAAGGACAAGAATGTCCCCGACGGAGGGAGCCAGTCAGGCCTCTCCTCCCCATTAAAAAAGACATGGTCTGCACTCTGTGTCGGTGAGCTGCTGTGGCTGAGATGACTACCATCCACCACATTTCATGAGCAATCACGACCGGTCATTTTCTGCTTATCATTTTACGTTCCATTTTCTATCGGCTACTGTTTGTATTTGCATGTGGACCGAATCAGATACAGTTATTTCATACGGCTCTCTTAATCATGCATGGTTGAAATTCCTCTTCCTGTATTGTTTCTTTTACAAATATTAAAGACAGCTCATATTTGATCCACGGTTAACAAGGAGAACCATGAACTGTGGTCGCAAGACACACACACACATACACACACACAACCTCCGACAAACTAAAATAAATGGTCCTGATACAATAACGTAAAGTACATTAGGGCTGTAACCGACGATTATTCATCATTGGTTAATCTGCCGATTATTTTCACAATTAACTCATTAATCGTTTAGTTTAATCAATTTCCCAGAACCCAAACTCAACTCTTCATACTGCTTCTTTCATGCAACCCACAGTCGAGCACTTAAAGACTCGTTCTTTTCATACCAAATCTTTACATTTAAAAACCTGGAACCAGCAGCTGTTTGACAAAAAAATGACTGATACCAATAAAAATGGTAGATTGATTGATCACCTAATCAAAGTACAGGACACTTTGCACAGTGACGTATTGTGTAAACTATAGTGAAAGGCTTTCTTGCACTGTTGACTAGTGATCAATCAATACAAATACAAACAAACCTAAACAAGCCAGCGCTGTGCATTTCAGGAACAATGGCTAGAAAGAAAACTGCTCCTGCTCCACAAGGATGGTAATGAATAACTAAAGAAGGCTATATGAGGTAAAAAAAAAAAAAAAAAAAGATCTTAAACTCATAACTTGAGAAAACAAAATTAAGAAGACTAAGAAGAAAATAGAGGGACATTCATTTCTACATTAAGAGGAACATGTCCTTTATTTACTGTCTGGCAGCTACCTTAAACCAACTGTATCTCATTGTTGTGCTTTGTCATTGGCATTTGTGACAGTGTTTTTAGTCACCCCACACAATGGTCGTGGTCCACTTAATTGATGTAATTAATGTTCATCATGGTGAGTGTTTGCTGAGCGACTTCTAAACCCCGAGCCTCTCGCCTCCTCTCAGGAGGGGAATTGGGCGAGCATGAAGCACTCGAGTTTTTTGTCATGCTTCACAGGAACCTAGAAATGAGTGGAATAACTCTCAGCTCTTAAGCATGCTCAGAAGAGCTCAGCAGCAGCGGCGCTTCGGCTAAGTCATTCTCCATGGCGCCGGGGATAGCTCCCAGGCAATCCTGACCAGCCGGCGGCCAGTTACCTGGACACACATCCACTCAGCCCACAATACACAATCATTTAGTGGCAGGTGATGCATGGCGGAGCAAGCACAATGATCCTGACTAGATGTCATGTAAAAGGCGACTGTTTACACTCTGTCGCACTGTAGCTGTCTGTGTGTGGCCATGCTGCGATGCCTTGTACTGTCCTTGATGCACCTCGGTAGTGCTGTCTGGAGGTGATTGGAGAAAAACCAGAAGAGGAGGAGATACAGACGAGCCAGGAATAAAAGGAGAGGGGAGTAAAATCCTACTATGTGTGGTAGAAGATATTTTGTTCTCTCATCTCTGGAATTATATAAACTGCTTGTGGCTAGTCGAGGCCTCAGCTGCGGTGAAAATGGGCCCCAACTGCGTCGCTCCCCAACAATCTACTCCACATCTCCAAATCTTCCATCTCTGCCCCTGAGCAGTGGCAGAAACAAACAAAAATCCTCCTCCTCTCCACTCTTTGTCTGCATTTCATTTCCTCTGAGGAAGAGGGCTCGCTTAAAATATTCAGGCACTTTAAAGTGGCATGTCACACTGACCAGGCTATTTTCTTTGATGAGCTCTAGTCCTAATCCTTCAATGATACATCTTCTTCCAACTCCATCACTCGAGTGAGGTACCCTACAGAATAGTTATTGGTTAAAGAATCTGTGAGAAGATAAAAAAAAAAGAAAGAAAAAGGAATTGCTGGGTTTCCGAGCAGCTCTTACACATCAGGCGTATAAATGGGAGCTGTGTGACACTATGGTCAAATGGATTTCTGCACACAGTCCACACACGCCCTTAACATGCTGCTGGGCCACAATCTCAGCCCCCCAGCCTTGGCTCAGCCCCACCTGCCCCACCTACGGTGTAATTCACTCTCCAGCTAAAGCTGGGTAGTAGGCCTGACCCCCACAGCTCCGGCCGTCACTTACTGCTGACCTCCAGCGAGGTGCCAATGAAACATGTCCATTGAGTGGTGAGCAGAACAAACTGCCTCACCCGGCTCCTGCTGACAGCTCAGCATTTTAAAGAGCGGTAACGGATCAACACGGGTTCAGAGCCGCACACCTCAGGCCGCGTTCGCCTCCGGCCTGAGAACTGCACTGCACTGGGAGGACGAGGGGGGTTAATTTGAAAGCTTGGAAGATATTAAAACCAGTCAGAACGCTGGAGAGAATATCCAATAATCATGAAAATATGTTTTTTTTTCTTGATGTGCCCGACAGTTCGTCAAGGTTCAAGGGATTTATTCGTCATTATACAACACGGGGCTGCGTATGTAACAACCCATTTATTAAGTTGCAACTGATGTTTGTAATGCTTTGTAAATGGTTTATACATACTGTGTAGTCCATCTACTGGTACTGTTACTGATGCTGAAAACCCTTTACAAGTGATGTTTATAAAGCATTTCATTGTTTGTCACCAATGAAAAAAACTCTTAACCGAGGTTTAATTAACTATTAATTCATCATTTATTAACACTGGTTATTGTAAAGTGCCTACCCCCAGCCCTAATTCTGTCTGACATTACATTTTCGTGTTTTTTGAAAAACTGTATCAGAAGTGATTAAACTGGAACTCTCTGATGACCGCACACGCTCCGCTTGTAACTGCAAAATGATCCATAATCTTAATTCTAATGCATAAACTGCTGTTTAATGAAGACGTTTTACACTGAATGAATGCAATAAGGCTTTGAGCAATTTTTAGCACAACAACACTCAAGGCGAACTCTCACCAATCCAATGATCCTTGAGCTGATCTATTTGTTCTGGCAATCATATTAGCTTAACAATTGCCTCCTTGCGCCGTCCAGCAGCCGCAGAGCAGTGACATGTCTTTGGCCCCATCTGTTGAAGTTGAGTTTAAGTCATAGCGTGCCTCTCTCTGGCTCGCTAAAGGTTCGGCTTTCCTCACACTCTCTTTTTCTTTTTTAGTTCAACACCCTTTGTACACTAAGGCATGTGCCATATACTGGGAGCGGCTGACCACGGTTTTACAGGGGCTTGGCATTGTTTTGGTGCTGGAACCAAGTCAATGAGCTGTGAAACAGGTTAAAGTTTTATAGAGTTGCACAGTGCGGTGTTGATGGAATCCTCAGTATTAACAATGTCTGCCTATTACTGACCAGGAATCAAACTCTAAAAGATTGCACAACAAAAGGTGTTATACAGTAGGTGTGCAGCTGACTTTGTGATAAATCAGCGAGGATAAGAGCAGCGTCTGCTTTTCTGGGTGTGATTTTTCTTTTTTTTTTTTTCCATGTCAACACGGACGTTTGTAAATGAAGAAGCAAAGATTAAATGAACGATCGTATTCAAACATCAACACAATTAAATGTGACATTTGCGAAATAACTGTTGGTGAAAATCAAATCTACTTTTCTTGAGTCACTTCATAAATGTAGTTTCTATTTTTCTTTTTCTTTAAATGAGCAGGTTACAGGGAACAATAGGAAGATCACAAAAGTAAGAACAAAGTAGGAAATTGTCTCGTGGGAGTGTTTGAGTCATTACAATTACACTAGCTACAGTGCATATTTTTCCCACATAGCTGAGGTCCAGTAATATTTAAACAAATGAGAATAAAGCCCCAATTTTACAGGGTCACGAAAGCTTATTAGAGCTTTAGCCCAGTCTCGCTCTGATCTTTCACTCTTCCTACCTTTACTTCTCCGATTCAGGGAGAAAAATTAGCCTTTTTGTCCTGCAAATATTTTGACCTTTATAAAATGGAGCCAGTGCAACTGCAGTGCTTCCAAAGAGTCCGCTATTCTTATTTCTGAATACATCGGGGGGGGGGTTTTTTGCCACCTCTTTCTCTCCCTGTCTGGGGCTCTTGGCAGTGCGCGGTGCAACGTCATTTACATAAACGCACGTGATGGGACCAAAAAAAAAAAACAGGGCAACTGGAGGACCCGGGCAGACTAATCACAGTCCATTCTGCATGTGACAGCTCGCTCTCCGTCAGGCCAACCTCTGGCTCGAGCCTAGCGTCTGACTCGGCTTGTACCCACAAAACAGCAACACCAACGTCAACAATTCAGAGCGTGAGAAATAGGAGGTGCGGGGAGAGCGTGTCAGATTAGAGTCCATTGCAGGAGTCTCATGCACACTGCAGGAGGTTTGGCCTAGGGCCATGTTCCAGATTTGGGGGAGTTCCAGGTGTATCCAGTTTATCAATCCTGCTTCACGAGTCAGGCCTCGGCTCTTCCCTCACAGCGAGGAAAACAAATTCAAATACGACCTCAGTTAACGGATACCCGGCACAGGCAGCTCTGCTCATGAGCTAAAAATGGAAACTGGCTTGTAAATTGTAATATGTTAGCGGCCCAGCAGGTCGTGAGAACAGACAAGACCGTTCGCACTCACTGCAGTTCAGAGGAACCTCAGTGTTTTTAGAATCTTCCTAAAGCTATCACCACCACTTATTTGGCATCTCTCATAAATATTTATCCACTGTCCGTGTCATCAGAGGCTCAGATGTGCACTACTGCGTAAAAATATAAACGTACAAAGTTATAAAGAAAGCACTGGTTAGCAGGTGACTCTTCCACAACCTCAAACTGGCTCGTGTGTAGCATCTCATTTCCAAGAGGGGTCTATTAATCTATTAATGAATTTAATTTCCTTATGCATAAGAAATGTGATAATAAATGTGAAATTCATTACGGATTATTACATTTCTGTCAGGTAACAGTGGCAGGTGATGTATGCCATTGTTAACCCATTCATTTCAAACTGAAAAGTTTTGTGCTCTACAATAATAAACGTATATCAACAAACATTATGTGGACGCTGCTTTAGGGACATCAGGGCACAAGACACCAAGACCTGTCTGCAGCATGAACTGTCATGGTTTAGCCTATGGGACTTCTATTCTATACTATTCCCAGTGAGTGTTGACTCGCCTCTTTAGGTCGTAGTGGTGTAACTATGTTTACAGCAGCGTCATTTAGAGGTGTTGTGATTGGTGCCATGTTTTGTGATTGGTGAGGTTTGCAGCTAAAAGGGAAAGTTGCCTTCCTCGTTCATCCCATCGACCTCAATGTATTTAGTTCGTTATTATCCCTTATGTGGTTTCATTCATCTGCAATTTGTTTACAGAGGCACAGGTGTCCCCTCAAACCCCACAGCGTGACACCACGCACTGACAACATCATAGCACAGCCTGAGGGCAGGTAAATTATATCACAATATTTTGACATTTAACTTGATTGTGCAGGGACTTGTATATGAGCTTCACTATTCAACTATGAAGTGACTTTCTGGTGCTGTTTTTTGATGACCACTTCTGAGGGATCAACGCAAAAAAAATGTGCGTTGATGTACAGTATACCTTCTGTGTTTGTGAGAATATAGGCCGGTGTGTCGCTATCAGAATCTTTTATTCCCTAAAATTGGTATCGGCATCGGTCCCAAAAGTCCGGTATCGGTACCAACTTATTAACAAACATTTGCCAGAAAATGTTAACACAGGTACAGAAACAACTTCTCTTTTTAATAAAACTACAATTGTTGAAACTTCTATGCGTGGCTACATGGCCACATTTTGTGTATCCAATGCATATATATATATATAAAGGAAGTACTGTACAATGCCAATGCCTTCCAATGGTTTAACACTATTCCACAGGTTAAAGGGTGGCAGTAACACTACAAGATATTCATAAGATCCACAAGATACACTTGAAAAGAAGGGAAGAAGAAGATTGGATGTGAACAATGCTGAATTTAAAACACTGTTACCAATGTAAAAAAAATTGGCACTGGACATTCTGGATTGGAAGAACTAATGTACATTTTGCTCGCATAACACAGGGCGCCTTTAATCAACACCTATTTTTAAAGACTCTGGATGCATTGAGACACAAAGGGCAGCCCCGAGCTTACGTAAAACTGGGCCAAAATTAAGTCTTACTATAGATTCTTCAGTGCACACCTTTTTTTTGTTCATTAATTGAATTAGATAGAAGACCTGAAGCTAATAATAATTGTTAGTCGTGTCGCCCTGAGCTGAGGTTAGCCTTAGGCTTAATTTTATGTATATTAAGAGGTCAAAACAGCGCAGCGTTTATTCTCAGGGCAGCGCTTAATTTTTGCCCAGGGCTTGAATATGTGTGGTGTGAAAAATGGCTCCAGAATTTAATTCGAGGTAGTGAGTAAATGATGTCAACAGCGTGTCTCAGAGCCTTAAAATACTACTCAAACCTATCTCAGCCATTACTTTTTCATAGAACAGTCTTGAGATTGGAACATAATAATTACGGCAGAGTTAAAAGCTTTGGAAGGAAGGTAGCATATGTGGAAAAAAAAAAAAAAGAAATAAAGAAAGATCTGGTAAGCTCCCAAAATATCCCCCCTTGTTGCAGGGCATGTGCCAGCTCATCATGCATTAATACAACACATCATGCCGTTGTACGCTACAAACACACACGAGAGCAAGCGCAACACAACAGCCATCTCTTTTAACTGTCTGCGCAGTAGCCAACCGTAGGCAGCACAGAGCCGCAGAAAACAGGCTTAGACACACAGTTCTACATGAAAACCCTTCTTTTCCATGAGCTGATCCTTCTTTGTTCTGCATAAATGCCAATTACATAATTCTCTCTGGCATGCAAATCAGATTAGATGAGGCCATGGCAGATCACCTATACCGCTCGGTCTCGCACTGCTTCCAAATCCGCAAGAACAGAACATTTGGGGGCACCTCAGTTGTGTGCATTTAAGAATTTAATCAGCTTTTTAATTCAAGATGCAACAGATGAAATACAGTTCTTAATGTGAAAATATATACTTGTGTCTTTTGAGGTCAACGGTGCTGCTATTTAAAACAGTGAGGGCATTTTGGTGCACGCACGCTGGGTATTAGATTAAATAAAACGCAATTTGAAATGTTGACAGGGAATTATCAGGAGTATTATAAAATGTTAGAGATGTCCAGGAGTATACATGACATACTGTACCAGGGGAATATTTGTATGCCGAGAAGAGACACTGACATTCAGCTTGTGGGCACTGATACCCAGAACCATGCTGGGAAAAGGGAACCAATGCAAATTAGCAAATCGAAGGAAAGTGACACTTGCTGTTGGCTGTGGGAAGTCATCAGTAAAAATGTTGCAGCAGTGCACGGTGCAGTCGAGAAAAAAAAGCATAAAAAGGGCTCTCACGACACTACGCTTGTTCTCTATGCGCGTGTTGCAAGGGCACGTGTGTGTGTGTGTGTGTGTGTGTGTGTGTGTGTGTGTGCGTGTGTGTGTGTGTGTGCGTATGTATGTGTGTGTGCGCGCTTCCCCGGGTGTTTGTCTGCGTTTGTTTCAGCCCAGGGAAACTAAAGAGCAGAACAAACCAGAAGTTGCCTGACAGCGCAAGACCCTACCCAATGTGAACTTTGAGGATGCGAGGACAGCTGGTGGAGGAGAGGGGGGGGGATGTGGGGGATGTGGGGGATGTGGGGAGAGACAGAGATGGAAAGCAGAAAAAAAAAAGGATGTTGCGACTGCGATGCATTACTCATGAATCTAGGAAGCTTTTGTGTCAGAAATCTCTAGCATGTGACGCAGAACACGCTCTGAATACATTTATTCCCTTTCTCTGTGCACGCATGTGTGTGTCGGAAACGGAAGTGGACATAAAAGAAGAAAAAAAAAGGCCAGTAGGGCACCTATTTCACCACAGATGTGTGCGAGAGACAAGACGCCACAAAGAACGGCGGTAAAAGCTACTGTACAAAATAAAGTCAAGCCACGGGCTGCCAATCAGAATTCAGAATTGTTTGAATATATTTCTTCTTCTGGAAATACAACATGTTGATACATTTTGTGTTTTGCATTTTACAGCATACAGTAGCGGAGAGGCTGCAGGCACATTCCGGGGACTCTACGTATCCAAGCATACGTGCTCTAAGTGCACAGGCCAAGGCAGCAGAATATGGACGTTACGGTTTGCATTAATAGATGCAATCCCGGTCCCCACAGTCCTCCAGGCTTTTCTTTTGTTAATGGCATTATGAGGCAAACAAGACCAGTGACATTAACTTGATATTCAGCTTCCATCTTAGCGCACAGGAACGCTGAAAATACAGCATCTGGTGGAGAGAAATGACTGTGAATGGTTTTTCAGAATTTCCTTTTTTACTTTTACGATTTCGCATTTGGAAAACATGAACATCCATAGGTTGTTTTTTTTCTTTTTTCTTCCATTTTGGCCCTTTAAAAATGTATCCCATCTTTGTGAGTGTTTACCCACAAACGGGGCTACAATGCAAGTCCAGTGAAATTCAATTCATCGGCAGGGACACACAGCCATATACCGACAGTCCCTCCCAGTTGTGAGCACATCTGGATTGTGCACATAAGGTAAACATCCTTAACGCAGTAGCCAGCGGACATACAAAGGAAAAAAGAAACACATTGCACAATAATAGGTTTGATGCCTCTGTCCCCTCTGTGCTAAACCATCAAACAGAGCATTGTGTCCCTGCTGCAGGCCTGGCCTCCGGGTCCCGGGGACAGATATAGACAGATACAGATCTATAACCTGCAGTATCAGGGCCTAATTGATGCAGGTCTAGCATGCAGGGGGGGAAAAAAAATCGACATGACAGGCATCAGCCACGTGTGACAAGCTTTATCGGTTTGTCTGGGTGTTCTGGCCAGGAGGAGTTAAACTGGTGTCAACACGCATGCGTCATGCAGCTCATTTGCACTGTTTTTGTCATTTTCTTTGTTTAACAGAGTATGAAATTGTCGTGAATCTTTTTTCCTGCTTGAAGGCGGAGCTCCTCGAAAATGACAGTACAGATTGCGGTACCGAAAATCCTGCTCGAATAGCAAAAAAAAGCCCCGACAGCAGTGTGAATTTGAAAAAAAAAACGCCTGCTCGGAAAAGCCCCGCGGATCAGCGATCAAACGTGTTAAAAAATTTTGCGAGAAAAAACATCTGAAAGACAGATGTCTAGCGGATGTTTCCCATAACACTTCCTCCTCCTCTGACATGCTGAGCTGTCTCTCTCCTATTCATATGCTAATGCTCAATCAGATCAGGCTGTCCAATCCAGAAGCATTTCCAACCACCAAGTTGTTGTTGGTTTTTTTTTTTCTTTCTTTTTTTTTTTTTTTTTCCCAAGCAATCAATTTACCTTGGAGAGAGATAAAAGCTTAAAGAGTCACATAAGAGGCGAGCCGGAGCAAATGGTGATATGAACTGAAAAAAAGGGAAGGGAAAAAAAAAAATCCGAGACAGGAAAAGAGGCAGTTGGGGAATAGCTGGATAATGTAGGTATAAACACACAAGTCTGTGCCTAGGAAGGCTCGACTGAAGCTCATTCTCATCTAAGCTGAGTTTCCCCCACTGCAGGAGGGACTTCCAGCACCTTCAGCTGCAATATAAATGTTAATAGAGTTCAGGGAAAGAAAACGAGGCGTAAACAAACAAATGTGGTATTCCATGCTTTGGGGCAGCAGGAGGGCCCCTGCCATTGAGCAGTATGCCTGTGCACGCCTGCATGTGTGTGTGTGTTTTTGCGTATGCATGTGCTACGGGAATCGTGAGAGAAGAGGGAATAAAGATGGGGCTTTCTCGTACACTCGGTGTGAGCCGGGCTGTAGTGGACCTCCAGCGGCGGCGGCCCCCCGAAAGCCTTTTCCCTAAAACCTCCAGTGAGACTCCGCCGTAAGACAGCCAGATCATTTTCTCCATCGTGAAAAAAAAAAGACAGCTTCGAGGGTGAGAGCCGCTCCGAATGGAAATCCACCGTCACCAGAAAAACAACAACACACACTGAGCATCCAAAAAAAAACCCTCATAAAACAATAGCAGGCTTCGTTCTAAATCGAGCGCATTTCTAAAATATCAAAGCGTATCAAAGATCAAGTATTTATCTGCTTGTTTCTGCTAACTTTTCTGAGGTTCGACAGTCATTTTCCGGCACACAAAAGCAGGACAGTGAACAAGAGAGAGAGAGAGAGAGACAGAGAGAGAGAGGGATGAAGGGTAGGTGGGTGGTAAACCCTCACATCCTCATTCTAAGCACACAGGCAGCCACAACTCTCCGTCCTGACTTGTTCAAAGGGTTGGCAACCTTCAGACCAATTAGACATCACAGGGCAGCCTGCACAGCGCCCAGCTTTCATATAAACGGCTCTCCATGAATTTTTAATCAGCTATAATTTAAGGATTTAAATAAAGATCAAATTCATCCGGCTGCACTGCGAAGAGGTGTCTGCCTGCGTGTGTGTGTCTGTGTGTGTGTGCGCATGTCTGCATTTTTATGCAATCAAACGGAAGTGAGTTTGCATGAATGTGTTCATCTGTTTCCCTCACTGCCCCCCCCCATCCTTAATGTTTTCCTCTTCCTTCTCTCCCTCTCTCCTCCCTCCTTCCGATCCCACCTGCCAGTGTTGTGAGCAGAAGCCCGGCAGGTTGTCTAACCCAGAGCAGAAAATTTCCTGACTGACTGGTTGACTGGTTGACTGGTTGGCTGGCTGAGTGGCAGCATGTGAAGAGCAGGAGACAGATCTGCAGGGAATCACTGACAGATGTAATTAATGAGGTCATACTTGGAGTTGGCAGTCCCCTTCATATCCAATTCCTGCCGATCACAACTGAACACACCTGCAGCTCGAACAGCGAGAGGGGAGAAGAAAAAAAGACAATACCCCCTGACAGTGTAAGGAGAGAAGAGACTCATTTTTAGAACGGAGCGTCCCTTCTGAATCTCAGATAAGAGTTTACACGGCACAAAGCCCCAAACAATATCTAAACTGCAGCGACGCAGACAGTAAAATGTACGAGAGGCTGATCTTTGGCTGGCTACATCTTTTTTCTTGTGCCGATATTTCTATTTAACAAACACCCGAAGGTACAAATATTTATTTCATTTCTTCGTGACTTAATATCAGCCAGTAAATCTTCTTGAGAGACTTTCTGCGCAATAATTGAAGATCGTGTAGGCTCGTCCTCTGTAGAGCTGCGACGGTTCATCGATGAGCTGTCGACTATTCATTAGTCAGTTTGAGTCATGTTTCAAGAAAAAATCTCCAGATTCTCCGACTCTGATGTCTATCTCCTGAAGATCTCACTGACGGCAAGTAAAAAAAGCCATTACAAAACTACTGGCTTCAGAAAAACTGCCCCACTGCTGGCTTTTTTTTTAATCTTTATAAAACAGCTAAAAAGACAAAAAACACACAGCAAACAAAGTCACATACCATGAATTCATTAGGTCACGATAATCATTTAGTGACAAATGCGATGTTGTGACAGCCCTGATGTGAATAATGAGAGAAAATAAACGTAAATATTTTCTGGTTTCTTTACTTCGTCATGGCAATAAGTTAAATATATTTGGGTTGTGGACAAAACAAGACATTTGAGGTCATCTTGTAGTAAACTGCAGCCTCGATTTTCTGTATTCCATCTTTTATCCTTGTGGGGTTTTTTTCCCTTTTTTCTGTTTCATTCTTATTTGTAAAATACTCAGAAGTGCTAAAATTGGACAGCCTGTAGATAAAAACTCTGTTGTGATAATTTGCTTTCCCATTATTCTTTCATAAGGAATGTGCTGTTTTTGGAAGGCTACATTTTTATTATTTGGGGGGATTTTTGCCTTTTTTTGTTTTTCTTTTGATTTTTTGGGGGAATCTGCCTACCTGGAGTCTCTGCACGTCAATGAAAATGTACAAATAAAAGAAACCAAACAATGAAAATCAATGCTTACCTCAAAAACAAAATAAAGAAAATAAAAACAAATAAAAATTGGCAAGACAATCGCCATAAAACCCAAGAAAACAAAACCTTCTTCCTTGCATGAAACATTTTTTTCCCCCCCTAACCATGTTTGCGAGCACTTTCTCCAATAACAGAGTGACATTTCACCAACTTATCAGATAAACAATATCACACGAGACGGTGATGAAAAACACAAAACAAAACAAAAAAATGCAGTTGTGAAATGAAGTTACTACCGTTCACTGAGGTATTTACTGCAGCACTATGGTTAATTATGCTGAATGTCAATGAGTATTCCCTCCATTTCCACCCAGACCAGATTATACCCCCTCTCTCTCTCCTGGCCTGGTTTTTTTTCTAACTTAGCGCCGGAGAGTGTTTATTACCTGTAAACAAGCAGGAAAACAGGCCTTGTCACGTTTCACTGGGGCTCCCTCACTCATCACTAATATGTGAAAATATGTATTCAGGTCAAAGATTTTCGGGCCTTCCCTCGAGACCCTGTCAGTCTTCAGACTTCCTTAGTGCAAACATGCAAACAAACACATGTACCAAAGGCCACACGATGCCTAGCAAATATTGTATGCTCAAAGGACAACACTGGAATAGATTCACATCCCATAAATGACGCGCAGATATGGACGCCGGTCGGCGTGTGTGTCCATTTACGTGCACGTTTACATCCCGCCTCCCCCTCACCCGCCGCCTCCCGTCTGACCAGCCATTACAGCTTCAATGGAACACTTACTAACCCTGAAAACAAAGGAGAGCCTTGGCAATGCTCTTGTTATCCATCACCTCTTCAGTCTTGCATAAATAACTCTTAATAAATAGCATCATCATGTCAGAGAGCTTTCAGCCGCGTGGCCTCCCCTGCAGCTCCAACCTATTTTTTTTTCCCTCCACACTGCACTTTTATCCTCACTTGTTTTGCATTTTCGCCTCGCTTAGCATTAAGGGATAACAAAATATTTCGAAATCCAGGGTTCTGGTGACTCTTCAAGGATGCCAAATGCAATTCCCTGGGACGCTTTAGGTACACTTGTAACTTTTGGAGGGGGATGACAAGCTGCGGTGAATCTAAAACCCGTTCCGACTATGTTTGCCCTACAGGGAGGTATTACCAGCCTGATTAGAGTGGTCTATTTTAGGACGGCAACAGTCAATCATTGAATGGTTGGAAAGGCACGACAAAAACAAATTATAACTCTATCTGTCAACGGTGTATGGATTCAAATGAGGAGTTGTAAATGACCGAAATACTAATTTTGCATAACTATTTCCATTACTTATTTTAGTATTTCAATTGGATAAATGCATTTCTTAATATATACAATAGTTCACATTGTTGTGGCATAATAGAGCTCGATCGATGTATTGGTCATCTCATATTAGTGGCTGTCATCACGATATGGGAAAGAGGTGCCATGAGTGATTTGTAATGATAAAATTCCCAGTGAAGTGCACTGATGTCATTTAGGACAATAAACTTTATTGTACTTATGGTTATCTTAAGTGTTGGATGATTACTTTCTTGATTATTCGATGAGTTGTTTGGTCTATAATGTAGCAGAAAATCAAGCCATCAGTGTCTCCTAACGACCCAGATGACATGTCTTGTCTTGGCCCACAACCCAAATATTCAGTTTACTGTCCCGAAGAAGTAGAGAAATCAGATATTATTCTAATTTAAGGGGCTGGAATGAGAAAATCTTAATCTAAAATTGATTTAAATCAATGAATCGATTGTCAGAAATCATTAGCGATTAATTTTTTTGGTTGAAATTAAAATCACTGCAACTCTACTTTATTGTTAAACTGTAAAATATTCTGCCTCAAATACATAGCTCTGTCACACGCAAGTATATGATATATATGTATACATGCATATGTGTCTCTGTGTGTGAAGGACAGAGTCAGTATAGAAGAATATCAGCTGATACACATGTATAGGATTTGTTTTCCCTTCCCTAATATTGGTATCAGCATAAAGCCCAAATAATCAAGAATCAGATGGAGTTATAGTAAATGTTATGATTAAGTGGTCAGAGCAGGATTATCAAATGTGTTTAAAGTGATTTTTTGACCACAAGGGGGCAGAAAGTAAAAGTCAAAACCAAAAATCACAGCAATGGCCCCAGGTAGCATTACCTGGCTTCACCTTGTCATGATGGCATCCGGTCAGTTTTGATTGTCATCTTAATCTCCAACCAAATCATCCACAGCTTGAGCTTCTGTTGCACCAGTGTCCCTCCCAGTTCCCCCATATTACTTTATTATTTAAAAAAAAAAAAAAAGAAAAGAAAATTGAGCTACCCCCTATTCTCCTGCTTCAATAAATGTGGTAATTGTGAGTGTGTTTCCAAGCAGTAGAGTATCAAAGGGGCCTCAGGTGTTGTAGCTCGTTTTTTTTTTTTGGGCCCCTTTTGGTTGTGTAGCAGAGTGCAGCGCTCCGAGCAAACTGGCAGCGCTGCAAAAAAAAAGAGCCTCCAACAGTGGAGTAATTAAGTTACAGTATTTGAACATAATTACTAATAATTGTTTAAACTAACCTGAATTATCCTCTAAAAAGCACCGAGGACGAGTGCAAAGTAGGTCAGCGCCGTTCAATATCGCTTATTTTGTCTTCTCCCCCTCGTATCCCCCCCCTCCCCTCGTCTTTTGATGATGAAACACTCACCAGGCACGGTAACACATTTCAAGTGTTATCATTGTTTTAACAAAGCTCTGGCCTGGCATTCATGTTTCCTGCTTTTTCTTTTTTTTTTTTTTTTATACTTCCCTTTTTCACACTCCACCTCAAAGAGCAGTGTCATGTTTTATCTGACCATCTCACACAGAGCCTAGAGAGCCTATCTCTTTTATCTGACCACCTCTATCCACCCCTCTTTTTCTCTGTCTCTTTTGCAACAAAACACACACACACACACACACACACACACACACACACACCTGCCAGGGGGGTAGGATTCTACACACACACAAAAAAAACCTTATTTCTCCCTAATAGGAAAAGGAGAGCTTGCTGTGTCTTTGGGTGGAAATAAGGTTATTAACAAGGTTACAGCGCCCTTCTAGGAAAAGGTTGCCCTGAGCGGTCGGCGAGAGAGAGAGAAAAAAAAAAAACTAAATCAATCAGCACTTAAGCTAGATGAGATCGAATGACAACAGAGGAGAGGACTATACAAAGAGTTTAAATAATGACATGTGGCTGAAATGGTGGAGACAACCTCAGCTTCACCTGCACGAGCACCCCGCTCCCTCCTTCCCTCCCCCCCAGGCTTTCCCCTTTGCTCTTCTACCCTTATATAGAGCTATTTCTTTCACAGAGAAAGACACCGGTTAAGCCCTCTTGACTATACCCGAGTTATTTATAGACTGAGAGGTTCCATAACAAATAACCATTGTCCAAAGTAGGAAGGGGAAGGATAACGGGTCGTTTTAAACCCGAATCGGCGTCACGACATGGACTACAACAGTACAGTCTGAGCCCCCTTGTTCACCAGGACCCCTTTAATGTTGCAAAGAAAGACAACCAGACTATATTAAGTGCTCAACAATGGGGATTCTAAAGTAGGATGAATCCCGCAGGGTCTACTAGAGTTAGAGGCTGTTAAGGATTCTGTCCATTGGTCTGTGATGAATGATGTGGTAGCCAGCGTACCTTAGCAATGATAGCTTATAGCTCCATTAGCCTGTAACTACAGAGAAAGGGTCAGGGAAAACGGTGAACTCCCTGGCAACATACAGAGCACGGGCTGGCTGCAGTGGCCGGGAAGATTCATTAATCTAAGATGATGAGTCTTGGTAAGTGTAATTAGGCCTCCTGACACAGGGAGCCTCGCAAGAGTTGTGTTGAAGGCCTTTATGGCAAAAAAGAATCTCCCCCGATGTGCTAGCGGTGGTTAGCTTGGGAACAAATGAATCAATGAAGCTGTGATATCACTGTTTACAAGCACACCTCTGTATTTTCCTTTCCTTTCCTTAGGTGCCGCGCTGTGTCCGTGGGAGTTAATCATTCATAGGTAGCGGGTGGCTTTAAGACACAAATGCAACTCTTGTTGGCACCAGAGCTACCAGCATCACCCACACTTTCTATATATAACTCTTTTTCCATGGCGAGGCCATTTGTGGAGCAGAGTTCACAAGGACACTTGCCAGAGGAGATTTCTGCCTCCAACATTGTTAGCCAGACCTAAGGAAAGATTACAGCCAACACCCTCCTTCATAAAAATAATACTTTTATCAACACTTCCCACATTTTATAGGCCACACGATCAAGTCAGTGGAATCTGTCATAAGACACACAGGAAGCTTACCACTGCCTGTCTGCTGATCCACAGTGTAGATCCACATGCAAACAGAAAGTATCCCAAAAAGCTTGTGAAGGCAAGTCTACTTATTAAATCAAAATATAACAAAGTGATATTTGACCACCAGGTGGCAAAATGCAACACAGCCCTGAATTAAAAGAGGACATTCAGGCCAAACAGAAAACTATTCCACACTTCCATCGACCTGACAAATGTGGCTCTGTTATCTGGAAGTAGGGGGACACTCAGATCTTTTTTATTTGTTTGATACTCCAGCAGACTGCTGCTGAAATTCCAAAAAACAACCAAAGCAACTAAAGACTTATCTCATTGGCGATTAAACAGATGATTATTTTCAGAATTTAATATGTCTTTTTATTTTCAACTTCCCAGCACTCTGGGTGATTTCTTCAAATTGCTTATTTTGTTCCAACAATGTTTCAAAACCAAGAGACTCGTCATTTACTATCAAAAGTGACAAAGAAAACGATGCGATGCCTATTTTACTCCATTTCTGCTCAGGAAGCAAAACGTTTTTCTAAATACACGGTCACTTCTACTGACTGGTTCGACAATGTTATGCCCTTGAAGCCAAAAGTCCCCAAAACTAATAATTAACCAATAACTTTGTAGGTGGAAGTTGACTTGCAACTTTGTACCACTGACTGTATATAAAGACAGGCGACGTCACAACAGCTCCCAAAACGTGAAGCCTAAACATCTCAATCGCTTCCTAGTGATGGACAAATGCATATTTTACCAAGGACAGTTTCTTACATTTAAGGGAATTTTCAAGTTTTAGTTTTTCTGCTATGTTTAGTTATGTTTAGTTTTCTGATGCTACCAATAGGGGGCATGGCATCATGAGTGACTTGTAAGCACCTCTCAGGACTGAGTCTGGCAGGAGGATATTTTGTTTTTTTTGTTACAGTGGAAGGAAATGGGAAGTGCAGACACATCGTCCATCGTTATGTATGTTCACATTTTTCACTGTGAAGCCCTGCTATTCAGAATAAACTCACTGCTCGTTCCCATTTCCTTCCACATGTGCACTGATTATCAAAACAATCTGAGTACCAAACAGAACGTCCTGCGCTGAGCGGTTCAGCCGCCGAGCCCCTCTGTATTTGCATTGCATTTGATAGAGGCGAGGGCTTTTGATCATGCTTCCGTAACATAAAATACTTTTATCAGTGTGCATCCTCTTTGGTAGGAACGGCTGATTAATCTGAAAGCATCAATAAAATACAGAATCTTGCTAATGACACATGAGAGCCGCTCTCACAGCCCCTCTTAATAACCACCGCCAGCCGTGCCCCGGTTGTAGCACAACCGCTGGGTAGCCACAGCCGAGTGCACCAATTGGGGACCCATTCCTTAAAGAACAATTAACAGGGCCATTTAAAAAAATCATCCAGCCCACACACTCAATTAACACAACCCACTTTTGCACTTTCCCCTCTATTGTGTCCTAGAATAGCCCTGTTGAATTGGCACGATTAAGCTGTGTTGGTGATGACTGAATCACGGTAGGCCCTCCTGCTTTTTTTTTCCCTCCCCACAGCAGCCGCTATGTTTGTGTGTAGCTTTAAAAGAAAAAAAGACTTAACAGCTTTGGGGATCACCTATCAAATGTGTGTCTTTCAGGGGTCTAAACGAGATGTAATTACTGCCTGCGTTTTTGTTCCAGGACGAGACAGTCCAAATACGACTGTTTTACAAATGAAGTTGAACAGAACAGAAAGACTGAAGCTGGGAGATAAGAAAGCAGCTCTTGCGCAAATATGTATTTGAAGAAAGAAAGAACAGGCTGTTTTTTTTTTTTTTCTGTTGGCGGTTGCTGCCGTCGCCCTTGATGCTGGGGAACTTGAAAGCTTTGAATCAATATTTATGGTCATCAAAAAATCATCTAAAAGTCCTGTGCCGACTAATAAAATGTTGGCTGTCCTGTACTGTACATCGTTAAACACTATGTCAAAACTGAATGGCGATCAGCTCTGAGTACAGTGAATCTACTACTACAAAAATAATAAATAAAAAATAGCTTCCCCAGTACTCTGTAAAATGCAAACACAATGTCCTAAAAATAACCCTTATCTTGCAGCAGTCATTATCATTGGGAACACTTCAGAAAACAGCAGCCCCAGTGGTGTGTAAATAAACAGTGAAAAGCGGAGGAAGAGGAAAAAGATAACATACAGCAGGAATTCTATCAAGAGGCAGGGTGGGATGACTCATGAAAATAAGTGACTTTGAGTTTATGTGGGGAAGGACAATAAGGAGCTTTGAAGCTCTGAGATTACAGAGAGGTGGCTGATGGAGCAAACCAGGGAGGGCTGGGTGTTACGGCAGCACTGTAGCACATACTGTGCAACCGGCTCTGGTACTCACTCTTCTGGAAATACATGTAGGGCACGGCTTCATCAACCCCCTGGAGGGATGCAGCCATTACATTAACACAGCTCACCTAGCGGGCAGAGGGACAGGCCAGTGTCTTTGTTGCAGTGCAAGTTCATCCTTGTCCCAAGCCAATATACCCTCCATTCATTGGCCGTTTGTCATCATCAGATGACCGGGGGTATGTTCCTCCTCCGATTACATCAGCAGATAAAAATGAAATAACTTGTAATTTCTGTAACATTTCCAACAGCGAGGTTGTAATTAAGCACACGTCCAAGGACATACACCTGAATCTCAAACTGCTCATTAACAGTTATGCGTATGCTCAAAAAAAGAACGCTTGGAACGGTCGAGATGACTGCACGATCAGCTGAGGGTTTATAATCGATGTGTCTCAGAAACATCAAGATCGTAAAAAAAAAAAACCACAGCAGGAAAAAACATCTGGTTCACACGCAGCTTACACCAGTTCTGCAGACCACTATGCATGATTGCATGTTCGTAGAAGGGAAGAACCTTGGAGAATGTCAACAGCTGCACTACTGCTCAAAGCCCCGTGTGACTCCTGTGATTAAATGTCTATTCTAAATGAAAAGTCATGCTCTGTTCCCAAAAATAACCCAACACGTTAAAAACGTTAAAAACACGTTTAAAAAAAACAAAAACAAAAAACACACCTAGATCAGTTCTGATCCTGTGCCGTGGCTCATCAGGACATGTTAGCACATATTCACATAAACACTTAATTGGTATGTGCAGGCTTTATATAGACTTAGCCACTCACCTTGACGTATCTGTGCAGTGTAAAAGTGCATGTGTATGCTTAATCAATCAGTCCATTCATCTCTCAAGTGGCTGCCCCTTTAATGGAGAAGCAGTGAATCCTCTCATCTATTCTTCCTTAGCGACAGTGACAAAGGATGGCCAAAGATGGCTGTCGGGAAACGGAGCTCAAGGTCCGTCCATCCCTCCCTGGATAGGTTACCAGGGTCAACCGATTTCATAATGCTTAATTTACTGTTGTTATCAGGCTTTTTTCAAGATTTATCAGTTCACTGTGTAGAAGGAATTGCTCATCACAGAGTCTAAAGTGACGCCTTCAAATTGCTCCTATTGTCCCAATTTACTGTCCGAAACCCAGAAGCTCTTCATTTACTGTCATATATTACAAAAAAAACAGCAAATAATTTAATTTAACTGGCCAATATGTAGGAATTGTAGTCAAAAACATTACAAATTTGATGTATTATCACCTGTGTTTCATGTTGCAAAGCATGTTTGGCATGCTAACCAGTTAGCCTCGGGCCCGGTCCAAAGCGCCTCTGCTAGCAGCACAAACACCAACACAGACTGCTAGCTGCACAGCTACCCAGCTAACAGCAGTTTTAGTTAACAGCAGTTATGTATACTCTTTATGTATGTTTTGTATGAATGTATCAATTGTTACATATTGTGTCTTTAAGAAACTGGAAGCAGCAAATGTTTGACTTTTTTTGCTTGAATAATGTCTGTTGAATACAACCCTGCAATACTTTTAGCTCTTCTCTTTTGGTATTATTGCCATTTTTCACCGCTGCTATGAAGTACGAAGTGGCAAATCAACCTGCATCTGCATTGGATGTAAATGGAATTCTCCACCCATAATCATTACTGTACAAACAAACTACTCAGGAAACCAGACATACATACACTTCTTTTCAGAGTTGAGAAGTGCACAATCAAGGAGATCACATTTTCAGAGTAATCTGTAACACATCCTACCAACCACTCATTAGAGCCCTTCAAGTCCTGCGTTTGCAATGCGACAGGAATTTTTCTAACTTCACTGCAGTCAAAAAGAAACTTCCAAAATTATCATGGACACAGATTATATGTTTGCAGTACAAGAAATCTGCATCAAGCTTATTTATATCCCACCTACCATCAAGGAAGAAAAACCATGTTGATACATGATTGGAAATGATTGCTGGCTTATTTTTTTTAACCCCAATCAGCAGTGAAGTGTTGCAACTCAGCCGGCCGTTTGGACTATGTTTAGAGTCTAAAAATTACTCTGAGATTTTGTTTGCAACACCCTGTGAACATTTTTTAAGCAAGGCTTCAGAGAGAAGTAAGCACTTGTACACATAAGAGATCACACTTTGAAAAAAAGGATCCAAGCGTGAGAATTTAACAGTACTGTTAGCCTGAGTGTGAGGGCCGGTACCACTCAGGGTCAGCAGTGAGTGCGCATGAGAAGGGCAGAAAGGGAACTCTAGACCATGGGTTCAAATAACAAACTCACACCGCAGGTGGTGTTCAGCTGCAGTGCACCCCTAGGCTCTCTACAGCATGCATGAGGGCATCTGTCATGTAAATGAATCAACTAATGACATGGAAAGAGACTCTAGCACAGGAACGACCAGATTGAGATGGCAGGTTGAGAGCTGTTTTATAAAAGAGACAGCGTTCAAAACCTGGACCCTCGGTTTGAAATATCAAACAACACGGCTCCATAAAGATGTCCAATTCTGGAGCATTAGGTCACAAAATTATTATTGCTTGGGTGATGTTGTCTGTGTCAATATAAAATAAGTCCTGAGCAGTGAAGCAAGAAACTGAGCCATAAAATCTGTTCTCTGTGGTATTACTGGGTATCATATCATCATCTGACATCACCTGGACGCTGAGATTTTTACCTCGCTGAAACGGGAAAGAACAGGAGAATCATGGGAGCTCAACAAATCGGACTTCATATAGTCCCTTTGATAACTCAGCGGAAGGTGAGCGAGAGGCCGCATCGGAGTCATTGTTTCCGGGTGCTTCGTGTGATGAGCTCTTATTTTGAAAAAAAAAAAAAAAAAAGGAATTTCCCAAACAAAGAACTACATTCACACAGAGGAATAAAAACTGGACAGAGTGTTTAACATTTATCACGGCTAATAAGAAGAGAGCGGAGCTCAAACTTCTGAGCAAGTACGAGGCAATTTTATTAGCGCTTAGGGGAAATTGTGCCCACCGCGTGTGATAAAAACAGGACAGTGCAGATAATATAATAAAAAAGCAATTTACATCCACCCTCACTCACACTCAAATGTCACCCAAACACTCATTAAAGCATGCCCTGCGAACATATTCTGACATGCATGCAGACAAATATATACTCTTTTTTTTTTGATTCGTTAGAGAATGAAATGTATTTTGAAACGTTTCAGTCTTAATGTATTAGTATATTCCATAAAGCTTGGTGATATTAAAGGAATTTGGAGAAACATGGAGTTATAACACAATTACAGCTGCAACCTAACTCCAGAGAGAATGGGTTATCTGAATATACCTCACGATATGACATGAATTGTTCCCTACTCACAGCCTATATGACAATGACGGCGGTAGACTTACTCATTCCAGAAGTAGTGGAAGCTCTCACCACAGTTGGAATTTAATGAAAGATTTAAATGATAGAAAAGCAGATTGAAAATCGGTAAAATGGGCATATAAGTACTGTTGGACCGTTCATTTACTTCCTCAGTCTACTTACAAATTAGGGCGTTAAACAGGGTTGGGACAAGAAAATCAATATGGTGTTATATTTCAATATCACAACATTTCCTCCCGCCTAATGTTATCGATGCACTTGTGCCGAGTATCAATATTTTTATCAAACTAAGAACGGCGTAAATGGATTTCCTCGCATTGAGCCTGCTACTATTTTGGCTTACAGCATTACGACCTCATGAATCCTCCTCGCGGTGGTTTATCAGATTGATGACGGAGGGGGGGCTGATATGAAGCTCGCAGCGAAGGAGGAAAAACAGAAAATGGCAGATTGTAAAAAATAATAACCTAATCTGGCTACACATTATATCAAATTAATGCCGAATTTATAACCTAAAATTTGCCCAAATCTCTCAGTGTTGAACAGAAATTACCTTAAATTGCTTCCAACGCCTCTGGGTGAATTTTCTGATGAGAAAAACTATTAAAACAGTGATTCTCACAGCCTCAAACCTGCTCTAACAAACCAAACTTTAAGCCAGGATTTTAGGCCTCGTTGTGCCATACTGATTAAAAAAACTGAGATCAGACTTTCAGGATTTGCTGGCTCAGCTTATGTGAGGGGTCAGTGCCAAAAGTTGGCATTTCTTATCTTTTAGTCTTTTTGCCTCACAATTAAGTTGCAGGCCTCCAAGTCTGGGAATCTATTTTTTCTTTTTTTTTACCATTATCTACAGCTCATCTCTCGTGTGTGTACAACAGAGGAAAAAAAGGAAATCTGCTTTGGGGTCTGTCATACGGTATGAAAGCCTTTTCATTTTCAAAGTCTATTAAATCTAATAAACCAAGAAATAAATAATAAATAAATAAAATAGCAATTTCCTGGAGAAACAGCTGTGGATATATATTAAAAGAAAACTGATATCATCTTGACAGGCAAATTTCCTCTCCAATAAGTCAACCATATTCAAAATGAGGCATCTCCATACAAAAAAATAAGTTGCAAAAAAATTATTAAAGGTTTGAAAACCAAAGTCGACCGTTTCCTTGAAAACGCCTTCATCTCGGCTGCGGCGTCTCTCAATTTGCGGTTCATGTGTGTATAAAAGATCAATAAGCAGAGAGAAACCCATCATGGCGGTTTGCCTTCAAACTGTCATCAAACACATTTCGCTCTCGAGCTCAAACACATTTCTCCTTCTCGACCACAAGTAGGTTTTATTAGTATTGACTATCAACACAGTAAGGAAGAAGCAAACATTAGCAACATTATCTCAGATGTCAGATGATATACTGTTTGGAGCATGTGCTTAGTATATGTACACTGTGCACTACACTACTGCCCTGCACGTCTGTATGCTCGTGTAACTTAGCAGAAACACTCCAAGTGAGCTAATAATTTCGCTGCTGTTTATATTCAAACAATGTGAAGAGCTGCAGCCAGACAGACTGGCTCAGTAAACAAAGACAACAGCACATTTTCTCATTACCAGGGTGCGTGCGGGAGGCCAAGGCATAGAAATTAGCAAGCAAAAAACTGCAAGGAAAGCAAAGCTACCAGGTCATCTGCAGCGTTTGGCACCCACTGATTTTAATTTCAATATTATCGTACAAACAACGAGAGAGGAGTGGGTTTATATGATAAACACGCGCTTCATCCACCCCGCTAGCCACGGATAGCCGTGTATGTGTAAGCGACAGACCAGATTACCTTGCTTTTCTACTCCAGGTGAAGCGTAAGTACTGGTTTAAGAACAAAATCTATAGTCTATTGTTTGCCAATTGTTTGAGGCGGGGCTGAACACACAGTCTGAGGGAAAAGGCCTTGGGAAAGAATAACGGTAAACCTCACGGTCGCACCTGCTTCTCCTTACATCCCCCTCCCCCCCGCCTCCCCCCAGGGTAAACCCACAAACCTTCCTGGAGACGCTGTCAATACAGTATTCAAAACCACAGTTTCGATATGTGTTCTCTCTGTGTGGATGTATGTACACACTCACACAAACACAGACAACCACACACAGTTTCTTTGTTCAGACTGTATTGTGTTAAATACGCAGTGTGTAATTTCTGCCACTAGGAGTCTCTCGATAAAAAGCAAAGATGACAAAAGGCATAGTTTGAAGATTTTGTGAAGTAGCACGGGATCATGGAAGTTGTTATGTTCATTGTTCAACAACCACCATTGCAGACGAAAACAAGGCCAATATACCATTTTTAAGTTTTACTCACATTACTCATGCTCACGTCTCCCAACTTCCGACATACCATTTGGTGTTTGTCTGGTACCTTTAAAGTACAGATTTCTCTGTACTGTATTTCTCTGTGATTCTCTATACAGACTTATACTACCACTCCTCACTTCCTCACTTGCAGGTGTATTAAACACTACAGGAGTTAGAGGGTTGCCGTCTCACAAGAAGCGTAAATATGGGTCTTAATCAGCTGCTATCATGTTTGGACCTAGATGACTGTTTTTCTGATGATAGCTCAAGCTTCTTATAATTGTTTATACCAGCACTGCGAACACATGTTTCATTGTAAGGTCTTCACTAGATTAATATATGCTTTATTATATATTTATTATTGGTTACCATGCAGCTATGGCCTTATTAACAGTTAACCACCGCTGCTACCTGATCTGTGAGAAGTGAGAACAATGCCTCAGCAAGCACGTATTAACTGTTTTCCTTAAAAGCTTGCACTTACACATGAAATAAAGCCATGGCGACAGCTCGTGCACTTGTATAAAATAAAGAGATATACGAGCTATCATCATACGTGCTTTAAAACAATTTACTAGCACTTGTGTTGAACATGTTGCAGTACATTAATAACATACAGTCCACTGTCTACTCCTACATGGCCTCTGAGCAACACATCTCAGGAAACGCATGCAGCATTTTCACATAACACAGGCTGTTTTCACTGCATACTGTGGCAAATATGTTGCCAAGCGTCCCAGCACAGCCCTGTTGTATATACAGTAAGACTATACCGGCCCGGGGTTAACTGCTAAGCACTGCACAAGCAGTATGGGGATAATGTGCACTCTTTTCTGAGATCATGCTCAGAGCGAGGAACAGGATTCCACTTTTCACCCCTCACTGTTTCAATATTGCCCCATAGATACAGAAGCAAATAAGCTTCTTTGGCTCAGCTTCCACCATTGTGGGTAGATTTTTATTCATTTATTTATTTTTTTCCCAACAGCCAAACTGAGTGAGGAGAGAGTACAGCAGCTTTCAAACAATAATTGCTTCAGCTATTAATACAGAGTAGCAGCATCTGGTATTGTTTGGTTTCATTTTCAAACCAGCTCATATGTTTAATCTTATGAATATCAAAAGGATAAATATTGCTCAGAGAAATCTGCTTAATATCATGACTAACTTGACAGATGAGAGCGGGCCTGATGGCAACTTCAGCATGGCCCGCGATGAATCCTTGTTGTGCAGTTATGCACTTGTTATGAACAATACAGCACAATTTTCAAATTCTCAGTTGTCCCATTTTGTCAACGTGCCATTAACAGTTTGCCTTTCAACACATGTCAAAGTGTTTGAGAGGAGCCAGTTTAAAGTCATATCAGATCTTCTTAGATAAGCCAAGCTGACATTTATCCCCATCACACATCACACTATAAACTACAGCTGAGTGAAAGTGCGGTGTGCAGAGCACAGTGCTATTACACAGGCAGACACCCACCGCATCATTTATCCTGCCCATAAATCAGCCCTCTGCTCTACTGCACTACCTTGCTCCTCTTGTCCCAGCAGATCTCTCTGACGTATCATTATATCTCATATACCTCCACTAAAATAACCTCCACTGAGCCTAAGAGCTTAGGATGTGTGAAAAGGAGAACCTGAACCCTCTCTCCGTCTGTCTGCCTGGGTGATGCTTTGCATTAGAGCATCAATTAGGCCTGTGATATACGCTTGTTGTTTTACTGCATACTGTTCCGTCTCTCTCTTATGGTCGCAATGAGTAAAGTTTTGGGGTTGTATAATGCGCCATCTCTTCATAGCAAAGTCTAATCCTGTGCATGTGATATATCACTGCAGGTGAGAGTGTCTGCAAAATGAGGACATTCTGTAATAATGAGGATAATTGAAGGGCTGAGCCAACACTGGGTCCCTTCGACAAGCTCCACATTGTCTGTGCCTAACTCATGTGGCGCCCATCACGGAATCTGAATTCCGCACCCATACGGCCCACAAACGTCCCTACTCCTTACATTTATATTTAAAGCTGGACACTGTCCTCTCTGATCCCAGCTTGGCTGCAATGAGCAGATCTGCACCAGACATCGGGGGCGAGCCTGGAAAAAGTGGCCCATGCTTTACCCGACTCGAGTATTAATGAATGTCTTTACACGATACAGATCACGATTATTCAACATGATTACAATTACTTCCAACTTTTAAATTATTATTTTAAATGACGGTTTGATTAATTAATGTATTTATTAGAGACTGCCGAAAATGATCATCATCTGATATTGGCCTGATACAGATATACTGCTATCAACGTACATGTTGTTTGATATGAGCCAATATGAAACCTTTTGTTTTTTTTCTGATTATAATGCAGCAAATGATGCCAGAGGTAATCTAATGAGAAATTCAATTACTTGGTAAAAAACCCCGTCCGTGTTTAAAAGCAACGGCAGTTTACAGATGTGCATATTACAATTAGACATGCGGTGTTGGACTTTATTTTCTGAGAATTGCGGCATCGTACTTTGTTTTGTTACTATGCTCCAGACATGAATAGCAGAGATGAGGAGGAACAAGGCCCGCTGGACATATAAAGAAAAAGAGAGGGCGAGAGTTGAGTTTGAGTTTTTTTGACCGAGGAACCGAAAAGGAAAGGACAACAGGGCATCATTAAAATGTACGACGATGAGTGAACGCCTCGTCTGCTGAATGGAGATGACAGTAACGAACGGAAGCTGCAAGGGTTAACATCTGTACGGATTAGAGATGCTGCTCATCAGGCAGGCAGGGGGGGCTGAGTAATGCCTGGGTCCCCCTACCAGTGGGGGCTGAATCAAGGCTCTGTGGAGGGAAAGGCAGCAAAGCAGTGCAGCACCACTCAGGCCTGTCTAGAGAGGACTCGCTGTGTACCCCTTCACTTAGCCAGCACTCAACTTCTGATTCAAGTGACAATGCCACGGAGAGGGGGGCGAGAGAGAGAGAGAGGGAGAGAGGGAGAGAGAGAGGGAGAGAGTAGAGAAGCAGTAGAGAAGGTAAGAGGCTGTCAGCACTAGAGTAAAAGAGAGCGTAAACAGACATTTTTAGTGGAGGTGAGGAGAAAAAAACAAAAAAAAAAACAAAAAACAAGGACCAATTTATTTTCCAAACTGTGAAAGCCAAAATGAAGAAAATATAGGGCTAACACCTACAAATGCGAGGGAAAGTTGAAGAAAACTCACGGATTTAACTTAAATTCAGCATAAAAAAAAAGAACACTTTTTACTTCGACTCAACTCCTGTCTACGTGTGCGCTTTTCTCCCCTTGACTGCCCATGCCTCCCCCATTATTCCTCCACTCTCCCTCGCCCGGCGTCTCTTCCTGTCTCCACTTTGAAAAGCAGCGGTGTGTTTGTTCGAGAGGCTCTTGCATCACACCTGTTTGTTTAAGCTGCAAATGACGCTAGAGACAAAGCGCGCCTGTCTCTGCAGACTGCCCAGATATAGCCCCGCCGTTGCCAACAACACAGGACTCCCTCTACCTCTCACCCTTTTTTCCTCCACTCCCGCTCGCCCTCTCCGACGCCATCTCTCTCTCTCGCTCTCCAACGGGGGGGAAATGCAGAGCACCGAGCCTCGGTAATCATTCCTACAAGCACAGCAGAGCACTAAATACTCCCAGAGCACCTCAGCTTAGTCCCATGGATAATATGAGGCAAAAACACTAAGTGCAGATGCACTCTGGCTTGCTTAACTTCGACTTATCACCCCAATAATACCGGCAGACTACCAAGAGCAGTAGCAGACCGCTAAAAAAAGAAAAAAAAATCAAGGCAATCACTTCTAGACTTATAGGCAGTGTATTATCATCTATAAATAAAGTACAGGCTAACAAAATCTGTATCACAGTGCAATAATCCAGTGTGAAAAAGCTTTACCCGGAGCCATTTACAATGACCTGCACTCTAGTCTTAGCCAGCACCTTTAGATCCAACCACACACACAATATGATAAGCAGCTGAGATGTGGAATCTATTTACCGCGGCATTATCAAAGGGAAAAAGAAAAACGCCCGGCCCTTCTGATTTTACACTCACAATAGGTTACGGATCAAAGAACCTGCTATCAGCAGTCAACATTATTCTCTGAAACAGACCTGAGAGGAATCACGCCGTAACCTCTGCTGTGCATGTCATTTATTTTTTTTTTCTTTCTCCACATGCATCATACATAAGCAAAAATTCAGGCTCGCAAGCGCTCATAATCAAAGCTGAACACACAAAAGAGCAAAGACTGCTCTTTTTTTTATTATTTGTCCTGTGGGACAACTAGCAAACGGGGAGAGGTCAAAGGTTAAGGACATAAATAGATGCACCAGGTTAACATCATTGCTTGTTTTGGCCCCTACAATACACTGAGCAAGTCATCTCTTTATTGACAGACCTGAGCGCAAACGCAGCAGCAGACAGTTATTTCCTGAGACAGAAAATGTCCAGAATGAAAAGGAATAATCAGCACCTTAGGGCCTTTCTGAATAATTTTCTCTTAAATACTACATAAGGCTTTATTGCAATAGATTTTCTACAGTTACAGGACAAATTATCCTTTTTTATTAAAGCATTGCAGGTAAGTATTAAGGCTGTAGGGAGTGGACTATATCTAGTCATGTGCAGAGGTGGGTTTTATGTGGGAATATGGTTATTACAGCCAGTTAAGTTGGCACCACATACAAGTCCGCTAATTTTTTGTTTTTGTTTTGTGTGATTAATGTGAACATTTCAATAGTCACTCCTTCCAGGTCAAATGTTGCTTCATTAAAAAAAAACAAGCATCTGTTACTGATATAAGCAGCACAAGCTAAATGTTGCATGTAAGTTACAACGCAGCCGCCCACTACTTTCTTATGTAGAAAGTACTTATATCGCTGTCATGTTGCAATATTTTTTATACAAAGTGTAACTTTATGCATCAAGTTTCTGCTCAATTTTGATTGTGCTCTTATTCTTAGGCTAGTCAGCAATGACTTGAACAATCCTAGTTATGTTATCCTTTGCTAACAGGTAATTGCAAGTATAAAGTAATGACACAAAGACAAACGTGGACTTTCATGCAAAAGAACTTGAAACACTTTGACATAAAAATGGATAAGTTGAATGTTGACCTCACACATTCAGATTTACTTCTTATTGCATTTAATTTAAGATGTTTTGAGTATTTTTAAGCAGCTGCAGAGATCTTGTGAAATGATTTTAATGTGTTTTTTTAAATTCAATTTAGCTCATCTTTTCAATATTTTGTATTAAGCGATACAGCATAGGAGGACTGTTTGTTTACAACTGGTTCAGGTTTGGGGAAATCGCAGAATGGTTTTGCAGAAAACTACCAAATGACACGTCGTTCTCTCTTTTTCTTTCTTTCTCTTGCCATGTGTGCCCCTCAGCTTTGTGTCTACCTGACAAGAGTGGAATTGAAGTCAGATGTGTAACCCCGGGGGCCTCTCTGTCTTCATCGCTCGGGAGAAATTTTCTCCAAACATTTTTGTCATTCGCCTCCACTGATGGACAAATTCGCAGGAAAAACAAAAAAAATAAAAAATAAGGGGGGTCTCTTATGCTCATTTAGTGCAAGGGTGACCTACACTTTGGAGCAGTAAATACCAGTCTTCATTCGACAACTGAAGCCTAAATTCAGATTTGTTTTCAGCGAGGGGCCTCGGAGTGTGCGTGCCCATTTTTTAAACGGGTGTGGCGGCTGATGGCAAATAACGTATTTGCTCTGCTCGCATTAATATTCAGCTACAACATTTGCTCTTATGCTAGACACCAACACAAGTGTAAATAAACCATTTGCAGCTTAAACATTTTCTAACATGCAACTGTTCCCTCGCCGCTTGACATTTAGTGACTAGGCAGGTCGATACATTAAAACGGCACATTATGAGATCCATCTCAGCGCCGAGAGAAAGGCAGGAAGAACCAGAGTTTAATACCGCACACAAATGGTGGCATCCATTTTTATTAAGCCGGGTATTTTGGGGTTTTAGTAAAAAGTTCTAGTAAAGGAAACTCATTACACTGAAAGCAGACTTTTAGCTCCCGAAGCACAAACACAAACCTGCTCTCTACCATCCCGGTCACCTTTTCCCACATGTGCCTTCATAAATCAGCCGGGAACTACTCCCGGGTGCCTTCTCACTGTCCCTCCAGCTCTCCCCTCCATGCTCTCCCCATGACTTCCACATGTGAGTCACTCCTCGCACACGTCAGGCTGCTCTGGTTTCAAAGCTTGTTATTAAATTGAGAAAAAAATAATATTAATGGCACAATTATATCTACATTACTAAATCTGGTAGTGTAAATACGGCACTGATAGATTCACTCCCCCTTACGACGAGCCTTCAGGCAGGTAAAAGGCCCTCTAGGGACGGTGTTGTACGTGGTTTCAATGGCCCCAGTCTTGTTACGACTTCAGGCACAAGATGGAAAGACAGGTAGACATGCCCCAACTCTGACCACCACCTGCCATCCACAGACCAGACTCTCCCCCCCACCACCACCACGCTCACTCCCCCCCCCCGCTCCACCTCCACCTCAAAGCCGTGGTGAAAGAACTTTGCTCCTCTTCTCCTGCTCGTATCACGAGAACGCCCCCCCCTCCTCCGCCTGGGAGCCCGAGGGAGAGGATACCTGCGACCGAAAGCCAGTAACATGGCAACCGAGTCAAAAGGCCTCCATGCCTGTTGCACGGCAGGGCGCTGGCATTTACTTCCCCTCATCCGCTCCCCGTTTCATCCTCGAGGCCCCTAGCCCCACCCGGGAGCCTAAAAGAAATCCACTGTCCTTGCTTTCTCAGCTGCCTCCCTCTTCCCGAGTTAGGAAAACAATATTCCACAAAAGAGAGCAAACAAACTTCCTGTCCTTTTGTCCGTCGTGCAGGCCAAAGGTGCTGTTTATTGCACTCCCCTGCGTGATTCCTGTCTCTACGCACAGGGACTCTTTTTGATGGGAGGAAAAAAAACAGTAAAGCCCTATTTGTTCAGTGTTATAATTGTCTCTGCACTTGCAAATGTGCAGTTGCAGTTCAGGTATTCTTGTCATATCCAAAGGCTAAAGAAAAGAGGTGAAAATGTGTTTGTGAAGTCGTGGAGTTTAGATTTAGGTCATGGGGGACGTTTGGTTCTCTGTGTATTTCCATAAGGCCTTATTTTTCACAAACAGCCAAAGCAGCATGCATTTTGTCACAGCCAGTCTTTGACCAGCTGCCTGTTGCTTCACAGTATGTGGGCAAGATTTCCTCCGAGGTTTTTAAATGGGTCACATTCGGACTAAAAGATGCCTGAAGTTGTGCTCACACACACACGACAGGAGAATCCTGACTACTTTGTTTTATCAGTGAGACGATGAATTTGCCTCATTTTTCAGGAAAGGTTTTTGTTTGTGCATCCTGCTTTTTGCTATTGAATTATTACAAGTCCTCGGCAGAGAATTTTTTTGAAATTTGCACCCAGTCTTATTTTTACTCCTAATATTTTACCTTTACTGTGATAACATCCATTAAAACTCAACTAATATGGTACTGGTTATTAAATATGCCACAATTTAGTCAAATGCAGTGGAAAACAACATAAATGACCTAATAATAACATTTGATTGTACTGAATCTCATTCGTTAGGTTAAATAAGCTCAGTGGGGTCAGTGGATCCATTGACATTGTATTCACTTCAAACACAGTAAGAACCAATATAGCTTTCATATCAGTCCTTAAACTGAACAGCTACTTTTTCTTGGCTATAAATTCCCTTCCCTTAAAAAATGACTGACAGTCGGCACGCCGGGCTGTGTTCAACGCACGCCACGACCGTTGAGCGTGGCTAATCAAGAAGGCATTGTCAATCAGGCAGAGCTATGTAAAAAGCCAGGAACGAATGGGTCCATCTCTGCCGCTGGAGGCTGTCTGATAACTTGCTATGTATAGTTGCATACAGCCATTAATGTTGGCTGGTTATGTATTGCAAGGCTTCACTTATCAAGCGTATATTAATAGCACTACTTATCATTACTAACGTGTGTTTAGTTTTTAATACTGACCTTGAATTGATAGTTGAGTAATTGTTTCAATCTTTGGTTTAAATCGGATGAAGGTTTGAGTTATTTGGTTATTAACTGTTTCATGTGTATACAGGTTAAAAATTGGATTTACTGTAAATATGTGGCGCTTAAAACGATGCCGTTCATAACTGCGAGCATTTCAGTGCAACTTTTGAGAACTTTAATCACAACTAAACATCGCATGTGAACACTTAACTCTCAACAGAAGCTCTGTTGACCACTTGAATGTAGAAAAAAAACTGATGTCCAGCTATTCGGAGTTCAATTTATCAAGCTATCTGAGAGCAGATGAACTGAGACTGTCGACTATGCGGGTGCATCACTGTGGACATTGTCTGAATAATGAAATAAATGGACTCTGTGTGTGTGAATTATAATGATTTTGTAAAGCTCATTAGGTCCTTATAATGCTATATGAAGCTGCATTTGACACAAAGACGACTACATAATGGTGCAAACCCTCGCAATTACTCCGCCAAATCACCCCCCTCCACCCTCCCCCCCCCTGTCTCCACGCACACACACAAACCCCAATTTAACCCAGAGATTTAAAACCAAATTACCTCAAAATGTAAGATAATCACGATGATTCACTTTAAGGAACCACAACAATATTGTCACATTAAGACTTGAAAAGTCAGCACCAACAGTTTTTATGCAGGGATTCTATTTTATTTTGTTTTTTGTTTTTTTTTGCACTGTGTTTGTGTTTCAGCACATCGATATAAATGAACTGCATGATTATCAAGTATGGAAATACAATGCTGTGATATATAATTCTCTTTTGTTTAATTAGTGCAACACAGGATGGCAAAAAATGCAAATCAAAGACAACAACATCTTGGTGCCGTTAAAAAGAAACATGGATCCCGTCTGGATTTACATATTCAATGCAATCAGCGACGGTGGTGACACATCAAAGCATTTTGCGTTAACACACCTGTTGCAGCATACAGTCATCCGATGTACACTTCTCCTGCTCACTGGGCATCCCTCCACCGCACAATGTAACACGGTCTTTTCAGAGGAGGAGAGGTGTTGTGCTTATAATCTTGCATAGGGAGGTGCTAACCTCACCATCTTGTAGAGTTCTCGGTGACAGAGGGAGAAGGACTCGCCCAGAGTGAAGGAGCCAGTGGCAAGCTCATCGATCAAAGACTGGGAAATGTCAGACGCCAAGTACGAGGCAGAGGGTTTTTTTTTTTTTTTTTTATGCAAGCCTCCCGTCTGCTAAATCTACACCTCACAGGCAATTACTCTGAACAAGAATTCTTTTCTCAACGGTACAATTAAAAAAAAAACAAAAAACACAGGGTCAGTCTGTGAGAGTTTCGGTTACTGACACATGCCAGCTATCATCATCATGCCTTTCAAAATGTGCTTGACATTTTGATGTGAGATGAAGTTGAGGTTTCAAGCAGTAAAAAAAAAAAAACATTTAAACACTCTGCGTTTATTCCAGCATTTCCCCAAACATAGACTTGGGCGGCCACACAGGTATATTAAAAAACGGCCACCCAAGTATATTTGGCGACCCATTTAGCATGTTACACTTCTACTGCACCATCTGCCCTTCTCCTCCCCTCCCATCCGCTGTCAATCACACATGCTTTGCAGAGGGAGAGAGCGGCTCTCTGGTATTACAGCCCTCCTGTAAATGTTTGTGACGCGACCTCTCCTATTTAATGTCGGCCTACTAATGCTGTTGTTCGGTACAAGCTTGTAAGAGCATCTCTTTCGTTGTGGTGTTTTATCAAATTGGTGCATTATTTGCAAGAGTTTGAAATGTTGTCCAACCCTCACAATATTTCCCCAAACTATTTTTCTGCACTGAATACCCCGAATCAGAATCAATATGGTGGTCAAACAAAATCAGTCAGAATCTTAAAAAAAAAAAAAAAAAAACCTGCTTTCTTACAAATATTTTTTTGCTCATGAGAATTTATTTCCCCACTAAGCTTACTTTCAGGATTAGTGCAACTACAATTCGCCCACGGATCAATTAGGCAATCATCTGTTCATTCATGCGACATTTCTCAAGCAAAAATGCAAAACATCCTCCGGTTCCTGCTTCCCAAATGTGAATACTTTGTGCGTTTCTTTGGCTTGTATACTAGTTAACGGAATATCTGTCAGTTTTGGACAAAACAACTAATTGGAATTTGTCACCTTTGACTTTGGGAAAGTGCAATGGGCAGTTGGTAGTTAATCAGCCGATTCACTCATGACAAACTTCTAACAAACTGCACCAAAGGTAAATTTAAACGTCATTGCAAAAGCACCCGTTTCTGACTGAGATAACGCCAAAGAAATGTCTGACAACTCTTGGATCTTATCCAAGGGAGGAAAAAAAAGGGACTGGACCACACCGATTTACTCCAACATCCATCACTCTGTTTGCACAAGTAAAGCCTGCAAATCAATCAGTGTACAATTTTTCCTTTGGGAAGATTGCCGTCTACCAGCTCAGAAGCACCTGAAGTTGATAATATGTTTGAGGTAAGCATCCCAGTGGAAGGCTTGGTTGACTCTCTGTGACTCTCCTCCAATCAAACAGCTTAGAAGTAGATGTATAAGCAAGTTAGCTCCACTGTATAACTGTGAAAATTACAGAGAAACCATTTCTCCATATCCCTAATGATAGAGATTTGAATCCATTCAACTAGACTCGAATGTGAGGTTTTAGAAAGACAACACAGAGAACAGATGTTGTAGCCTGCTGATAATAAAACAAAATTACATTGTAATCTGCGAAAGATACTTTTTGAATTTTCATCTGTGCTAATGTGCTTTTCTGTGAAACATCTTCCCGGCCTTACTTTCTCAGCAACTGACACTGTTTACCTGTAATGTTCCAGAATCTAGCAAATCATTGCATTGCAGAATCCAAATGGCAAACTAATTACTCCCTCTCCTTCTGGAAAAAATGTACAGTACAGTGTAGCCGAGGGCCACCGCAGGATGCCACTTTACTGCACGGGGAGGAAATATTCCACCCTTCATTATCAACATAAACAAGAGGCAAACAACACAGGATAAAAGGAGAAGTATTACTGGCAACAGGCAGATAAGAAAGTTATGAAAGCGGGGACAATGAGAGAGAAAGCGGCAGAGTGAGCTGCTCGTCTGTTCGAGCCATTACCTTGCTTCGTGAGACACTACAGTGAGGAATGTGTGTGTATTGTTCAGCAGATCGATCCATCAGCATACCGTATAGGACAAGGCGGAGGAAACTGCACTCTGCTTACAAACTATTCCGATGACAAACATGAGCTTTACAAAACACACTTGTACATTTACAGGAAGGCATATTTTGCCACTTCGCAAACACGGCGATACTCACAGTATTCAACAGGAACTGTGCGATATGATACAGATATTATGATTGCGATATGATTCACGATTAGTGGGAATTATGTTTTCTTACATCCAGACAACAAGATTTGTAGACCAGGACATCTCTGCAGCATTGAAATACTTCATTTTAAGCTTGCCATATTGTGATTTAGGTACCATTTCAATTAATTGTATTATAACTGAGCCTCGGAGTGACGCTGATTTAGGGAGCGTTTAAGATATTTAGGATAAAGACTGACAGATGTATTGGTCAACAGATATTATCACATATCGGAGCTGGTGCTTCCTACTGAAAATATTAGGAGCACCAGCACAAAATTTCGGAGCACTATTTCAATCAACATGCACTGCAACACAAGTTGCACTGGTGCTCCTAATCATAAAATTTAGTTGCACTGTCTCTAAAGAGTCAGTCACACAGTAGAACGGGTCAAACAAACAGAGAACTTTTATCCAGGACACAAAAGGTCATATCTGTTCCTGTAAAACCAAAAGTCAACAAAGAGCAAATTCAGTTTTTCATAACATGCTTATCATGCACATAACTTAACTATTATGCAATGTATCTTTAACTCAAACCATGATCTTTCGCTAAGCCTTAACCTGACCAAACAGCGATTAGTTCAGGGAACAAGCAAGGTCCGGTACAGCTGTCACAGGTACTGTCCAAAGATCATATCAGATCGTCCTGGGAGTCACTCAGTTGTTTATGTATGAGGAGTTGTGTAGCTGTCATCCAACAGTGAGACCATGTTTTCTGTTTAAGTAGTTTAGCTCCACTGTTTAATACTTTCATCCCTACTAAATATGCGATATAAGAGCTGAGTAAGGATCAGAAAGCTTACAGTCTCATATCTGGATTTCCATTCATATGCTCTTCTGGTAACAAGACAAACATCTATATCAACTTGCTATATGGATGCACTGAACCACTTTCATTCCCAAACCCTGTATTTGTTTCGAACTCCACAAATAAAATCAAACAAACACTGTGCAGTTGCTCAGGCTCTCTTCTCTTGCTCCTCTCCCCCGGAAACAAAATACCATTTCGGAGATTTTAAAACACACCGACATTTATTATTGATACTCTGACTTGTAGCTTTGGTTGTATTGCATGGTCCATCCTCTCCTGTGGCAACTTTTAATAACGTGTGTGCATCCCGGCTGCTTCAGCTCACGTCCAAGTTCAGTTACAGACCCTGAACCATCTGCAAGGCTCAAAATGTTCTTTCACTTTGTGCATAAATAAAGGAACAACTGTGTCCTACAGTGTAATGGCACTTCAAAGATCACAGAGCTTTTTTTTTTTTTTTTAATGCGTCCATGTCCATGTTGAGGTGCTCTATTGCTTTTCCTGCTAATGTGTTAGCCCGTGGCTAACACATCTCTTCACAAAAGTGAGATGAGTCAAGCTTGTAAGGTGCTGCTGAAACCACTCCGGGCGGACACATAATTTCCGTCAGCGGGTGCCATATTGTAATCAAACAATATTAGGGCTAACAAAGAATTTGGGAACCAAGGGGAGTGTAATGAAGGCTGCACTCACTGTCAGCACATTTGCAGCTGTAATTTAAAAAGGCAAAAGATATTCTATTAGAACCTCTGCGAGCCCTTAATTTTTGTGATGCACAACCCCACTGAGCTGAATGATGTAATTTGAATATGCTGTCAGTTTAAATGTGGCCTTCCGGGACAAGAATGTGGTCACTGCGATTTAATTGGAGGACGGCAAATAGCAGTCATGGCAGCAACAAGGAGAGAGACAAAAGAGAGACAGGGATTTCTGTGACGGCCTCACGTTTTTCACAGAGATAAATAAAAGATGATAAACATGGATTAGAGAGGCCATTTTGTCTGCTCTCTCCTCTCTCTTTTCGAGTCCCGGTGTCTTTGAGAAATATGTCTCTAAATTTAGCATCAGATTTATCAAGCCGAGGCAATCCAGGGAAAAGGGAAGGGGGACTTGGGAATAGAGAGAGCAAAAGAATGAGACAAGGTTGAAAGGTATCTAAAAGACAGGTGCAGCAGACAAAAAGATTGAGGGTGGCGGAGGGGGGGAGAGCGGGGGGCATTGTCTGGGAGATCCTGTCCATCACTTGCCACTTTTAGAATGAAAATACATCTCCGCTAATATCCGCCCCGGCGCACACACATATAGGTTCGCACACACCGGCAAGACACATGAGGAGAAAAGAGATGTGAATTTCAATTAAGCAGGTAAGGAAATTAAACTAGTGTTACAGTTATAAAGTCAACCAAGCAGATAAAGACTGCAATACCGAGAAGAGGGTGGGATAGAAGAGACGGATGGACAGAGAGGCAAACTCATTCACACACTAAACAAACACACACAGATAAACACAAATATACCCACAGACAAGCCAGACAGAGAATAGAACCAAGGTCAAAAGAGGTCAGCTGTGAAACTCCTCTGCTCGCAAATTTTTTTTTTTTTTTTTTGGGATGAATTTCTACTTCCTGTCCACTAACTGTCCACTCTGCGGAGTGAAATGAGAGCCTCATTAAAAGTGGCGCCACATATAATTACCAATGATGTTAATGAATTCTTTGCCAGTATTTACTCTTAATGCATTCATAGATGCTGCTGTTTGCTGTTTTTAATCACCAGCGGAGGTCCTGACTGCTTTATGCAAATGAAGCGCTTCAGACAACGTGACTTGCCACTTTTTCAAACCACCGTTATCTTCTGAAAATAAACTTTGGAGACCCAGCCACCAGTGTCACCCCTTTTTTGGTTAAAATTATCTTCAGACATGCTATCTGGGGGACTTGAGAGATAACGTTCCCAGACACGTTTCCCTAATTGAAAATTGTGGCCAACACAATTCGGTTTACTGACTATCTGCTGCCAATCAAACACTAACGACGGGTCAACTTTTAGTAGCATCAAATATAAAAGTGGTTTTACAGCTCTGGCCAGTCTCCCTCGCCTGCTCTTCATTGCCGACTTCCATTTGCAATGAATGGAATCTTGTCATTCACCACTATGTTTTACTGGCGGAGGTAAATTCAGCCTCTCTCCTTTTCCTACTCTCCTTTTTTTTTTTCCCTTTCCTCTTCCGACAAACGTCCTCTCTGAAAATTGCCCTTGTTCGGCTGCAAGATTTACATGGGATGCAAATCCTAAAAACTCCACAGTAGCAGTGTGTACACCTGGCTGCCAGGTCTCAGACAAGGCCCTTTCTGTATAAGCTCTGACAACATTGTGTCAGCATAAAATCACAATACCGCAACAACAGTTAGAAAGTTAAAGAATTGCTCGGCTGACGGCGGGTCGGCACGCGGCGCATGCTGGCACGCGTGCCCATACAAATTCAATATTCATTCCGTGGATGGATTCCAAATGAATACTAAACACCTTGTCAATTGAGATTCATCTGAGGTTTGTGTTTATTCATTTACCAATATACATCTGCTCAATATTACATGGGAGATTAACTAGTTCCATATGAAGGATTTATCTGAGTGGAGTCATCATGCACCTGTGTTCCCTAATGACGTATGTAAGGGCTTCCCCTCTTAGTCAATTAGTCAACTAAGTGGTTGTTGCAGCCTCATTCCACAGAGGTATTTTTTTTTTATTCACCTATCTATTTTTATTTTGCAAATCGTGCACAAACATAATCTCTCCGGGGGTCAAAGACTCCGAGTATATTCACATCACGGATTATTTAATTGTGCGAAATCAATCAAACAATTAATGCAAGAGACCCATTATCAATTCACTTGAGTCCCACCATATTTCATACAGTGCATATATGGATTAATACGTTGTAAATGCCTGTATTCATTTGGCAAAAGTTAATGAGGAAAGAAGGTGAAAATAATTTGGAGCAATATAAATGCAAAGCGAACAGAAGGTCAAAGTTGGACTAATTAAAAGTGCTATAAAATTGTCTCGTGCTATAAAATTGCTGCATGTAGCTATCAATTAGAAATCACAAAATGGTCCTAGGCGGCAGCGGCGAGGAAATGAATCTGTCAACACTTTTCATTATTGTACGATAACACGGGAGAAAATTAAGTCACAAAATAACTGTTACAAGCCGGACTTGACCTGCTTATGCATTACCTCTGTTTGATTATTTCACATTCTCAGCGACTCTGCAGCAGCGACACAGAGACCGGGCTTGTTTTTGCATTTTTCCCGACAGAGTGTCACAAGGGGTCTTCTTTTAATGAATCGAGGTGAAAGCAAAGGCAGTGGTGTAAATTTGTGGCAGCAGCACATGTGCGAGAACACAGTTTTTTCCTTTTTTTTTTTGGTAATTTTGTGACCAGATATGTTGGCGCAGCGGTGGCACACCTGCGGTGCGGTCGCAAAAAAAAGAGGTTGGATTAGAAGGAATAAATTACCAGTAGATGTGGAAGGGGCCGGTGTCAATCACAGTCAATTAAATTAGGTCCTCTCATTCCTGTTAAAAGCAACAAGCTCCCCGCCATGTGGCAAAGACAGTTTCACCATAAATGAAAGTCCAAACTGGCCGCCCCGTGAAACCTTCTGAGCAGAGGAAATCTGTTGATGTCTGCGAGGTGCAGACATTGGAAATGTGCTGCCAAGACGTATGATATCCAATTTAAAGCTGAATTAATTTTGCCGCAAATATTGAAATCTCACAATTGGCACAATAAATCAAAATCTGTGAACAGCCAAGCTCGACACTGACATTAACTCTGAATATCTTCTGAGAACGGATAATGAACGGTAATTACTTCAGTTATGTGTTTGCCTCAATTAGATAGAGAGCGTTGAAGTCCTATCTAAAACAGTAGTTTCCCCTTTGTTGAAAAAGAGCGGCTAGTTTTCTATGATCAGTGGAGTGGGTGGCGCAGTCACACTGAAGGAAACTGGGCGGCACGGCAAGGTCACTGACTCAAAGCGACTCAGAACGGCGTCAACAACTGATGTAAGAGTGGAAATTATGGATTGCCATGTTATTGTTTGGTATTCCGTGGAGATAATTAGCACCGTTGCACATCTAGCGCAAACAGTATCTAGTCTAGGGTTTTACTTCTATTGTTGAGAAAAATGTATAAAGACATGTTGTCCATCTATAATAACTACTGTTATTACATTAATTAAACATGAATTACACGCCGGTCGTGCATTCACTCCTGTTGATTTTCTTTTGCCACTGCAGCACAAAGTAGCTCTATGCTTATAAAAAAAAAAATAAAAAAAAAACAGTCACAAAAATGTCTGCTTTTGTTACAAGGTCCATTTTGTTATTTGCAGCCAAAGCACTCAAAATATAACAAGCCGTATTTGGGACTTCTACACTCAGACTTGTGGGAAACGGTGTGTGCACTTGGAAACAACATCGCTCTGGAGACGGTTTCATTAAGCGTGAAAAGCGTTCATTTTAACTATTACGTCTGGTTTGAATATTGCTCATCCACATACAATAACACCTATAATTTAGTCGTCGTGGTTCAGATAATCATACATAAAATGATCAGTTTCTCCTTCATTGTGTGTTTGATCATCATGCTCGCCGTATGTGCAGCCGCGGTCGTAGATCGTTTTCCGTCCGACCATCGCACCAGCTAATGGCTCACATGCATGCATTCATTTTGCCCACACACTCGCATCTTATTTATTCATGTTACATATATCACTCATTTAGTGGTGATATATGTATTTTCCCACCGCTGCCACATTGTGTTTACATCTGAATCAGTTTTCTGAGTTGAATTGAATGCAAAATCTAATCTCTAGGGCACGCACATAAACAGACAAATACAAATTATGGAGAGCCTACATGCACACACAACACAAATTTATCCAGATGATAAAATATGATGTGGCTGACATTGCCTCCAATGAAAAATTATTGGCATGAGCCAACATGTCAGCAGTATAATCATGAATGATGTGCGGAAGAGAAAGGTCACAGCTGAGGACCGAGGCATTATGTTGAGGAACAGCTAAGCTCTTTAGCGCCCTGACTTAGATATAATTCAGTATTGAAGACTCGCTGTCTTACACATTCACACATTTATTTGTGTGGGGCTTTTTCTTTTTCTTTTTTTTTTTTACCATACTGGACAATGTGATTCATGGCAGCCGTGGCAACATGTCATCATGTGAAAATAAACATGTGATTTCAGCACAGAGGAGTCACCAATTTTATTCCATCTCCATTTAGGTTGGAAGATTGTACATTATTATGGAATTGAATGACAGACCACCCTGCATTTAACTGCAGAGGGACAGCAGGTGAGGGACTCCATCATGAATGTGGCGCTACATGCCTGTCTGTCTCTCTGTCTCTCCGTCTGTCCTTCTATATGTCCTTCTTGCCGTGCTTTGTTAGAGCTCAACCCCTCAGATTCTATCTGGTCCTTTCTACGACCGACAATACCACGGAGGTTTTGTTTGAGGACAGGTTGGGACTGAATGGCAGGCCTATGATTCTTATCATAAGCAGACTGGCCACCTGCATTTACCGCCGCAGAACACTTACACTTTCCTTATGTTAATACTCTTGAAACGCTTATCTCCGGTCGAACCTTTTTTATCTTTTATCAAGACGGATCCGTCCAAGTGAAAAAAATACCCCCTAATTACAGCATATTTTAATTAAACAACAAAGAATCAATGCTCTAAATGCTTTCAGCTAATTACATAATATTTGTACATCAGAGTGACAACCGATACACCACAGTCACCTTCTAGTTAAGATATTTTGGGGCTACAACACAAAGGAAACGCATCACACAGCTGCTGAGAGTGACAAGTAAAATAACAGCGCAAGTTCTGAAATATGTAATTACAGCATAGAAGATATTTCCGTTTGCCTCTTGTTATTTTGGTCTATCCAGTCATGTTTGGTTATTAATAGAGTGTTGCTCTATTGACTGTGTGAGGGCGGTGACTAAACCAAACATTAGACCGGTTCGGTAATGGTAAACCACGACCGTAGGCCTTTAACAGTCACACCATCGCAAGAACAAAAGAAGTCATGTAAGCCAAGCATGAGCAGATGCATTCTGAAATGAATTAAAAGGATGTGATGTTGCAGCTAATGCCCCATTTTTGGATACAGTGTCACGTTGCAAACAATCAGCTGAACCAGAAGAACGGCAACAGAAGCTACCGGCTATCGCTCTTCTTCGCACCACCGACAACAGCGCAACTAACAACCTGACAGGTTCTTCTTGCTAAAGGAACATCATTCTCAAACTGAGAGGCTGGTGCCCCAGAGCAAAAAAAAACAAAACAAAACATGGTACGAAAAATCCAGAGCATGACCTGTCACACAACAAGAGCAATCTGGCCTGTGAGATTCCAGTATCTTACCCTACAACGACAACCGGATCCAATCATGGCAGAACACTTCGCTAAGTCAGCCAAACGATCCTCCAATCAGGCGGACGTGCCCAAAACAAAATGATCAGCCTTCAGCTTTACTTATACAACAGAATAAACTATTGATACTGTAAGACACTGTATGTTTAAACTCACTACTGGAGTAAAAGTAGTCGCTACTGGTGTAAAAGTAAGCAACTTAACATCAATTCACAACAAATACAACTTATTTACCCGAATGAGCATCTTAACAAAAAAGGCACAGCCAAAATACTGGCCAAGTATATTGTACTATATATTACATATTACAGTAAATGCTTATGCATTTTAAGTGAATAAATTAGAAAAAATAAAAATGCAAAAATTGTATTCTATGTGTTTTCTTTGTTCTGTGGTATCAAAAGCATTAAAAAGTTGTTTTTTTTATATATACCTATATTGTATCAAATTTTAAAATTCTGATATTGTATAACTTACTTAACAAAAAACAATACAAAACTTACTTATGCAAAAATTACTCTGATCATGTTGGTACATAAATAATACATAAGCATTGTATTTTACTGATATATACACATATAATTTGTACTTTGAAACATATAATATGCTTCTACCATCTTTTCATAAGAGATGCTAATACCGTATATATAGCTGTATGTATGTCCTGACACACCTGAGCCGCTCTGCCAACTGATGGCATATCACTGTCTGTTGTACAAATCCCTCACTGCAGGTTTGAAACACCGGGGCGAAGACGGTGCTGAGAGGTGCTGAGAATTCAGAACCGAACAGCGAGGTGATGCTTCTTGACAACACAATGGACCTCACTGTCCTGATTAAGCTGGACATCACTTTTTTCTTAAATGATTATTTTTCTAGTGTTTCATTCTAAACGCAATCTCAAAAAAAAAAAAAAAGGTCACCGTTACAAGAATTAGAAAATGCGCTCCTCATCGGCCTCTCCGGCTGCCAAAGCCACTCCCTGAGGCGATGACTTTCATAGTTAAGTGGCCACTCTGCTTCGGTCACAATCTTAGTTTTTTCCACATTGGATGGGTGGAGACTGATGAAGATTGAAAAAAGATGTTCATATCATGAAAAAGGGCCAGACACCACGAGCTAATCCACCTGTCATATAATCGCAGTGCATTAATACAGAACAATGTTACAGCTGCGGAGGGCCCAAGGTCAGAATCAATGATGGCTTGTGCTGAACAAAGCCATTTAGACTGTGGCTGACATTGTTCTGATGAGAGACTACTAGAAAACCAGACGCTGTGTTTTATTACTGGTCCTTGCAGTTAGGGCCCGGCTTAATATCGATAATATAGCATTCGGGATATGAGACCGTCCATTTTGGATATAGCTGTGTCGACTTTCTCTGGTTTTAAAGGCAGCATTACGGCACAGTATAGTACAAGTTTACCCACTTAGTCATTATATCCACAATACTGACAAATATCTATAAAAACTCTCATTTTGTTAAAAGGTGAGGTGTGTCCAAAATTGGCCACTTGTTGAATTTGTACAGCAAGTCACCAGAGGAACTACTGCGAACTGCAGCTGCTGCTAGCTTGTTAGCTCAGTTAGCCAAGAGCTAGTGATCCTGTACACCCAGAGTAGGAGCATTTATGAGGAGATTTAAAAATACCGAGCCTTAAAATAGTGTGATAATATTTCGCCCAGCCGTACTTGAACGCCATCTGTTTTTATCTATTGGAGGGGGAAAAAAAAAAACACCAAGAACATGCTATTTTTAATGTGAATGAAAACACAATTTCTTGGGTCCTTCCAAAAAAAAACAAACAAACAAAAGAAAACTCCCGTTTCCCAGTGAATGAACAGAAAGTCACAAATCTGCTGCTGCTGTAACAAACCTCATTTTCTGAATGGACACCAGTCTCTTTGTATTTTTAGATCCCTTTAAAAATAAGACTGATGTAACACAGAGCAGTGATGCTTTCTCTCTCCGAGCCGCCAGGAACACATCAAACATGTGTTTTTGTGCGTGTGTTGCTCGCGTTGTTTGTATCTCTGCAAGCACATGTGTGTGCACAGAGGCTTTGATAAGAGGTCTTGAGAGGTATAGTGGAGGACCATGCCCTCCTCTCCTCTCTTCTCTATCCTGGCTAGCAGGCTGTCCTCATTACTGTCAGTCAGCATCAGGTTTAGCAGTGCCAGGCTCCTGCACAGCCCTCTGTCCTCTCTGCCCTGCCAGCACTAGCCTGCCTGACTGCTGCCATTGGTAAGCATTGTAAGAACCCCTCAATCCCCTAGAAAACCTAATTACTCTCCACCCGCAACCAAGGAGACCGGAGAAAGAGGCAGGCCGAGGGGGGGGGAGAATCACACGCATGTACACTCCATTTATAAGCGCTCCGGCAATTATTCAAACAAAAGAAATGTGTGTTCGTATTATATCGGCGGTTAAAAAAAAAAACGTAATTAAACAAGCCCTTACATTTACACATCGTTTATCTTTCCATTGAAGCTTAAGCAACTGGAGGAAAGCAAGAAGAAGAGGAAAAAAAAGAGGACACTAAACACATTTAGAAAAGTGTGAAACACACTCAAAATAAAAAAAATAAAAAAACATACCCGAAATCAAACTGAGCATCGCTTTGACTAGCCGTTAACTGGGTCACTCAGTTGGTGATTGTGTCTGACCACCAAACAAACAGTCATTCATATGTCTGTGCTCTGGCCCCATTTTCATCTGGAGCAGTTCCACAGAGGCCACTGAAAGCAAAGGAGCTGACGGGTCAGGGATTTAAACCCATCTCCAGCTTCGGCACAGTAGCCATTACCACCAGGTGGGGGTGAGGTGGTAGATTGGAGGGCGGGGGGGGAGTGACTCTTTGTGTCATCCTCCATCTAAAGGAGGGTTTATTTATGTTGGCTGCACATGTGGGTTTTTCTTTTTTTTTATTCAGGGGGTGAGAGGAGAGTGACAGCGAAGAATTCCCATCAACTCGCTTGTCACTTCTCCGTCGTCTTCCGTCTGACTCTTGGTTTCACTGAAACGTCAGTGCATTTAGTGTCAGTTGTGGGAAGAAGAAGACGAGAAAAAAAAGCCATTTCAAAAGTGCATTTATTTTGAGAAATACAGCAAATATCTTTTCAGCTGGGCATCTCGGTCGCTCACTGGGATAAGACCTGTGCCATATGCCTTGAAATGCGACGTCAGGTTCGGATAATAGCCGGCACAGCATAACATTCCTTCTCTTTCTTCCACTCCGTGTGCTATCTGCACAGTAGAAATGCCTTGAAATAAGAAATGTGTAATAAGAAATAATCTCCTTTCACATAATAAATATTTGGTGGGGCTCATTGTCGTGAACTGTAAAGCCGAACAAAGATATTGATACGGCATTCTGTTCCACATTAAAGACTTTTGTCCTTGAATATTCTTTCAGACTGGTGCAGCTGTGCAGATCTGAGTTGGAACGGGGGAAGCTGGTGCTTTTAATAAACTCACAGGGACATTCAAAGGGGCTGGCAGCTACAGAGGTTTCATTTTCCCAGCAGTGAGCTGTGTCATTTAAAATAAGAATCATTTTCAAAAGGGGGGGAATATCATAATGCTAAATCTAGATCAAATAACTGAGCAAGGTGTAAGACTGGATTTTACAAGGCCTTGTAATCCTAAAAGGCTGAAAAGAAAGAGAAGAAAAGAGCATAAAGAGGTAAAGACGGAGTGACAGATAAAGTAAAACGGGGAGAGCAAGGAAAGAAGTTTGTTTTGTATTCACGTATGAAACTACCCACCTGTGCCTGCCTAATACAAGCATGCGTACAAGTGGCCGCCCGCGAGTCTGTGTTTATGTCACGCAGCACAAATGCACAGGGGGATGAGAGCGCGTATTTACTCCGTGCTGCATTATTATTAGACTTCATTAAAAATTAAGACCTGAAATCTGCAGAACAGCAATACACCTGAGAGTCTTTTCTGCAGGTAAGAACATAAAGCACACAGGGTCCCTGAGCGAGTTGTGGGGGGGGGGGGTCAGACAAGAGGAGGAGATGGGGGCCGCTGGTCAATTTGCCTTCCACAGAGAAGAAAAAAGAAGGCAAATGGAGAAAAGAGAAAGTGACATGTAAAGACAGAGAGTGAGACGTAGAGACAGGCGAAGATAGAGAGAGAGAGAGAGAGAGAAGGCTCCAGCTGCCAGAGATAGACCGACACTAACAGCAGGCCAACAACAGGGAAGGCACAGTCACAGCTGTCACAGGTTGGAGTAAAATTTGGTTGCTTTGATGGTATTTTTGACTGAAAGCCCAGATTTACCTCAACCAGTGTACCAGCACAGTTCCTCCGCGCTGACATAAACGCGAGCAGTTTAAAACGGGACGTTTCGGGAGAGGAACTGTCAACGCAAACAAAATAAGCAGAATATCTGGAAGCATTGTCACAGCTGCTCCTGTGCAGCACACATCTATTTTGTGCACAGATAGAGTCTTCGTGCTGCATCCGAAAGACTGCCAGAGACGCGGTGACAACCTGTTCGGGATGGCTTACATGGCAAATCCCTTTATGGAGGCGCAAGGAAAGGGTTACGCCCATTGCTCCGTAAATGGTCGCTGCTCCTTCCTTTCATTTCCATAACAAGCCATCAGAACTCATCTCCCACTGAAGTGGCCACAGTCCCGCTGGCAATTAAAATCATGCTGGGACATGCCATGCTTGTGTGCGACTCCACTGTGGGAAACAAAAAGCAGCGGCAGCAGCAGTAATGACGCCAACAGTCGAGTGGTAAATCTCGAGCAATGTCGGCGGAAACCGCCGCTTTGATTTCTCCAGGAAACTGAGAGCAGGCCTCGTTTACATCTTTCAGTGCGAACCTTACTGGAAGATATCAAACGAGCAGACAGCAAGAAACAGAATCATCTCATCTCCGTCTTCTTTACCACTTTCTGTACACAGCCACAACACTAGAAAGGCACGCAGGGTTTTTTTTTTATTATTATACTGCTGTCAGTATCTCAACAGGCTCGAAAATTAGATGGGAAAGAATTAAGGATTGGGGCTTTAAAAAACATACTAGAATAATTTACTTGAATTTCTAACTGCTGAACTTCAGAATCCGGACGTCAGATTTTGTCACAGATTTCTTACAGTGCAGCTGTGCTTAGAAGAAATTACAGCGGTGACATGCAAACATCACCCACTCCAGAAAAGTTGCGATGCTGACTTAAACATGAATAAAACAGAATGGGACAATTTGCTAATCCTCTTCTGACGTATACGCAGTACAAATACAATATATTTAATGTTTTAACATTCCACAGGTGATCAGGTTCGCTGGTAACGGCTGATAGAATCATGATGTGTGAAAGGGATATCCTCCAAAGGCTCAACTAATGGTTCCATTCTGTTTTTATTTACATTTTGAACAGCATCCCAACTTTTTTAGGAAAGGAGGTATTATATTAATACAGTCTTTAAAATATATTCACTGTTCCTTTAAAGATCAAGACTCGACCAAACTATAGAAACCGTCTACGTTAAATCTAATATTGGGCTCGTTAGGCAGCGAGTGGGGAGGGGTCTGTCTAATTCAGCTCAAAAGGTGATTGACCGATCAAATAACACATTCGCTTCACAGTTAATCAGAGCAGCATGTTGCAGTCTCAGGGAAGAAAACACTGTGTTTTTAAGGCTTTAGTGTGTATGACATCCTCTAACCAATTTCCTGGAGGCAACCCTGGTCATGTCATGACACTCTGGGATAAGAAAACCGTGATGAATATATTAAATTCATCAGATCAGTACTCATATCGAGAAAAAAGCTCCTATGAAAATGAATCAAGGACGGCATTACATTCACACTGATAGAATAGATCAACAACAGCATGTTGTGAAACTAAATATTAAGATGCTGAAACATTTCATGTTGAAATCCTGGCTTTCTAAAGCTACTTTTGGCTGCCTGTCTAATAAAGCCACAGCTAACCCCGGCCAGGCTGAATAGGCTGGGGAGAAACAAGGCATAAATGAATGTGCATAAAGCACTTTGCATCACATCATCATTGTTTAATCCTTTCATTCTCATCTGTCAATCATCTGCAGATGAAACCTAATCCCTGAATATTTGCGGGCGAGTGTGCATTGATACCTTTGACAGAACTTGTAAGCACAGCTTCTATTTTTAATGCAAAATGTCCACTTTAAAGTCTTAAGATAAGCTTTGGTCGTGTGACATTATTCATTAGTAATGCGTGCGCCATTTTGCATTTCTTTGGCATATTTCCTTTGATTGACAGGTCCCGTGGTTATCTCCCGTTTGTGCCCTTTACCAGCATTCTAGTGCAGATGGTCACGAAAACCATAGGATGCAAATGCAAGGTGCGAGGCAGACATAATCCGCACCGTGACTGACTTCTTATACAAGGACATGTTTATGTTTCCCATTAAGTTTTCCGGAATGGTACGTATAAATCCTCTGATTAAGGCAACCTTGTCATACCTGTCAAATCAGACTGTCTACTTAAATATAGCCTAATGATTATGTGTTGCCAAACTCCTCTCCATCTCTTTCTCCTCTTTACAGTGGAACTGTCCATGTTTTGGGGGCAGTGTCAGTTATGCCTGCAGATACAAGTTGTTTTTCCTGTGATCCTGTCATCCCGGTGCAAACACCTTCAGTTGTTTACAGTGAAATGTCCTCTGTGTTCACCTTCACTTCCTGTCTGTTTTCAGCATTACGCTACGTGCTGTACATACTGTATGGTTTCACCGTACTGCAGCATTCAGCAGTGGGAGGTCATTGGCAGGGTTACTTGCGAGGTCATTGTTAGCCGTGAGAAAATTAACGCTGATTGGTCTCGTCACGATTCACTCCCCGAAGCCCGTGCCACCGAGGCACCTGCCAAGGCGAGCTTCTTTAAACGAGAACGAGGCCTATTCAACAGCTGCATAAGCAGCCAGGCAGGCAGACAGTGGAGGGGAAAGGAGGGACAAAAGAAAGCAAATGCAAAACAGAGAGGACTTTCTAAATGGGAACCTCAGAATGGGACTCTTTTTAAAGGTCTTAAATCAATTGAACAGAAAGTACAAACCCATGCAATGTTAATCTATCGGGCTTAATCCCATTGCTTTAAGATCCTTTATAATCCACATTCAATACAACCATTTTTCTTCTCTAACAAGCTTGCCCTATAGCCATTTTATAAATCATTGGTACAAGGCTTTTGCGGTGCCACAAATTCTGTTATGGTGTCATTATTTCACCGAGTTATGAATCATGCAAGGTGGAATGACAAATATGTTTAACACCAGTAGAACAGCTCAAAATATCGTATTTCCTTTTCTGAGTCATTGCTAAAAAAAAAAAATACAAATAAATAAAAAATCTAACACTGTTTAAAAAAAGATTAACAATAAACACGACAGCAAGAAGAGTTCCTTGTTCACTTAAAAATTGGAAGAATCATCAAACATCTGAGCTGTTTTATTACACCTTCGACATTTATGAGCGCGGCTCAGAAGAGAACAAGTTAAAGTGATATACTTGCTATGTAAGAAGTGTGGGGAAACACTGGTAGTTTCTCAACCATATGCCGATATCCTTAAGTCACCATGTGCTCTGGCTTTGAAAGCCGGCGCTGCCAATTCTTCATTTGAAACCTGACCAACTCTTTAACAATGGCTCTCTCTGATCCAGTGGGATGGAGAAAATCTATTATCGATTTCCACCTGGTTTAGGTGGAAAAAGCCCTGATAGCGCTGCTGAATAGCGCTACACTGTACTGTGCTACAGCCTGCACATGAAGCTTTGGGGGGGGGGGGGGATGGTGTGAGAGGGCATGTCAACAAAGCCCTTGACTATGCCACAGCACCATCTGCACACGCTGAATATTTAATTGTCAATAGGACTGCTCGAGACCAGTAATCAAGAAAAGGAAAAGATAATGTGCATTATGAGGAGCTCATACGACAGTTCCTGCGTGATTAGAGTTGGGCTTATTTTTTAAATCACCCATTCTTTCGATGCTAATTGTGACTATTCCTGCACGCATGCACCACAATTAAAGATAGTTCTAAATCACTTATGTCATTCAAAATCCCATTCAACTCGGAACGCTACAGATACCAACTCAATAGACTTATAATTCAGCCAGTAAATGTAATTCATCGCCGTCAATGAGGAGTCAACAACCGTTTCTCGAAAATTCAGTCAGGCTATTCACTTCAAAATAAAACTCTCGCTTTTTTCTTTAACTTCAAAAATCAGGATCTTGACTTCTCTTTGTAATCTTTCTGATTTCCCCTTTCCCCACATCAGAATAAAAACTTTCAACCAATAGGTAACGTCTGCTGCAGATAAGAGTCGCCGTCTCCTGTCAGTCAAACAACTCCACTGAGCCAACAGATGGTCTCGCCACTTATTACTCTATTGCATTAAACAGACAATAACGCTTGATGTTTTTATTATTATTATATCACAATAATAAGACAGAGCTTCCTTTTCTAAACAGTTGACAATAAAAACAACCACGATGAGGGATGAAATGCAAATATGAGCATAAAAGCACCGCCGCAGATATAAAACAGTGAGGTGATACAAAAGAGAACATAACCTCAATCATGCTGAAAATTTCCTTTAAGTCTAATATGTCCAACTTTAATTGCTTTGGTGCAACAGCACAGACAAGGTGAGAACAATGGAGCCAGACTTGGCTTTTCTCTACAATAACAAAACAGGCAACCGCTGCCTCTTTGTATCTGCTGTGTGAGCACACAAAATTAGGTAAGCTGGTGACATGAGACATAATCATTTTCTTTGAGCAGGGTTAGTGACCAATTTATTCTTACCTTAGGCTGGGCGCGACGGGGAAAGGCAACCTTAGGATCAATCTGAGGATGAGAAGAGAATAGCAAAACTGTTGTTAAAAAGAGAAAGCAGGGATATTTTTAAGGCAGGGAACAGTTGTCGGAAAATATTTCTCAAACTCTGAGCCTACAAAGGGGAAACCAGACCATTCACATAGTCACATTTAAAAAATCCTCTCTGGTTTTGAGAAGAATTGCTTGTGTCTTAATAGCAGTAATACATGTTCAAAAGTTAACACATTCAATGATAACAATTTATCGAAAGCCATTAGGATTTACAAAAGCTGCGTAATCAGCCTGTAGCGATACAGTCTGCTTTTTTTTAATCCGAGAAGTATTTTCAGGAGCTAGAGCTGCGTTCAAGAAATGTCAAAATTATTGCGGTGGCTAATTAAGTGCACATGAATGACCCAACAAAAGTGATAATGAGAACAGAGAAAGGATGATTTTTTTTTTTTTTTGCAACTCACTGGAGTCTGTTAGAATCATTGCTCACTTTTGTTGGATCTGACGTCATTGTTTTTCCTCCCGGTGGTTTAAGGTTAGGCAGAGTTATTTTTTTACAAAGACCAGGCCGGGTCATGGTTATGGTTAGCTTAATATCCTGCAATCTGTTTTACTTTTTTTATTTCTCTTGCAAGAATGTGCACTGGCTTTGAGAACTCGGAAGCGAGTAAAACACACAAAAGACAAACTTTATAAAATTATAGTGATGCAGATGAATACAGTTAAATCAATTCTTAAGAGCAGTGTGTGTTCCCACTATGCACTTCATCTGTAACCTACTACAGCTGCTACTATTTGTCGACTTGAAAGGAGATTAATCCACAACTATTTTGATAATCGATTAATCGTTTTAGACATGTTTTGAGTTTAGCTGCTATTCTTTGCCATGACAGTAAATAAAGTCATTGATTAATTTTGAAAATAATGTGTAATCATTGTTTTAAGCACTCATGAATAATGCTTTATAACAAATATCGTCATATCGTCACATTATTACACCAGTGTCAGTTGTGCATTATGAACATTAATATGATGGATATGATGGAAGTAATCTATTCATGGTATGTTAGTACTTAGTGTTTTGTGTGCTTTCTTTGCATTGACTTAATCTTATTTTCAAGCAAACAATGACCTGTTCTATATGTACTTATAACCAGCTGGTCATTTGCTTGTTTCTGTGCTTGTTAACGTACTTGACATTTGACCCTTTAAGTCACTGTAAAATGCTTAACAGTAATGTGTTGCAGGCAAATAAAGATTCAAACAACAATAATTTGAACTTTAGGCACACTATCATTATAAATAATTGGTATTTGTTATTGTGTTTTAATACACAGAATGTGTTACTCAATTGTTTGCTGCAGCCCTAAACTACCATTCATCACTCTGTGCAGTAACAGGAGCATATTAGTCAGTGTGATAGTTCCTTTGCTAAAACAGCTGATCGTTTGAATTTATCGTTGGCCTATTACCTGACCCGGTTCCTTATTAATAATGCAGATGAAGTTATTTGGCACAATAACCGCTGTGGCTACGAGTTAAGTTTGTTAGGACAGTCTGACTGTGTGCAGACCTTTTTGCTTGCACACGCTTCAACAATTTAAATCTTCACTGACTAATGTTAGTACACAATTTGTTATTATGAGGATTTGAAGACAGCTGGCTAACATCACTGACCTCATTACTTACTGTAGCAAAAATCTTTCTACAATTGATGGAGCTTAATGACACATTCTAGGCACAGCGTTCATTGCAGTGGGCAAGGAACCGGAGGAAAACTACATATTAATTACTGCGACTGTGTGAATTAGTCTCAATACGAAAAACATTGGCGCTACCCCCGTATCTTCTCGTGCTGCCAAATGATATACACGGAGAAAAAGAACCACGGCCGCTTTAAAAAAAAAAAGTTAGCATGGAGACCAGCCACGCCATCATTCTGCTGGTCATGGTTGCGGCAGGGAGAGGCTCGCTTTTTATTTTAGGCAGGAATGGTTGATTGAATATGACAGGGAGAAAATGAGAGTCTGAGGCCGGTGACGCCTCCAGATATTGCCAAATAACCAGGAGGATGCGTCAGATCAGCCTGTTTCGCCATCTTGTGCTTGTTATCTCATTAGCTTCATTTTCCTCGTTAATTTCACTGGTATGAAGGTATGTGGTGGTGGTGGTAGGGGGGGGTCTCATCAACCTTGCACTTACAATGACAAGGAACAATCTCAAAACAGCAATGTTCTATTGTTCAATATGAATGGAAATTTCTCCCCCCAAAAACACTAACAGATATAATGAGCCTTGTGATATAGTGTTGCTCATTAGTGTCGAAACATAAAGCCTGTTTCACGTTGCGCCGTATTTTGCCGCACTGAGATATTTACAATAAGTGTACCAATTCTATGCATTCATAAAAGTTACTCCTTCAGCACAGATGGACTTATTTAAAGACAAAAAAAAAATGTATCTCTTCCCGCTGCGAAAAACAATGGAAAGAAAATGAATCGGGGAATGCGAGAACAAAAACACACCATCTGCACAGATCAATTAAGGCAATGACAATGACTGCGTTTTAATGCGTTTGAAGGGAAACCATGATGTGCAATGTCATTGTCATCTTTTCTGTCAGTCTCAGTTATTACTGTTATCTTTCCAAATCAGGTCAAAATGAGAAATGAATTCAATAACACCTGGGTATGGCAACCCCGCTTGTAATGAATTTCATTTAAAGATTTGTTTTAGCACTTAGCCCCCAGGCATAACCAATTCAAACTCAATTATTTCGTGCGCCCTATTTGAGCAAAGACAACACATTATGCTTTGAATACCAAAGTCCTTTACTTGGTAATGTATCTTACTTTTTAAACCCATACAAAAACATATCAAACCTCATTTCATCATACTCGCATAAACTAATTGTTTTCCTGTCCTGCTGAGAATTCCCTATTTACTCGAATGTTCCAGTTTCAATGTGCGCGAGAGGGCGCTTTAACGCGGCAGCGACGGAGGTCATATAGCTTCCTGTCAGTTTAAAATATTACAATTATCAAAAGGGGCTCGTTATCTGCTCAGAAATGTGTTAAAAATGAGGCTGTGATGCTGCAGATTGTTTAAATCACACTCGGAGCAACGCAACCAAATTAGGCAATGAGGACTTACTAACCAATCCTTCTGAGAAATGCTGTAGCAGCACCTTTTTAGGTCACAACTTATGATGAATGGCTCCTTTGAGAAATTTAAAATGATGAGGAGGGGAGGTGAAGCAATTGTTTCCCCTCGGTTTACACATTCATATGCATGTGATTTCTATGGTGAGCGCGCCTTCGTGCTTAAGGGCTGAGAGCTAAAATATGCATCAGCCTTTGCACTGGATAACCGTACCATTGAAGCGGAGATTATGCTGTCTCAGTTTCACCTGATACTTCCTTCCTGAAACATTTTTGTTATGTAACACACACACACACACACACACACACACACCATCAGGTTTGGGATCAGTCAACCGGACCTTGGGAGTGCACTTGTTTCAGTAATTCCACACACACACACAGACACACACACAGACACGGTACACACAGCGAATGCTATTTCACTCAAGTCTGTTTTCATCTATCAGTGCTGTAAAAATGTTAACACTAATTTAAAAATATACCCATTTGTGATTTACCTTGTATGTTTTTGGTCCATTTTGTTTTTGGGGAAAGTACTTCTACTACTTCTTAATGGGTGAAAGGAAAAAAAAAAAAAAAAAAACACTCTTGTCCTCACTGTGCTATGAATTTCACTGTAATTTTCACATTCTCCATCTACATCAGCTGAACGCAACAAGTTTAGGCACACTCTCTGTGGTTTGTGGAAATGGATTTGTAGGAACAAATCACAAGCTGATGTAAAAAGACTGAGAGCACACATGTAGCAAAAAAAAAAAAAAAAAGGACATTAAAAACATGCCAGCATGCAATCACTTCTGTAACATATTCAGGGGCATGTACGGCTTTTATTGACGTGGGGGCCATTGACAGATGGAAACACATTAAATTGCTATTTCTCATTACTTCTTTAAAAGGTGCTATACGCAAGATAGCAGACTCCAACCAACACTTGAGCTAAGATGCTAACAGTCGCTACAGCCACACATAGCAACAGCAAACTGTATATAGTGTTACACTACTAATATGCTGCCTGCTATTTGTTTAGGTTTACCTTTGACAGATGACCAATTCTCACACACGGCCCCTTTTATTAACAAAATAACATTGTCTTACAGGTGTTTATATTCCTGTGTTTGCATTTTGTTTGCACAGCTAACTGAGCTAACAAATATATCTAACTAGCAGTTGGCCCAAACTAAGGTCCCACATCTCCCTGCCAGAAGATAGCCAGTCATCCTTAAAGATAATTGGGTGGCCAACCGAGGCCCCATGAACATACTGACCATCATAAACAGAGGACACATGACTACAGTGTGGTTAGACCTCCAGTGCAGCTGCAGCTGTATGGTTAACAGCTAGTAGCAGTAAAAGCACTTTATTAACAACCCTCTAGGGAAATGTCTATATCATGGAGACATTACAAGCAGTTCACACTAACTTAACAGCACATAAATATTTAGAAGCCTGACTTAGAGCTGACTGAACAATCTGCTCTGAACATGAATGTGCTCCACCTTCGAACATTACGTTTTATTGGTTGCCAGATTAGCTGCTCAAACGAGGGGAAGCCAGCAGTATCAAGGAGGTAAACACCTAGAATTTACCTTTTGTTGATAATTCTCATACTGAGGAAGAATAAAGGTCATTGGGAACTGCAGACTTTGGGAAGAAGCAAGTGATGATACTCCTTGTTTATTAGTACAGAAACCAGATAATATTCACATTTATGAAGCTAGCTGTAGATTGATTTAACAGTTGAAAACTAAAAAGCTGACCTGCACTTTTAAAATCACCATTTCCTCTCCGTCAGCACTCATTTTATCACTCTGGTGTCAATGGGTCGCGCTTGTGTTTTTTCTCACGATTGGTTGATTGTGAGTCATATTTGCCCCGGTGGTGCCAACTACTTTGGCTGTCGCTGCTGCCGAGTCTTTCGGCTCACAGGTAGAGCAAACAGGCCAGGTGACTTAGCAGCGGCGGAGTAGAGCTAGCCCATCAGCTAGCTCCACACCTCACTCGTAGCACCCTCCATTATCAAGGGATATGATAGGCTGTTTATAAGCCAAGCCGTTCATGTCAACGCCTATACATTGACATGAAAATTTTATTCTTACTTTTTTTAAATCAAAGACTATATATGGAATGGAAATGGATGCTCATGGTGATTATTAAAGATTTCCCAGTGAAGTTTCCATTTTAGCGTCATTTTAGTCACACAAGAAAGTTTAATGTTAAGGAGTAAAACATCCTGTAACAGGTATTTTTCCAAACTATTTGATAACCGCATTTGATGGTTAATTGTGAAAAATGTGCGCATATTGGGAGATATATCGATATCAGAATACTGGTATAGGAATCAGCCCCAAGAATCAAGTATTGGTCAGGCTCTACTGTTTGTTGATGGTATGTGGTGGGTCTAAAAACTGCGATAAAAAATGTGTGAGCCAAAACAAAATCATAATTTTAAACTTGTGCCATGTCCAGTTCACATTTGCCTCTTCACTGTGTCTTTGTGAGAAAACAAAAAGGTCTTCCGAGATGAATTAGAGTGTAATTTTTAGCGCTATAGCTGCCATCAACTATCTAATGATACCTGTTACGTACAATTGAGTGGCAGGCCCTAATGTGATGTCATTTTCAAAGGGCTCTGCAATTACAAAGCGTGTGTGCCTTTCGCACTGTGAGCAACTCGGATAAAATCTTAAGCGTCTGACCAAGTTGCCATAGTTCGGTTCATGGGGGAGCACGAGGGCAGTGACATGCTAGAGACGAACGACTGCTGAAGTATCTCACACAGCTCTATATTAAGAGCTTTCCCCTCAATCCGAAGCAAAACTAGCCTCTCCAGTGGAGCGCTTTCAAGTATTTGCTCACCTTATTCCCCCTTTACATCACCCTAACAAGCCTGTTTCAAATTAATAGTTTTGGATACACCTTTGTTACATGATGAAACATGAGCTCAAGCAGAACAAACGCGGATTTCCTCGAGACATCATACAACCCGATATGTCAACGTAATAAATGAGAACAGACCAAGAGGATCCCCTCCAACCCTACCCCGCCATCTTTTATCTCGCGCAGCCTTTTAGTACAGGGTCTCTGAGGGCCGCCTCTGCATGCGACTGTGGGAGATCGGGGCAGAGAAACAGCCTATATCTTATGTTCACATCTTACAAAAGGATTTCATATATTAATGCGGCTCCTGGGTAAACTCTCTCCCCCTCTCTTAAGACATATCTACACTCGCATGATGATGTGGCGTTTAAACTAAAAGGGGAAAAAGGCTTATCAAAGCTTGCAGCCTCTCCCAACTCAAGAGTGCGAGTGGGTCCACAGGTGTGCGTGTGTGATACTGGCGGCGCAGACATGAAATTAAAACATAAATGTTTCATATCTGTGCTGTCAATCTTTTAGCGATTTTGCGCCTTGGAATAACATCTCGAAAAGGCAGTTTGTTATGCCCCTCAAATCAATAATGAGAATTTTGCCAATGTCACGCTCAACAAGCAAATTGCCCATCTTCTTTTTTGCTCGCGAAAAATATGCAACGTCATTATGAGAATAATCCAGATTCGCTGGTATTACACGAGATATTACATTACTGCCTTTGACAAACATCTGATGTTCTGCATGTGCCGACGAGAGACAGATACAGCGCGAACTAATAACGCCTTCAGCCATAATTAACTGCAGAAGACAGAGCACCTGCTATACATAAAACAAGAGCAAGTCAGAGTTCAGCTCAGTGATTTGACTTCACTTCCAAATCCTATCTGATGAATATGACTTCGACGGGGCCAGAACAGCTGCTCCTTTTCTCCTCCTTCCCCCCCGTGTTGTTTCCTGCCTCACCTAAAAAACATGAAAACTGCAAGTGTGTGTTGACCCGGGGGTCACTTCATAAAGGCTGGATTTACCCCAAGACCACATAGAGTCTTACAAGAGAACAATGAATGAAGATTGAAACCATGTTTACACGGTTTAAACTATGATGAATGGCATCACATTGTCAGGAGTAAATCCATATTTCAAATACAACCTGCGCTAGGTGCACACATAGCCCTGATAAATACTTGATCAAGTATCTTTATTTATTTATTTTTTACATAAAACAATAAAACAAACGCCAACCTGGAATCAATCCAGCGTTAATCTCTCGACTGTTACATCTCAAATGCAAAACTCATGTACTGTTCTATCCCCTGTTCGTACCAGCCTGCCTTGAAACATCTTACAGAACAGATGCCATGAGTTGCATATTTCTAAACTGAACAAAGCATCATGAAAAATGGTAAATATGTTCTGAATTACCAGCATGTGTGTTTTGAAGCCCCGGGCTGTGCTTCCCCATATGTCTCATTCACATTCATCCTAGTCTGAGTGTTTTCATAACCGGACAGAAAGCAGAGCACAATGTGGGGGAAAAAAAAAAAAAAAGGGACGAGGGCGAGGAGGAGGACTGTGGCAGTGTGTCCATCTTCATGCATTTTGGCATTCTGGAGGTTAGTTATATTGATTCCATCGCCTTTTTAACCTCAACCATAGGGAAATATTATGTAAATGATAATCCATGTCTGAAATCCCTTCATCAGTGTAATTCAAGCAAGAAGTGCCTGCATCGCACATGCTTTTCAGTTGATATTACTAAATAATAGCGACTATAATCTGCACATTTTTCTGAATATTAAAGCAACATATCCAGTTTTATCTGTTAGATAAAAAAAAAAGAGATGAACGACCAAAGAAAGGGGGGGGTGGAAATGTAAATTAGGTATGATTTCCACTTTCCCTGTCCGAACAATAGGACTCAACTTGTCCGCAGTCACAGCACCTCCGGCCACTCGCTCCTTTCAAGGTTACTGGGGACAAAAACACGGGTAGGGGGTTCATTCAAGCACAGCACAAAAAAAAAAAAAAAAAAAAAAAAAAAAAGTAGGAGGCTTGTATCATACCAACATCTGCAAACACATCAAGAACCAGCCAACATTTTTTGCTGGACCGGTTCATTCCTTCCATTACTGCTGAGCAACTTTAGATATGATAGATCCAAACGCCTGATAATGTGAATGTTAAAGATATACAAACGCACAGCAGATACGGCCCGAGTGACTAATAGGGAGAACAACAACAAAGACAGCCGCTTCAGGTTTGTAATCTCTCATTGCTGGCTGACGGATAAATACCAGCACATTAGCAGCGAGGAAATATCAATTTCTGCATGTATTTGAGTCAACTGGGTCTTCGGTGTGTCAATTAAACTGTCGGGCACTCATCCTATTATGATGTTCAGCAAATTTAAAAAAAAAACAAAAAAAAAACCACATGGCTACACTTGTTGTTCATTCCAATGAGGCCACTGGCTATTCCTATTATTACTACAGGAGTATCATCGATATAATTCAGGTTTGGCAAAAACAAAACTAAATAAATTAGAGACAAAAAAAATGTTTCATTAACATCAGACAGAGAAAAACAAATCAAATTTAGCTCCAGAACTTTTTAAATATAGTCAACGTCCGACATGATTAAGCTAATGGTCATTAGGAACTATTTATTTGGGGCAGCCTGGTGGCCCGAGGGTGTAAACGCTGACCATGTAACCCCAACGGCCTGTGATCCAGCCCCAGCCAGGCCTCCCTCTCCTCCACACTCATTTCCTGTCAGCTCTCTCTGCACGCTCTCTAATAAAGCCCCCAAAACTTTAAACATTTCTGAACGGAAATCCACTCCCATATAACATATGGATTTTTTTTTTTTTTTTTTTTAAGAAAAGATAATACCTGACAGGCGTAACGATAAATATAATATAAAAGGAGTTAAACAATAAGCCCAGAGTGACTTCGCCGATCAACGTGACAACAAAAAGTTTAGAGAACTTTGCTGTGCGCCAAAGGCTACAATTCAGAGAAAATGATGATTGGATGTCAGACCTTAAAATGTCACTTTTCAGTTCTCAGGCTGAGGTGCTGTCAAGTCTGAGGAGTATGACATAAGTCTGCCAAATATGACCTATAGTCAACTATAAGTGTGAAATATAGCACAGTTGTTTATGTTCATATCTGTAGCTTCTATAAATGAACATAAAACAGAGGTGAAGTTACACTGTTGCACCTAACTTTTTTTAATCTACACATCAATAAACACATCATTTAAGGTGCACCCTATAATACATGTTGATTATATTTCTTAACACATTATGTAACTAATTGTAAACAGGAATAGGGGTGCAGATACAAGTTTTTTCTTCATTAAAATCACAGCACATACGACAAGAAATGGCAATAAATTAGAAAGTGCTGATGTTTAAATGTGCTTAACAAGGTCAAATAAATCAAACTCAAATATTATTTGGATATTTGTGAAAATAATAATAATAATAATAATAATAATAATAAACAGACATAAAAGTTTACACATATTTACAATGTTTATAATATGCTCAGTTTTTTTTTTCTTTTTTGATGTTTAGTCACACTTTATATCATGTTTTGAGTGCATGTGCAACCAAAGCAGCAATAACATGGAGCCCTGGTCTCACTCCAGCATAACACATAAACAAAATAGGCCAACAGTATTCTACACTCTGATAGTGACTTTAACATTAAATATACAGTAAACTGCTGGCAGAAGTTTCGTAACTTTACTATAGAAAGAAAAAAAAATCAAGTATTATCTTCCTATGGGTAAATAATTGCTGTCAATAAGTCAGACATGCAGAAGTAGCAGCAGTGGTTGGAGACTGAGAGAGTGAGAGGTCATCAAGTTAAATCCAGCAACTATCTTAACAGAATCATTAAATATGCTCGGGGAATTTAACCCCTCCCTGTCACCACTACTATCAAAGTGCCCTCGGGCAAGGCATTAAACCAACAACTATTCCATTAATCGTGCACCAGCAAAAGACTGGAGCTGTACCAGCCAGCTTCCAGGTATAAGTACATCTTAACCTCCCTCACACCGCGACCTTTACTGTAAGTATGTATGTATGTATGTATGTATGTATGTATGTATGTATGTATGTATGTATGTATGTATGTGCTGTCAAGTTGCCACAAAGCTGCTGATTCAAAATGTCAAGCTTGCAGTTTTCAAAATGTAGATTCTAAGTCACAGTATGTTTGTAATTGTTACCCCTTTAACACACTCTCCCCTCTACAGATGTCTGCAGGTTTTGCAATGCAATCAATCCAACTGATCGATCATTTCACTGCCAAAAAACCTCGTCTACCCTCTATAACCTCTGAATCAAAACAGCAGCACCACTGTATCTCCTCGTTACGCCTTGCAGAGCTAAAGAACATCCATGTCTGACACTGACCCACCTGAGACTACAAGAAACATTAACCACAAGGATCTGACTGGCTGCATTTATATAATGCCTTTTCATTTAGTGTCATCAATAATATCGTAATGGTATGCGTGTCTTTTTTCTTTTTTTCCATAATGGCAAGTAACTCATTTTAAGACCAGTATAAATAAAAACCCACAAGCCCATTTAAAAGAAGTAAGGCCTCCATCAAGGAAGCTGGTTGTGAATCCTGGCCCAGAAAAGCTCAGGGCTCCATAAAAAAATCAAATAAATAAATAAATAAAAACACAATAGCAACATTACTACAAACTTTGCAGTTGAAGGAATTGGAAGGAATACAAAGTGCGGTCCACTCCCCAACAAAAAGCACATTTTCTCAGCTCTGTGCCAATCACACTTGAGCTCAAGAATGTGATCCTGGCGAACAGCAAATCCTAAAAATCGGCGTTGCTTGTCGAATCGCACACAGATCGTGCGATTAAACACCACTACCTGAAGTACAAAGTGTCTGTATTTCAAAATCCAGAAAACTATTCCTCCGTCCAGGTAGCACACCCCTCAACTCTTGCATTTCAAAAAAAAAAAAAAAAAACAGTATGCCGGCATATCTGGATATTACCACCTACCGAGGAGAAATCCCAGGCAGATATGATTTCAGATGAACCCTGTCTAATCCATCACTCCAGACATCTTCTAAAAATGACTCGCGCTTTTTAATTATTCATCTACTGACTAATTTCAAAAAGGGAAGTGGAATCCACAATGGCTCAAAGTTTTTTTTCATAAATGAGAGCATGGGCGTATGTCTGTAAATCAACAGCCATATTTATTTATTTATTTATTTATCTAAAGTCAAATCAGGTGATTATCAAAAAGTTACACATGCTTTTATAATGTCATGCTCCTCTAATCAAATTGTAAGAGAGTGGCGAGAAATTAGTGAGTGCGTGATTTTTGTTGTTGTTGTTGTTGTTGTTGTTGTTTGGAAAGTCAATTAATTCCGCTTTAGTTAACTTGCAAAAGCTGAGTTTCATGTTTTCTGACGTCGGGGCCGTATTTCTTTTAAAAGGGGGGAGCGTTGTTTTCAAATCTATTTTTCACACTTACAGTATCAGTGCATCAGGCGTGATACAATGCAATATCTGCCGGGTCAAACAATAGCGAGGCAGCAGGGCCTGAGACAGCACGCCCTTCAGTGGAACATGAGATATGTGCACGCCGCACATGTGGCTGCAGCGAAAAGAAGGGGGCGTGTCAGCCGCCTGTTCACCCACAGAAGTGAAAGTGAACACGTATAATATTCACCCTCTAGTCCTGGTTTATTGCTAAGCTGAGCGTTGAAGGGCCCATCATGCATTTAGCCTATATACGGCACATGACCTTGATCCACACAACACTGTTAACCCCCAAGAGGTGTTTTCCCTTGCGAGGCCCCTCAGGGCGGTGAAAAAGAAAAGCGCCACACAGTTATGACAGGGCAGGACAGAACCAAAACAAGGGACAAACACTTATGTAAGTGCAGATGAAAAAAAAAAATAAAGTAAAAAAATAAAAAAAAATGAACTCACCGTCTTTGAGTCTAATTCATGGTGTTGTTGAGCTAAGACTTTATCTACACTGGCAGCATCTGTAAACGTAACAAACCCAAATCCTCTGTGGAGAGAAGAGACAGAAATAACAACAGCGTTAAAATGCATACAAGGTGAGACCAAAAACACATTTGCTTTATTGCACATACACACACTAAAATAAACATTCATGTATGTATATATGTGTGTATATATATATATTGTGACTTGCAACCAAGCTGCACAACAGCAGCATTTCCCGTGACCTTATTATTGTCCCAACAATTCTGTGTAAATGTGCCGTATGATCCACGTTATGGACGTCCTGGAGCAGATTTGAGACGGGAAAGTGAGGACGCGGCCGAACCGCCCGCGCGCCCGTTTGTAACAATAACGAGACGACAGCACACCAACATTGTGGTGCAGTCACAAAGTCAATGTCAAATTGCATTCGGGCTGCAGCTTTACAGCAGTGAGCATTTAAGCTTATCTGGCTCGCTGTGAAACCACACGCAGGCGCGCGCGCACACACGCGGGGACACACACGCACACCGCCGAGCGCGCAGACACGTGCGCGCGCGGACACAGAAACACACACACACACGCACGCACGCATATACACACACACACACACATACACACACGCTGGATTAAACACTGAACACGGACAAAGTGAAGCGATATCGCCGCATGCACTGGTGTGAGGGGAAAAAGTAGAGGGAGCCGCGGAGGCTTTTTACCTTGAGCGTTTTGTCGTGGGGTCTCTCATCACCATACATTCTCTTATTTCTCCGAATTTACTAAAATAGTCTCTAAGGCTGTCTGTGGATAGAAAAAAGAGAGAGAAAAGATGTCGGGTCATTTTGACAGGAACATATGGGCATGCTGTTGTCACTGCATTTGCAACAGAAACACACACACACACACACAGAGAGAAAGAAAAAAAACACCCCGCGATGCGCTTAGGGGTCGAATAGAGGACTTCAGATGGACGGAGATCAAAAATAACATCGTGCGCACACACTCTCGTCAGATATCCCATACAGTACGGTGCACATTCGCACATACACCGCCAAAGCAAGCACCAGGCAGGCAGGCAGGCAGAGGCAAGCCGACAAACGAGCACTCAGTCCACAGCGACACAAAACAACAAGAAATCCCGAGACAGGCTGTAAAAGAGAATAACAGTCTCACCTGGTGAGGTTTGCCAGCTGAGGCCACCGATAAACATTTTACTGTAAGGGGAAAACACAACAGAAGTGAGTCCAGATGTCAGTTCGGCCATTTTGACGACTAACTACTTCTAAAAGCGACCTTAAAGGATAAAGGAAGACTATGAAAACACATTCGCGCTTTAGTAATTACAGTCTATCTCCGCGAAAAAACAGAAGAAGAAGGGGGGGGGAGGTTGGTGGTGGTGGTGGTGGAGGTGGAGGTGGGGGCGGGGGGGGGGGAGGCCACTCTCGCTACATTTAAAAAAAAAAAAAGAAGAAGAAGAAGAAGCTCGGGGTCTTTAAAACTGCATCTGGAAGGAGACCCGTGCACGGTTTCAAGTGCGTACTGTGGGGACGAAATCCGGCACGGCAGTCGAAGTCCTCTCCAAGATGTTGTAACATGAAGAGAGAGAGAGGAGGGGGAAAAAAAAATCCCTCGTACCTCGGGATTAAATATATTTAGAAAGACAAAAAAGATTCTTACCCCGGGTCATGTTGTGAATCATTTAGGCTTCCGGATGTGGCTTGACTCCCGTCTCCTTCCATATCTATTTCAAACTATAGGCTGGGACTACAGTCACAGTGACAGACACACACAGATACGGGCAGGAGATATGCAAAGCCCCGCTATGAGAATATTACTGAGCCGGGAATGAAAGCGTCACACGTGGGATCAGCTCAGCCCCCTGCTCCCTCCTCCCCTCTCTCTCTCTCTCAGCGTGCTCTACCTTGGCCCACAGGGGGGCGGAGCCTGCCTCTGTCACCTAACCAATCCAATTGACGTCAATTCAGGCAATCTGCAAACCAATCCTCCGATTTGTCATTTAATTAAGCAATAAGCCACTAGAGGTGAAAGTGGCTTATTGCTCTTCTAAACCAGTGGACACACATATACACACACACTCAGGAAAAAAATAAATAAATAATAAAAAAAACTTTATCTAACAATTCTCACTCTTAATTAGCTCATATTGTTATTGTTCGACTGAGAAGTGAAACCTTTGTATGAAGGAAGCAGCAGGAACCCAGCTTTTAATCATTAATTAATGTGGCTTGTTATTCTTCCGCCATGCAATATAGTCCCTCTCCAGGAAGTAAAAAAAAAAAAAAAATAGATTTTTTAAAAAGTGGGGCAATCCCCATTTGCATGCTTATATTTAAATGATCCCGATTGTTATGGCTCACAGGTGTTCTGTTAAGAGAGAGGCAGCGTTTCATTCAGCTAGAAGTTGCATGAAATGTGAGGGAAGATGGGAAATAGATATCGTGCATGATTATTATACTACGATATGAGTAATAATTATAATAATAATAATAATTTTACATCAACAAACAAAGAGCCAGACAGCGCAGATCTTGCCAAAATTACAAAAAGGATAATAACATACTTACATCAACACACATATGGGTCAAGAGTTTATGTTTATATAAACAGTAATTATCGAATGTTTTCTCCCCCCAGACACAATATATAGTATACGTAAAGTATATATAGTTTTTTAACAGTAGTGTTGCATTGCATATCATTGCAGAATTATATGTCATACAGAACATGTTGCCAATAAGGGGTCACTTTTTGTTTGGGAGTATTAATAGATCTGCATATAATGTGACGCACCAGCTTTATCAATCATGCTATTGAGCCAGCAATGCAAGTCTGTATTGATTATCCATGTTACATGTTATAGTCTAACATGTAACACTGACGAATACAGCTCAGTTTAGGGTGATCAGTTTAAAAAAGTAGTATTAAACGGGCAGCTGTGGCTCAGGGGTTGAGCCAGTGTTATGTTATCGGAAGGTTGCTTGTTCGATTCCCGTGGTCTGCATGTTGAAAATGCCCTTTGGCAAGATACTGAACCCCAAATTGCTCCTGATGTGCTGGTCGGCACCTTGCATGGCAGCCACAGCCGCCAGTGTATGTATGTATGTATGTATGCATTACTGTCAGTGGCTTTGGACAGAAGCGTCTGATAAATGCCATAAATGTAAATCTATATCAAAGCTGTGAGGGGGTCTGATTACTAGAAAAAGTCTCCAGAGCCTCACGATCTGTGTTCAAATCCTGCTGAGAAGGTTCCCTGAGCAAAGATGCTGAATCTCTGTAGCTGACCCCGCAGTCTGACCTTTAACTGCAACAGTCATTATGAAAGCCAACAAAGAAATGTTCCTGCAGGGATCAATAAAGAATGGTATTCGCACATACGGTGGAGTAATTACAGATGCTCTCATGTACATGACCTATAATGAGCTGCCAGCTCTGCCCTGTGCACAAATGTATGTGGAGATAAGCTGACTCTGCCCCCTCGTGACCCCGAGGAAGAAGAAGAAGAAGAAGAAGAAGCAGGATATGAAATGGACGAATACGTGAACGTGCCTGACACTTCTTATATACATTATCAGCACAGTATTCTACCCACAGGACATAAAGAAAAAAAAACACTCATGTACAAATTATGCTTTAAATGACGCATTATACATTTATATCCTGCTCCGACAGCTCACAGAATCACAATAGATTCTATATAAATGCAGTTTTCCATTAGCACATTAGCATTAGAATACTTACAACAAACCGTTCCTGCATGAAACGTGACTACTGATCGTATTTCATTATTCCCATTCAGTGAAGTTTTTTTTTCTTTTTTTTTTTCTTGAATAGGCTTCTGTGTGCCGACTGTTCAGGGGCACAACCAGAGGGAATTTTCTTATCTGGCCAGGCAGCATGTTTTTGAAACAATGACTTAGATAAAAACCCCAAATAGCAACATTTTCTGACAGTTTAACAGCTGAAGAACTCCGTCATTAGTTAGGGGACACTCCACAATGCTGCTGTCTGTGTCTTGGAAACAAAGGTATGGAAGCAATTTGTGGCAATTCCTTATAGCACAGGAGTGTCAAAGAGAATGGAAATATGACACCTCGTGTGAAACGCTATTACTTACTCTGCTGTCTATGCACTGTGGTTTTCTGTCCCATGCCGTTTTGTGATGCATTAAAGATTATCTTCGTGTTGCATTCTCCTCTAAGTTGTCAGACGTGTGGCAGCGTCCTCACACCGGTGAATGTAAGAAAAACCGTATCCACTCATGCAGCTGCAGACGGAGAAGAGTGAGAGGGAGGATATAAATTGAAGAGGAGTAGGAGCGCCGAGGAACAACAGGCTTTAAAGCCCATCACAAGGTGTGCAAGAGAAAAAATCACAGTGGATTTAACACATGAAGAGTAACTTCTGTTTTATGCTCAAATAAGAAGGAAAAAAAAAACACTGGGGTCCCAGGTTTCACGGTGGAGTTGTGAATTATTCTGCTTTGTTATCATGGCCTTTTTCTATTCACCGTCGTTACACCACTGAAGATTGCAAGTGCAAAGAGGAGCGTGACGTTTTACAGTATCTGATCAAGGGTTGTGAGAGTTTGAACCCAACACAACCCGCCGCCCGAGCAGATCTCTCTCAGACTGGTGCCAACATATCAGATTTCAGATTTCAGCTTTCATATCTGGGTCAGGCTTTGGGCCCTCTGGATCTTTCCCTTACAGGGATTGAGGAGGAAACATGTATAGATTTTTTAAAATTGAGAGGTGTTCTTCTTTAATCTGAGCAGCCTCCAGAGCCTGATGAAAGTGCCTAGAGTGTTTATACTTCTTTAAGCAACTTTGGGCGCTCTGACAGCTCTGCTTTTTTGGAGCAGTTGAGCGTGCAGTATACCTACTGAGGAGGAAAGAGAAGGGTTGTATTTTACTACAAATTACTTGTGAGCACATCTCTATGAAAGTGATGCTAATGGCATCGCGGCATCATAACACATCACGGCTTGGAAGCGTTTGTGAATGTGACAGCTGCTGAAGACGTTTTGATTAACGATGAAGACGAAGAATTTCAAGCAATAGACTCATTTTTTTTTTCTTAAACTCATCTGTGCCAAATCACAATTCATTGTGTCGCAAAAAGGGGGAAATGCACAGATTTCTGAAATCATATAGTGGCATCAGGGCGACGGCAGCTCGTATTCAGGGCTGAATGCTGAAGCACTCCTCAATAGAATAGAGAGGAAACTAAGCATGCAAAAAAAAAGGCTTGTAACTAACCGAGCCTTTGCATGAAAACTGGAGGATTTGGGGATTGAGAGAGAAGTAAAATTGATAGTGTGTGAAAGAGCTGAGGGGAAAAAAGAAAGTGAGAGAAGCAACAGACTCGCTGGCAGTGTTATGAGATGCTGTTTTGAGAAGAGGCATCCTGTTTCCTGTTGCAGTAATCACTTTACACCCCTTCGAATCTTCACTTGACCTTGGAGGAATTGTTCGTGGATCACTTCAACCCATTTTCTCCTCACAGATTGCTCCATATAAGCTGTGCGCCGAACACAAAATGTTTTCTTTTTTTTTCTTCAATCCTTAAAATGTCAGGAGACATAAATATTGGCGATGATGACACTGCGACATATTTATTTTGTGAAAGTGAAACTTGAACTTCACAGGGATTTAAAATTTGTGTATCTCATTTGCATAATTGCCATGTGCTGTAAGCAAGCGCTGACATGTGAGAGGAGCCAATATATATTAATCCAACGCGAACAGAGAGCTCAGAGTTAACTCCTCCTGTGAATTCGCTTTTGTATGTCACTCGAACGCTCCTGAGAGGCTGTTTGGTTTTACTGTGAATGATTCCACACTGATCACTGCAGATTGAGTGATCTCTGCTCTTTGCTTTAGGAGGGGCCCCTCCATCAGGGTGAAAATTCAGAACTGGAGGAGAAGCTGTAGAAGAAGGCTGCAGATGTGAACAAATTGTCTCCCTCTAGTGTCCTCTTCCTTTCTGTTTTTCTTCTCTGCCGAGCAAAAGAAAAAAGAAAAAAAAAAAAGAGGCACCTCTCAGACTGCAGGGAGAGCGAGAGCCAAGCCGAAACATGCATAATTGACAGTCCTATTTCAGGAATTAGCCACCCACCAAACTGCGGTCTACCTGCTCCTTCATCTTCGCCTGGAATAACTTAGCATCTTATGAAAGTCTATTTCAGCCACACAGGATTATTTAATTGCAAAAAAAAAAAAAAAGTGAGATGAGTTTAATAAATAAAATGTCCGCTCCCATCATTGATTGGTGAGGGGTCGTCATGTAGAGGACCTTGTTGACTGATCATGATTTTGTGGGGATTACTGGGAATGTGCACAGTCAGTCAGAACACAGAGAAGCTGTTTGAAGTCAGATCAGTGGGAAGGATGTTCTGGTGATGAGTGATTTTTTTTTCTCCCTCCCCCATTATGCCTTCTGTAACTACGCAAGATGAGTTAATTAAGCCGTGCCAGAGGCTACACACCAGCATTCCAGGTAAGATGGGCCGCTGTGATATTCAGACATCCACATTATTAAAACATGAAACTGTAATATTGACTTTTTGAAATATCTAAAAACGAATAAGATGGCAAATTATCCTTGCAAATTAAAAAAAAAAAAAAGAGAAAAAAAATGCTGTAATCCCTCGTGCCAAGTGCCTAAAAAGCGCCTGGAGGTAATAGATCGTAGCACCCCAGGGGACTGCAGATCCCTTAGAGTTTTACAGGATATGCAAACTAAATCCCTCAAAATACTACATGCGCGAAAACCATTTTCAAGAATGACTGCCTGTCTGTGTTAAAGGGGCACTGCTTAGTTTTGAAGATGAAATGTTGGCAGGATATAAACAAGCTGTGAAAATACTCCAGAGTCTCGAAAAAAACAAAGGCAGTTCGTTTATTTTTATTTTTCCGATGAAGATCTTCCTCCTCTGATTTACAATTTCTACATAGTGCACCTTTAACGATACAGACCGAGCGACTGGATCTGCTTCCTTGACCCCAACCATGACAGGACCATTTGCATGCGGGGGCCTCTTTAGACCAATCAGGCTCCAACACAAGTGGATGATGACGACATCATTTACCTGCTCCACTGGGCTGGGAGATAAGCTCGTGCCCCCGCTGCTCCCTGGAATGTTTCGGGCTGCTGTTTGCACGACTCCAGAGAGAGCTGTGTGTCACAGATGATGACGAGTGGCATTAAAGCGCCGCGAGGAGCCGTCCCATCACCGGTACAGTCGGGCAGCCGGGGGGCGGGGGGAGAACATGTGAACGGTGGCCTTTTCGGAGGGCTTTGTTAAGACAGAGGAAGTGGTGTACCCTTCTTCTCGCAAGACGCTGAAGGTGAAACTGCCTTTTCTTTGAATCTGCTGAGCATTATTTTGAAAAGTGAGCTGTGTTTTTTTTTTTTTTTTTTTTCTCCACTCTCTGAACCACGTTTTTTTTTGTTGTTGTTGAGATCCTCCTCCGGACAGCTGTGCAGCATGCTCTCTGGTTTATCATGCAAATTTACAGCACACACTCCAGATTTCCTCTTTAGCACGGTGTTAAAACAGACTCACGCATGCACGCAGCTGCAGACTCACACACAACAAGCCTACGGTTTACGAGCTGAACGCCCTGGGTTTTTTGGTCACTCGTTCTCAGTTTGTTTACACGGGCGCTGCACCTCACATATATCTCTAAGAGTGGTACAAGAGGAAGGCCTCCATGGACAGAACAGCTGAGCAGTCGCTCTCTGTCTCCTGGCTCATTCTTTGTTTTCAACCCCGACCCGTTCTCCCTCCTTTCCTTTTTACTTTATTTTGTTTCCCCCACTAACTGGCTGCCACCATATATTCTCTCAGTTGCCAACCACTTCCCTATCCTGCAACCACTGACCTTAACACTGACCTTGCCTTGTCTGTGCCATTGAGACGAGAGCGAGAGATACCATATCCTCAGCTCCCTCCGCCCCCAACCCAACCTCACTATGCTGCAGGGTAGAATTTTGCCTGTCTCATCAGTCTTCCGGTTGCTGGAGTACACCTTGTTATTTCTTCCAGATTCCTACACGTTTCGCTTTTCAGCTGATCAGTGGCCAGACGGGGTGGGGGTGGGGGGGTAACATTTCTCTTGGCTCTCAGGAGGAGCGCTGGCATATACATGGTCCACGAAAACGAGCGTTTCATTAGGTGTACATTAGGCCGGCGGGTTGCTGGTCATCGTGATTGTCCCGTTTGATGTGAGATAAAGGTTTCCCCTGAGTGCTGTGGGGCGCTATCCTTCATCTTTTGCTCTGACTTTAGTTGCTCTCTTATCTCGGGCTTGAGGATGATGTCCTGCGAGAAGAAGATTGGTCTAAAAATTGAAAGATAAGTCCACAAATTCGGAGACAAATAGCCGTAAGTTTTTAGAGGGTAACAATTTTACACATTGGAGTGTCTTCACAGGTCTTGGGAAGTGCTACAGCGCGCGTGGAAAAAGTGGTATAAAGCCTTTTTTGTGGCTCCAGAGGAACAAGTAATCTGATAAATTGGCACTCAGTAGCAAGGCTGCATTGTGGGAAATGGAGGCGTCGAGTTTTGACAAGGAGGAGGAATGTGCGGAACAGAGAAGGTGATGATTCTCGTTGTGCTGTATCGATTTTGATCATTTGTTTTGATGTTTTAGGCGCAACGTGTGTTACTGCTGTAACTGCTTTTCATAAATCTGGTGCCTACATTGCCCACAGTGCCACTCAGCCACTGATTGACGTCACCGGAGGGAATCAGATTACAGAGTGCTTCCTCTGGAGCCACAAAATGCTTCACCTTCCTCACATAGTAGTAGCTCTCCACATGATCTGAAAAAAAAAAGAAAAAAAGATTTGACTGTGCAAAATTGGTGGAGTGACCCTTTAAGTCCATTTGTTCATGTTGAATGATCAAGGTCATGTCTCTGCAGTTAATTCCTTATGTATTCCAAAGTGTAGAGAGATTCTGACCTTGAAACATTTTCCGGAGGCATGTTGTGTCTCGGTGAGGCACCAAAATCTCTTCCTGTTGTTGTCATGTTTTGGGTATAAACATTCATTTCAGTCCCACCGCCACAAGAGGGCACTTTGAGCACATGCAATCAAAAAGAGGAGCTGATGTCATTTGTGCTCATGTGTCTTTCTGTTTGCGTGTGCGTGGTCATGGAGGTGGTGCGAAAAAATAAGTGACACATCTCTTGTGTTCCTTTTGGGAGTGGCGAGTCTTACAAAAAAAAAGAAAAAGAAGGAAGAAATCACACCCCGGTTCACCACCCACAGTGGCCTTCTGGCCTCTCGTATCGAAAGGGAAAAGATTGTGTGACGTCCGCAGGCTGCTGCAAGAAGGGGAACAGCTCGGATGCAGGGTCTGCTTCCTGCACGCTTTGTTATTTCTGTTGTACAGTCCCCAAAAAAAGAAGTTCAATTCCAAACTAACTCCAAACTGTTAGCTTGGCGGAGAGCCAGACTTGCAAGCAGTGTTCCTCCTCAAAAAAAAAAAAAAAACATAATAAAATTGACTTTTTCAACACACACACACACACAAAGATTAATAAAGTCCATATACACTCACCCACCTACACTGTAATAAACTCTATGCTATTAAAGCTATTCCATATGTCCAAAAAAAACTGGGTGATGTATGAAGCCGATGGGAGAATTAAATGCGCAAGGACACATGAGGGCAGCGGGTATAAAGAAGTACCCTGAGGTTGAGTCTTATTGAGTGTGGCTGAGTGAAAGAAGGCAGCTCACTCAGAAACAAGCCCGGATGGAAAGAGAGAGAGAGAGAGAGAGAGAGAGAGAGAGAGAGAGGAGGCATGGCAGCAGTAAATGATGCTCGCCTTCTACACCTTGTCAGTTATTAGGAGAAGCCAGAAGAGAAATCTGACATGACTTTGTGTTGTCTACAGAGAAAATAATTGGCAAGCAGGGGCCAGCGCACTGGCACCTATACAATGCTGTACTGTATCGAGGAGATGTTTTGAGGTTGTGCAGCTGAAGGGAAGTAAAAGGATAAGTGTATATATATATATATATATATATATATATATATATATATATATATATATATATATATATATATATATATACATACATGTTTCTATTTACTCCCTTCCATCTTTTTTTCTCAGCAAAATATAATAAAAATGGTCCAATATGAATTCAGAGTCAGAAATTGCACCACATCCTCACTCTGCCCCTTTGTCCCTTAAACTAGGTCTACAGTAAAAAAGAAAAATCAAACTATCTGGCTATAGTGGCAGAACTGTATTAATTTGGGGGAAGAAATTCAATAAGATAATCATTTAATAATCAATGAGGGGATGCGAGTCAAAGGAGAAGCATAGACTTGACGTGGGGGGGAAATGAAACCATAGTTATCTTTTACTTCGATACTTGAATCGGGCGTATAAATAAACTGCGCGCCAGCCACAAGTTTTCTTTCCGCTCCGGCTTCTAAGCTATAAATACACACAATTTATTCAGCAGGTGTTTTTCAGTATGAAGGCAGGCGTGCAGATAAAAATCATCACTTATTTTTCACTCACTCCTCCTGACTTTGTATTTCTTTTTCTTATTCAGAAGAATGTCAAGATTTGATGTTTTGCTCTTTCCCCCCCAAAAAAACATCCAGTTGTCATCAACCACATAATTATACATCTTTGTATCCAGTTGTATGGTCATTAAAAAAAAAAAAGAAATTCTCTAAAGTCTCTTTTTGTTGGCCCTTCATGTGTGATCCACGGCCAAACTGGCATCAGATCAGATGTTTATTATTCACAGTCTGGGTGTTGACGGTGATATTTTGCTCTTGTGGTTGAGCCGCAGGGTCACCTGTTCGCCGGACTCGCACCTCCCTGCACCACACGGCGTCTGGAGGATCACAGATGTTTCAGCATGGGAGATTTTCTCACACGTCTCTTCAAGACATCGATAAAGATCACAGAGCTCTTAGGCTCTTTTCCATGTCATATATATTTCTGCATGTACAGCAGACTATTTTACATGTCCACTTCCTCACCACGTTGTAAATAATACTCCACTAGAAGTAAAAGTCATTCATAAAACTTCCTGAATAAAAAGTGGGTGAGTGTTATCAGCAAAATGTCCTCAAACCATCAAAAAAAAAGTGCTCATTATGCAGTAAAAATCCTAAAACGTTCCCTGTCATAGTTTGACTGTTATATATATAATGTTTTTCCTGGGTTGATATCGCTGCTGCGTTAATTTTAATGTTGCATTTTACGGCTGCAGGTGTTCAGGGTTGAGACAGTTTTATCTACTTTTTATGCTGTTGGGTAGCCTACAGCAAATGAATCATCTTCCAATCTAAAATGTTTTGTCCTGCGAGAACCACGTTATTTTTAAAACACTCAACTTTTCGTGAGCTCAAGAACAAACAGCTTGGCGATGATGCATTTTACAGCTAAACCAAGAGGGCTGTTGGAAAACAGTTTATTTGGTTCAGAGGACAAAAATGGAAAATTCAGTCATTTACTGCTCGCCCTCATGCTGACGGAAAAGTTGGCCGGAAGTTTTGTAGTCCAACAAAACATTTCTGGAGCTTCTGGAGCAAAGCGACATTGCAGCATTCTCCTAAACAACTGAAGTAGATGGTTTGTTTAAAACCAACATAAAATGGCTTCACACAGTTTATCCAGTATAATGTAAGTTGTGTATCAACCAAGTCGATTAGAAAAGACATTATTTACACCCTCAACATCCGCCCGAGCTCATGTACACTCCTCAGATGGGATGCTAATGCTCTTAGCTTAGCCGCTACCATGAAGATTTTGGCTTTCAAAGGGTGTAAATTTTCTTTCTTTTCAAACCAGTTTGGGATCTTCTGGTTTCCAGAGACTTGGATTATGCCACACAAGCTGTACGGAGCAGTTTTGGTTGTTTTTGTTTAGATTTCAAATCAAGTCCCAATGACCTTAGTTGTTAAAATGCTGTGAATCTACCAGAAATGTTTTGTGGACTAGACAACTTCACCTGACTTTTTCCTCAGATTAGTAGATAGCGACAGTATTGTCATTTTTGGGCTGATCTTTTCTCAACCCCTGAAGGATCACTTAATTTGTTCAAAATCACCACGTTTGTTTTTGTTCTGCTGGAAAGAAAAGGTATGAAAGATTTTAATCTGAAAAGTTACAAGTGACTAAAGCTGTCAGACAAGTTTAATGAAGTAAAATGTAGATGTCTAAAGTTGTACAAAATGGAAAATACTGAAGAAAAGTAGTTTGAATTTCCTCTCACGGTACAAATGTACTTCTTTACATTCCTCCACAGTATTTCAGAGCGCTTACAGATGTGATGCTCTGTGTAATGGGCAGTTTCCACGTGGGAATAAGTGCTTTTTGTTCCTCATGAATCTTCCTTCAATAATCAAACAAATCTATGGCCTGCTAATTAAACGACTGCCTCAGAGGCCATGAGGGGTTGACACCCATGTCAGAGCCTCGTGGGAGATGTTGGTGTTGAATACTAAATGAAAATAAATTGCTGTTTGTGTGACATCTCCCCGGGGATAAAAATAAAATCTAAAAAAAAAAAAAAAAAAAAAAAGTGGTGTGAAAAAAAAAGCAGTTGAGGCAAAATTCAAACATCATCAAAAGGTGTAAATAACTCAGCACATTTTATTCCACTTTACAGAAAAGTGCCTCCCCTCGCACTTTATCCCTCCTAAGTTTATCAAATGCGGCTTGCTGAGATGCATTTACTCTCTCGGGACCGAAAAGGTATTTTTCTAAGATGTGAAATCCTGCGGGCTGGCACGTCACTGTTAATGCAGTCAAGATGGGAGTATCTTAACGTTTCATACAAATAAGCTGCGGGCGCCTGTGCTTTGACGCTCTGCGGCAATACAGCGGTTAGGTTAGCATTCCTGGAACGTTCAGTCACCATGCAGATCATTTTCACAAGCGTCACTGAATCATGAAGGACACTTAAGTCTGAGATGTGATCAAAATGCAGAAGCGGCACTCAGAGTTTGTTAAAGATAGTGACGCCGGCGTTTGTCCCTTTTGTTCCCAGCTTCGCTCCGATGTGTCTCTGTCGCTCCCGGTGCAACACATGGCCAGTTCCTTACCCTGTCCCCAGAAAATATTTCTTCTCTGATGAGCGATGTGGTTTGTTACATGTATCAAGCAAGACAAGGGACATCAAGGACATCTATTAAGAGCTGTCAAAATAGGTAAAATGAAACTTTAAAGGGGCACTGTGTAGTTTTGAAGTCTGAATTTGAATATTTACAATATAAAAGAGGTTATAATACAAACTCAGAAATATGTATTTCTCTCCATAACTGAATAAACAAGCTGTTCTCAGAGAGAAAATGAACATAACACTGTTTGAAGCTAGAAAGGTGGCAGGGTCCGCCACATATAAACAAAAGTAAAACAGTAGGAAACTGTGTCGTCCTTTATGATCAGCGTGTTCATTCAGTGTATTCACGAAAAACAAAGACAGCTTGTTCATTTAGTGTGTTTCTCTGATTAAAACGTCTTTCCCAAAAAAACTACGTAACGCTCCTTTAAGTGTCACACTGAAGGGTTCATTCAGAAGAACAGATATCTCCATTTTATTTAATTTCCTCAATCATGCTTTCTTGGGTGCACTCCAAGCTAAAATTAATCACACTTGTGTTGCTTTGTTTTGATAAGATATCTCAAAATGTTTTAATTTTCATAAATCATGTTTTCTTCTTCTTCTTCTTTTTCTTCTTTTTTTTAATATTGCACACTCAAAGGAAAATCAATCAAACTAGCTGTTGGTGGATTCATTTTTGAGAGTGTTATTTATCTGTTGCTGCAAATGAACTGATCATCACATCATCTTGAACGCCGGTGCAATTTATATTAAAAAATAATAACAATAATTTAAAGGATATCACTACGATAAGAAAAAGGCAACCACCGAATTCAAAGTCAGATCCTGCCAGGAATAGAAATAAAAGGATTCACAACATTTTGTGGGTTGTACTGTGCGCTGGACAACCTCGAAAAGGGTTGTTGCAGTTGAGCACCGGGCCACATCCAGTCACATAATAAACCGGTACCTGAATGTATAGTGCCACCATGTGCTTAGCTATAATCATTACACTCTTATTTTTAAATCAGTGACATTTGAGTGGATGCTTTAACATTTTTTATCAGAAAACATCTTTTTGTTTTTTTTCATCATCATAAAAGCAGCATCAAACCACACTCAGGATCAGGATTAGGAGAACTTGTGCTGTAAATGGGCTTTTAGCCACCAGCAGGCTTTGTATGTGCTGTACTTGTTTGTGCTGTTTCATCTGTCTTTCAGATGAGTTGCTGCAGAATGAGCGACAGAAGCCCCAGGTTGTGTAGGAGAGGGAGGTAGGAGCAGGTTGTCAGAGCCGGGCTGCTGCTGCTGATGCCGCCAGGAGGGGACTGATTCTGCCTCCTCACGCTCCTGGTGCGAAGAGTGGTCGTCTTCTTTGTCTGTGCAGATGGGCTCTCTGTTGTGATAACACGGTGTGTGGCCGGCGTCGGCATTTCAGAAAAAGGGGATGTGTCTGCGGTGTGGAGGGTGTCAGTGGTTGAGGCTTCCTGTGTGCCGGAGATGAGATTAGAATCAATGTGGGGCATGCGCTCTGCTGCGAGGTGATTAATAGTCAGGTGTGTGCCCGTGCTTCTGGGTGACAGGGTGGAGATGGTGATGGGTGTGGCCGTGAAGGGCTGGTGCGGCGTGTTCCAAGTCAGTTTGGGAGCATGTGTGGTGCTGAGGAGAGAAGAAACGGACAAGTACCACCACCCGGTGACACTTCGGTCAGGTGGCATGGAGGTCAGGTCCTGGGCGTTTGCTGCAAGCGGAGGCTGGTTGTAGGAGGCAAAGTGCCACCCTCCTGTCCTGCCTGGGCGAGCCCCTCCGCAGACAGGCTGGGTGTGGCAGGGGCAGCCCAGGACGTGGGCAGGGGTGTTCTGAGTCCAGGAGAGTAAGTAGCTGATGTCGGCGTAAAGGTGGCAGGCCCAAGGGTTGTCGCCCAGAGTGATGACTCTAAGGGATGTCATCGCATCGAACACTCCAAAGGGCAGTGTGGAAAAGCGATTCGCATGCAGGTAGAAGTAAGTTAGTCTGAAGAGCCGGTCCAGGGAGCCTGGAAGCACCTTCAAAAGCAAGTTGTGGGAAAGGTCAATAGTCTCCAGATGTGCAGGCAGGTTTGTAGGCAGGGTCCAGAAATTATTGCGGCTTAGGTTGAGCATACACAGATTGGTCAGTGTGTTGTTGATAAAGATGGCTCGCTCCAGCTTGTTGTTGGACAAGTCGAGCGTTCGCAGATTCCACTGGTAGACTGTATCATTCTTGTCCAGCAGCTGGAGGCGATTGGAGGCGGCGTAGAGGTGCCAGAGGGAACGAGGCAAGTCTTTGGGCAGACTGCTCAGTCGGTTGTGAGACAAATCGAGGATGCGGAGATGGGTGTGCGAGGTGAGCTGGCCATCCAGGTTGTGAATTCGGTTGTGGGAGAGGTTGAGGGAGCGCACGTTGTGCTGCAGCCCATCGGGCAGCTGTCTCAGGCCCCTCCAGGAGCAGTCGACCTCCCTGTGGCTGCGGCTGCAGGAGCACGTGGTGGGGCACACGGCCAGGACGTGCGACCCCAGCAACAACACAAGCAGGAGCTCCAGGAGGGCCTCATTAGGGGGGCGCTTCAGCAGCACATGCCTGCTAAAAGACAGATAGGGAGAGGGGAATGTTAGTCTTACATGGCATCCTATTGAACTCAAAGAGGTGCGCTGTGAAAGCAGAAGTGATGCCTGCAGTGTGCTTGGATAGAGAACACAGGGACGATACACTTCTGCAGGAGACGTGTGCTAACTGCAGAGAGCGGCGCTGAATAAAACTTGTTTCATCGTCTCTTTAAAGCTCCACCCTCTGCCAGACTCTATCTCTCTCCCTCTCTGTGCTGTACTCACACACACACACAAGGCTGCACATCACTGCATTGCTTGCAGATATACACAGTCACATTACACGCCAAACTCACTCCCCCAAACCACAGGACGAATGTGTTAGGAGACGCTGTGGCAGCATCCTTTCAGAGAAACGCTCATGCTGTAAATCTGCAGCATCAGTAGAGAGAGAGAGAGTTGAAATGTGTCCTTTTTTTTATATACATATATATAACTGATAAATATTTGACCTGATCTGCAGGAGGATATTTCTAGTCTATCCGAGAACATCATTCATCACAGAGGATGAGAAATCCCTGTAGTCATTCTCCCTGGCATCAGTTTGTGTCTTCAGTCATCAGTGGTTGTCAGAGCAGTCAGTCCCATGCTCTCAGAGGAGGGGAACTAGCTCAATAGATGGGCTTTATTAATGACTCCACGGAGGACTCATGCATCAGCTGGCTTCCGAAGGCAGGCAAAGACACGGCCAGGAGCTCTACGCTGCGGTATGTGCGAGCCGGGGTGTGGCAGATTGTGTGTGTGTAAAAAAAAAAAAAAGTCTTTGAATTAGTCCATAACTCACCTTCTCATCTTATCATTCCAGTCACTTTTCTCTGCTCCTTTTTGCTGTCCAGCCTCTCTTCCCCTCTCCTCTCCTCTCCTGCTTTCAAGCCTCGGGACCAGCTGCTGCTCTGCTGAAGGTGAATGTTTTTTTTTTTTTGTTCTACGCCTGAATTCTCCTCATAGAATTTGACCCTTGCTCACTTGTCCAGTGCCGGTTTTTGAAGTTATCCTTAGTGCCTTGCCAGTTTTGGTCCCCCCTTTTTTTTTTTTTTTTTTTGTCCTCTTATGGATCTTTTGGGTTTGCGCGATCAGGCACTGCAGGCTCTGGATTTACTCTGTGCAGTAGAAGTGAGGGAGGGCTGGGGTGTCAGTGTGGGGGAAGTATTAGGAAAGGGGGAGGAAGGGGGGTGAAGGCGAAATGGAGCGCATAATGGAGGGGGGTCCCTGCATGCAAGGCTGCTACAAAGAAAACTCCTCAGTCCCTTATCTGGGAGCGTTCAGGATTTACTTCTGCATTTAAAGTGACAGCCATTGTTGCGGTTAGATGAATTGACTGATTGCAGTCTTGTTTGTACTCAAAATAAATTAGACTGTTATCGGTTATCACCCCAATCAATATCACCCCTGTCTAAAGCATCCATTTGCAAAGTAATGCTGTGCTGTAATTGGTTGTTATTTTCCTCATGTGAATGTAGACACCGCCACAAAAACCTTCAAGATTTACGGGAGAGTTACTCCCGTCCACTGCAGCTTTCCACCTGCCATCAGCAGTATGAGCAGCTCTCCGCTCTGCACCGCAATGCTGTACTTCCACCGCACATAATTACTGTGCATTCTACTGGACAGCGATACGGATGGTGATCACGGTTTAAATGTGACATATTCCTCAAAATGATGTTGCACTGCAGCAAATGGGACTTCCTTTATTCTCATTTGGTACTTGTCTTTGCTCCGTTGTCATGCAAACTCAACAAAGTACCTCTTTTGCGATGCATTGGCTACTTCCTCACATGCACTGTCTGTACTTTCCTCTCTTGCCTTCCTCTGTTTCCAGTAGCCAGCTGCACAGAGATTGGAACTCGTTAACATTTTACAAAAAGGTTCACAAAAAAGTGAGTGGTTACTAAGAAACAAAAGAGGAATGAATCAGGAATGTCTTGTTAAGAAAAGAGAAAAGATGGGAAAATGCTGTGTTAATGAATCACTAGGTAATGATTAGTTCATAATCATCTGCAAATTGACATACATTCTTCGTAAGCTGATCCTGATTAACTATGAACCAGCCACTGAAACCAGTAATGTCACATTAAATACCAATTACCTAATCATAGCCTTCATGTTTTGTATTCCTTCAAGTGAAGTGAGATATCATACTGAGTAGTTACCAAGCAGACTCATCAAATACTAATTACTTGATCACTAAATACTCTTTTTGTGTACCATCAAGGAAAGGCACACACTACTAAGTAGTTAGCAATTAAAGTCATTAATCACTACTTAATCATTAGTTACATTTTTTGTGCCCCTCAATAAAGTAATATACTGAGTAGTTACCAAGTAGCCTCTTTAAATACTGATTACTTAATTATTAGTTACTCTTTTACTGCCCCCTCGAGTAAAGAAAAACAAAGTACTGAGTAGTTACCAAGTAGCCTCACCAAATACTAATTAGTTAATCATTAGTTACTCTTTTTGTGCCCTCTTAAGTATGGCATAACAAACTATTGAGTAGTAATCAGGTAGCCTCTTTAAATACTGATTACTTAATCATTAGTTACTCTTTTAGTGCCCACTCCATTACTGGGTAGTTACCAAGTAGCCTCATCATAAACTAATTAGTTAATCATCGTTACTCTTTTTGTGCCCCCTGAAGTAAAGTGATAGACAATACAGAGTAGTCACTAAGTAGTAACTCATTACATAATGATTATTACAACTAAATTTGGTTACTTGGTAACTACTCAGTATTAACTCAAAGATGGATTAAGAAATTTGTAATTCATAAGTCGTCACTGCTGTGCCACTCGACAGCTGGTTCATAGTTCATCTCAACTCAACTCATTCAAAAGTGGTCAGCATGTCATTGTCTACTTTAGTCCTGGTATCACCATAACAACATAGTTCTTTAATTATCAAATTGTTCCTGATTCATTCCCCAAAATCACACCACATCACCCAGAGCTACAGCAAGTCAGAGCAGAGCTGACCTGGAGTTAAAGCAGAGGGCTGCATTGAGAAGGGGCAAACTATTCAGACACTTAATGAAAGCTCCACATCCATCACGACGTCACAAGTAAGTAGATGAACAAATATCTGCACAGGACGGCGGAAACAAGCGCATATTGGTTTTTTTGAAAGCTTTTTTTGTGCGTCTTTGTCAGCTCTTGCTGAGGTGAAAGAGAGCGTTCATTCTGAGTTGAGTGGCGCTGCCCGGAAGAGGCACCTTCTCTGCTTGCTAATCAAGCAGACCTCTCTTTGTCTCTCTCTTTCTCTTTCTCTTTGTCTTTCTCTCTCTCTCGCTCGCCCTCTAACCCACACATGTTACACAGCCAAGACTAAAAAACGGAAAATGGAGGGATGGTAATAAATTCAAGACAAAGAAGTTACCAATCTCTGTTTTATTCCCCTGGTCATAGGTCATAAATGTACGTACATCACAAAAAAGTAAAGCAAGTGAGTCACAAATTGACTCGCACTGAAAATGTATGATGATATTAAAATATTCTAATATTCAAAACACACACAAGTACCAGAGAAAACACAATATGGGCCTATTGCTTTCAAACAAGAAATGCTCAGTGCTCAGTTTGACAGATTTATAAAAAAGAGGGGAAAAGCCACAAAATAAAAGTATCCTTTATGTACAGTTAACAGGTCGTAAAGCAATAGCGAAGTGAGGACAGCTGCTCAGGAAACTCTTTGCCTTTACACACAAATACTACACCACATCCTTTGCTTCCTCTGTGCCCTCAGAGGCGGAGGCTGCCGCAGCGTCGTCGGGCTGGGAATCAGTGGCCTCCTCTTGCTGCTTCGGGGGGGATGAGTTTTCAGCGGCTGCTACAGGTGCAGCTGAAGCTTCCTCCGTCTTGGCAGCGTCACCCTCCTCCTCCATCCTCTTCTCCTCCTCTTCCGTTTGTTCATCCGCGTTTACTTTCTCTCCCCCTTCCTTGGCAGCGCCATTACCCACCTCCTCCTGCGTTTGATTGACGTCAGCCATTAACACGGTGGTCTCTCTGGGCTCTTCCTCTGGTTTGCTTTTGTCCTTCTTGGCCGTTCCCATCCCGTTTTCGGAGCTGCTAATTATGTCGCTGTCGCTGCTCAGCACCTTGATCCGTCTGCTCAGCCGGCACACCTTACACGCCAACAACAAAGTTGCAAGCAGCAGAAGAGTACAGCCTACGAACAGTCCGCTGGTCACCATTAACAGTGAAAGGCATTCGCCCTTGAAAAACGTATCGATAAATGTGTTGTGCTTGGGGCCTGGTTGGGGAGTGCTGGGAGGACTTTTGGAGTCGCGGGAGATTGTTTCAGCTGACTGACTGCTTATCAACTTGTCGAGTGTAGATGTGCTGACAGAAGTAGTGGGTAGAACAGCAGTGGATGGGTCTAAAACGTTGTTTTGACTCAATGAAATAGCCGGATCAGAAGAATTTATCGGATCAGGAGTAGGCGATGCTTGAAGATCATCAGCTCCACACAAAAGCACACCCAGGATTTCTATGCAGCACAACAGGAAGAGGAGGCCTTTCATGTTGGTATCTGCGAAGAGATGGGTTGGGAGTTCAATTCAAAATGAGTTTTGAAACACAAACGTCATACAGTAAGGAGAATTAGGAGGAAGCACAGATGAAGTAAGCCTAACCATAACATTAATAACAACTGTACTATATAAAATCTATGCGGCAGCAATAATTAAACCAAAATGGATTGTGGTTAAACCTAATTTTTACCTGAGTTATTATGCAGATTCTAATTATTCCAGTATATCATCAACACATACGTTATGGTACAATATTAATGATTTAAATACCCGGCAGTATAGAAAGTACTAACAGTACAGTTGCACTCTGTTGTATTGTGATGTAGTTTAGTGTACTTGTTCTGTATTGTATTGTATTGTGTTGTATCATATTGCATCACATCGTATCATTTTGTATCGTATCGCATGGCATTGCACTGAATCGTATTGCATCGCTTCGTATTGTATCGTTTTGTATTGTACTGCATTGCACTGTATCGTATCATATGGTACGGTATGGTAATGTTTCATATCATATCGCCTCGTATTTTTTTTGTATTTCTATGTATTTTGTTGTGTTGTCTTGTGTTGTATTGTATTGTTTGTACTGTATTGTAAAGATGCAAAATGTTGTGTACTTATATACTTATGTACTTATATATAATATTGTCTATATCTATTTATATTTATAAAATAAAGTTTTAATCTGGCCGGTTAAATTGAACTGTTTGGTGGTCCAGACATATACATAATATATATAGTTCCAAATTTGGGCCATTCTACATAATAAGTAGTTTCACTTTTAGTAATTTGCATATGTTCTGATATTAATGCATGTTCAGAGTTACCAAGTAAAAGATACTACCAAATCTAAATTGTACAATCTAAACAGTTTAAACCATTCGTCTACTTTACTTGGTCATTTTGAGATACAATGCAACTTCTCCTTTCTAATCATAATTTCACCATTTTTAACAAAAATAAACATTAAATATTATGAGCATTTTGTTGTCTAAGAATTATTTGTCAGCTTTTGAACGCATGGAGAAATCTGAAAAGTATGTCACGGCTCATGTGCCGCGGCCCCTTAAGAGTCAGCTACTGAGCTGATTTTGTGTCACAAGCTATGGTTTTTGGAAAATCCAAACCAAAAGAAAAAAGTAAGCAGGCAAGAGTGAATAAAAGAATACTGTAAATACATTAGCACTACCTGTTTAGAAGGTGGTGAAAAACATTTTCATTACGGTGCATCCTCACATCATTGGAAACCATGCAAAGCAACTGCCCTTTTTAAAACGTCAGCATGGTTTAGAAAATGGTCAACAGTGTTGTTGCACTTTATACAATATGTTCTTTGAAATACTGGTATCGTCCTTAAACAGTGATTTAGCTTTGAGATTTTTTTTGAAATTTTACTTAAATTGTAAAAAAAAAAAGAAATAATACTAATAATATTTATATTTTATCTCTAAATGACTAATTCAACTCATGTTGAAGTGAAGTCAACATACAAACAGTAACAGTATCTCCCTTCATTTACGAGGCTGTCTGAAAATTATTTTAAAAAACAGCAGAAAACAGCAGATTTTTAGTATCCAGATTTAGGACGAATAATGCTAAAACACTATTGATACATATGTCAGCACCTGTTCCTTCTTCTGTGCTCTCTCCATTAGTGTCCCAAAAGTGAAGTCCATATATTTAATCATTTAATCTTTTATCACCATTTACAGTTTTCAAATTTAAAGTATCAATGAAATGTGTCACTTACACTGACGGTGATCCTGATCTAGTTCCAAGAAGAAGAAAAAAGGGCTTTGTGTGCAAGTAGAGCGAGATGAAGAAGAACCGAGAGAAAGTGACTGTAATCAATTATAAACTCATCTGGCTGCCTCGTTCCTACTTCTCCATTTGGACTCAGAGAAGATAAGGAAGTGGTTTTGGTCTGATGTACGAAGCTAAAGTTGGTCACACAAACATCTGCGAGGTACTAGACTATAAAAAGCTTAAGGCCCTGCTAAACTGAGCTGCTTGAGTCCAGTAAGACCTTGATCAAAACTTTAATTTCTACTTTGTACTATTATTACTGTTCTTAAACCTTTGAATTTATGCAATTTGGGCTTTACATATAGCATACAAGCACTTTAGCCATGTGCAACTACAGCTGTGGTGAAGCTGACATCAATAAAAACTCTCTAAATCCCTCAGTCCAAACCCACAACCTGCATGAAACCAAAGATATAAACGGTATGGCTTTACCACAAGTAGGAAAGCAGCAAACTTCACCAGTATGGTTATTATATTATCTTTAAAGCCTGTCACATCGCAGGTGTCCCTTTATCTAAAGCTGAGATGCTGACAAGCACTTGCACAGTTGTTTTAGGTGATGTAACCTTGTTCAACATACATGCGTGTGTCTTGTTCAGTGTCATCAAAGTATTTTTGGCCAAGCCACAATTGCTCATAGTTCAGTCCAAGTATAGCTCATGTTGAACGGAACGCACAAATGAGGCCTTAGTTGAAACCACACGCAACTGAGAATGCTGCAGCTCTTATCACACAAAGTGTTACCAATTTGCAGATTGTTTGCAAGTGTATTTAGTTCACATGTTTGAGTTTTCTGGGCATTTTCTGCTCATTTCTGCAGTGTGTCTGCACCTGCACTTGAGCGAAATGCTTGACTTAGCAAGTCATCTCCCCACAGATGATACCGGCAGCATGCAAGACAGGAGGTACCAAGCCCAGGATTTAGCCAATCGACACACGCCATGCCTCGATGAGAACTGTTGTTGCATGTACTGAGATTAAGACCCTGGAACGAAAGACCCCGCAGGCCAGTGTGCTCTGCAGTGTTCAGCAACGTAGCGACCCAAAAATATCCGTCAAGACATTCTCATCATCATGACCGTCAAAAGGACCTAATTGTAAAACTGAAGACTATTGCAAGACTTGTGTTATAAATGTTGCTCTGAAATGCAACAAGTTGAAACACAAGTCGCTTTATTTACACACGACCTGCCATTCAAAATCACTTTCATCACATATTAGCAGTGGCCACAGATGCTGATTAAACACAGTGAATATGGAGTGTTTTGTCAACCCAGACAGATAACATTCAGTGTTCACTCAGCTCCTACCCTTGGCGCAGATTTAATCCGATAAAGGAAAGAAAAAAAAAGCATCATCAGGCTAATTATGTGTGAGAGGAAGTGAGAGTATAGAAGGAATACAGATGACTTCATCTCAAAAAACCCACCTCTTCCCCCGAGTAACGGAAAGTCCCATTTGCCATTAAGCCAGGCAGGTTTATTTGTAAAGCACCTTTTATCATCAAGGCAGAAAAAAAAGACAATATAACAACATGCAGGTAGGAATTTTATACATATAGTATATAATGCGTTTTTAGTTTTTTTGAGAATATAACAAAAAAAGTAAGTAAATAAACTCAAACAGAATGACACTGATTCGAAAGAAAGAGTCCAGTGCAAGATATGAAAATAATAGTCATAATAGCTGGAACAACAAGGATATTATTCAGATATCAATTCTTTGACAAAGAGGGGATCATTGTGATGATCTGAAAACCAACTAAGGAGGTAGAACAAGTAGTCCAGGAATCGGAAGGTCTCTGGGTTGATTCCCAGGCTCTCCTGGTTGCACGTCCTTGCAAGTTTCCTTGACCAAGATACCGAAATCCCAAATTGCTCCTGGTGAACATGTTGGCTTATGCACGGCAGCCTCTGCCATTAGTGTTTGAATGTGTTCATGAAAAGGTAAATGTGACAAGTGTTGCCGAGCAATTTGAGCGGTCAGTAGACTGAAAAAAGTTCTATAGAGACTTAAGTTCTTTTCTTCTTTCGGTCAAAAGACAGTTATTCTGTTTTGTCTTCATTAACTGGAGGAAACAGCACTTACTCAGTGCTTGTGTATTATACAGCTCTATGTGTTGTCTGCATGATGAGAGTCGGACGTCTTATTGTTTTTCAAAGTCTGCACCATAGGAACATGTACAGTAGATGGGAGATAAAGAGGCCCGAGAGAGGAGCCCTGGGGAACTCCAGCTGTAATTTTTCTATGCTCAGATGTACAATTTTCTAAAAGCACAAAGACATTTCCCATTCTTCAAAGAATTCAGACCAGTGTAACCCCTGTGCCAGAAACCCAGTTTTCCAGCACGTCTAATAAACTATTGTAGTCACCCGTGTTGAATGCAGCACATAGATTAAATACTACCAAGACTGAAAACTTTCCCATCTAGACTAAAGTGCATGCTGTTTACGACCTTAACAGCAGTCTTGGTGCTGTGGTGTGGTAGAAAATGGAAATCATAAAAAAACTGTTCTCAAGAGCCAAGATTGTGTTAAGCTGTCAAAAGAAAACACAATGATACTTAAAAATAGGACGTTTTATACGGGCCAGTAGTTGTTCATTAGTGAGGTAACAGGGGTTTATTAACTTCAGCTTTCAGGGCCTGTGGGAAATAACCTGAGAGGGTGAAGTGTTGGCTACTTTCGAGTAGGTAGAATGTCGCGGTAGCAGGAGGGGGATTTCAGATGTCGCACAATGTCTTCCAATGCTCTCTGACAGGAGCAGATTGTTTCATACAATCTGAACTGATTTTAAGTGGATGCAAGTACAATATGTTCCCTATGCTGATGTGGAGGAACTGATAGCATGTATAAAAAAAACCTTCTCCATTGCGTCACTGCAAATGGAGGCAAACTTATTGGGAAGTATTCAGGGGCTACTGACACTGGAGGGGTTTGTCAGCCTGTCAGCACCGATTACTGTTTCTGGTGGTGATGTCAAAGAAGGAGGGCTCCTTCTATTTCTCAGTTCAAAAGCTATAAATAAAAAGTCTCTCCTACTAGACGTCACAGTGCACCTGGAGAGTTGTTTTTCTTCGTCTGCCCTTCATTCTCTTGTATTATTTTCTGACCAGAGTCTCCCTTTACCATGGTGGGGATCAACATGGAATTTTAGAACTGAACTTACTGAGACCCATGCAAAGGGAGGGTGTGGAAGTCAAAGAGCAGATGTCCAGAATACAACGCAGCTCTTTTTGTTGTTCTGGAGGTTAATCAACGTAAATGTTAAAAATCTAGTAAGTGCAAGGTCACAGTCAAAGTATAATAGATGGCAGCTCGACATGAGGATCTCAACAACGTCTTCAAAACAAACAAAACTTAGACAAGATGTCTGCTTGTACTGAATGGAAGGCAGCAGGTAGTCACATGCCCATGGACCATATTCACACGGCGGCCATTTGACGTTACGCTCAAATGTTGTTGGTTACTGCCATGTTCTGGGGTGGAAACGCGAGCAATCCAACAAGTTGTTTTCATTTGACCGCTTCCTGATTTATTAGCAACCGTTAAGATGATGGATAGTTTAATCAAGAGGGACATCGGAACAAAAATGTCATTGTAGAACAACAGGTTTCATGTCAGATTAGCTTTCATTAGACAACAGCTAGCATTAGCATTCAGCTACATTCTAGCTAACATTACAGTTTGATACGACACTGTTTTGACGCGATACGAGTAGGAAGGGGGTGAACTAATTCACATATATCAACATGCATCTTGAACTCCGGATGACTTCACTTTCTTTTCAGTTGCTGATCAGTCGGGAAGCTGTAAATAAGGGTGCGGAGGTAAACAGGTAAATAACCCATGTTTACATGAACCGCAAAATGAAACACAGCAGCATTACGTCATCTTAGCGATCCCACCCTGACTGTGACGTTGAGAGGAAAATGGCCTCTGTGTGAATAACACCCTGTCTGTCTCCTCTTCTGTCCGAGCTGATACCAGGCCGATTATCTCAGTGTTGATTGCAGCGGCGGTCATTTGAGATGCAGTTGCGTCAATTCAGTGGCATCTATTAGCAATCACATTGGGGTCCTTAATCTCCGACCTCGGTTTGTTAGAGATGTCTGTACGCAGGCAGGAGGGGAGGGGAGGGGAGACTGATGAGGCAAATTTTTAGGTGACCTTGCCGCTCTTATCAGTCTTGTCCGCCTGGGCAGGAGAGAGCCATTCTCTCTTTTAGTCGTTTTTTGTTATCAGCAAGGTTGGTGTTACAGAATGTGCCGGGGTTTGAGGTGGAGGCAGATGACGTGGATGCGACTGTGGTGGTGGTCGGGGGGGCGAATTTAATGTCGGTGTTAACCAACCCCTCCATTTTATCAGTAAATCCCACGAGGGCGAGAGGGGATTAGAAGACTGCTCCTCGAGCTGGTTGACAACATGCTGACATTGAGGCTGTAGTGTTTTGTCTTTGGCTGCAAAAAAAAAAAAAAAGGCCCATTAGTGCATCACTTCCAGATCTGCTTGGGTGGAGGCCATCTGCCCCTGACAAGATGCCCACGCCCCCAGAACAGATTGAAATTATCAATGTAGCTGATCCCTTTCTGGACTTTCTGGTTTTGCTTCGCCATGTGTCGAGTTCTCGGGAGTCTGCTGAACTGAACTGAATCCATAAAGTTTGACCCTTTGTAACAGTAAAGTCTGGCACTTATCGTTAGATTTGGCAGCCAGATAATCCCCGCAGCTACAAGTCTGCGTTCACAGCACAATGACTTCGCCAGTCTCGTTTCAGTGAGTCTCGGGGAAAGTTACGGCGTCATTTAGAGATAGCCATCCCAATTAAAAACGTGTCCGGTCGAATTCTGACGAACGAACTCGCTTGGCAGGAGGCGCTGGCCGAGTGTCGGGGAGTTCAGAGGACTCGTTCAGCGCGGACCCCTTGTCTCCAGCACGGCCATCATCTCTGACAATTTATGACAGCCCGTGCACTTCAACGATTCTGACGAGAGGCGTAGTGCAGTCCAAAAAATTCTGTCGCTCGCCCACCATGTTACTGTTATGTGAGAAGCAAAAAGCTTTTCAAAGTAGGTGATTGAAATCCAGAGTTGTGATAAATTATCCATCCAATTTATACAGTAGTTACAAGAAACTAGCTGTACAGTATGCAGCGATCTATTAAAGAAGACATATTGTTCCTATTTTCAGGTTCATCATTTTATTTTGGGTTACTACTAAAAGAGGTTTACATGTTTTAATGCTCAAAAAGCACATCAGTTCTCTCATACTGTCCAGTGCTGCAGCTTTGTATTCCCCATCGCTCTGTTTTAACTCCTGTCTCTCTCAGGCCCCCCCCACCTTAAGGATAACCAGTCTCTTCTGATTGGTCAGCTCACACATGCCTGAGCCAGCTCCGCTAGCAACAACAGAGCAGCTGTGCTAAATCAGTTCCTACGTGACAAAGCTGCTAGGCACTCAAGGCACACAAAAGGTGCTTCAGTTGGTGGAAACTTTTTAACTTTCAGTTCCGTTTACATGCACAAGAACCTGTTGAAAATATGGAAGGAAATAAAAAAACAAGTCTTATTTTTAAGAGCCACATGTCTCTCAGTTTCCTACACAAGCCTACAGACGTTTTCCATAAATTGTTTAACGCAGCTGGATTGTGGATTAATGCATGTTCATCGAGTGCCTCATGTCAACATCTCTCTCCGCTCAGCTAACAGAGAGCAACGGGAGCGCGGAACGCTATTTTAAGGCGGCGAGAACGCAATCATAACCTAACGACAGGCCTCCCACACAACACAAACACACAGCGTCCCTTTAAATGTGACTTTTGCAACGATTATCATCTCTGAGTTTTAATCACTTGACATGACGTGATCATAATCGTTGGCACCAGTTTTGCACATATTCTACAAAGATGTTTCAAATCATCAGACACAGAAATTTGGCAAAGAAACATTAAAAAAAAAACCAAACAACTGATTGTCATTTGCTTTGATTACCATGCGGGCGGCGGGGGAAGAAAGGCCGTTCTGTGTCCGACCTCCCAGTTTCCTCTCACCAAACGCTGCTCACGTGATCCGGTACCAGTTGGAGTCAAAGAGCTTTTGGTTGCAGTGCACCACCAGCGGAGGGGGGGATACGAGATACAGGTCCTTTTCTTTTCCCGCTGGATTGATGTACCAGTGTACAGAAGTCTATCCATCACTTTTCATCATTTAAAGCCACGCTTCAGATGCATCCTTCCTGATAACAGGTTTCAGGGACTGTAGTTATCATCTCACTGACAGTTCCCAAGGCCCTCATTTTGTAAACTTTTGATAAAGTCCTCATGAAAAGCTGCATAAGCAGAAGTGTGAGAAAAGGCATGCAAGCCATTCTGAGTTCACACTGATCTGCACACAGCTCAGAGTGGCTCCCAGATTCAGGACTTCATTTTCAGATTTTCTGATTCAATCCGATTCAGACAAATGACTCTTTCACAGCCGGTAATCTTTGCACAGCACACACATGAGAAAAGAATACCATGCCACAAAAAAGGGGGTAAAAATCCAACCAAACTTCATGTGAAATGTGCAGAGTTACAGCATAAGGCACAACACAACGACTAAAAGATGACCGTGATCACTTTCTGTTGGCTCTTGATGCCACCTAGAGGCCGACTGGGATATCAAGCATCCTGCAGCTGCTACAAGGACGTAACCTTCTGCTCAAATGAGCTCGAGGGTTCATCGTTGACCTTGAAAAGAGCGGTTTCTTTGTTTCTGCGTGTGTTTGCGGGGCTGACCATCTCGAGTGGGACCAACAGGGAACGTGAAACCCGCCCAATGTGCTCTCATAAGCCTGTTATGTGCATCAACCCTCAGATGAGTGAGAAGAGCTCTGCTTCCTACACATTCCAGAGTGGCGCCTTTTCATTTTCCCAAGACGACAACAAGCCTATTTTCACTCGTCTACCCGCTGCACTAATGATCCCACCGGCTTGCTCGTTCAAAATACGTGCTTCTTTTAATCTCTGTCTGTGTTTGTCTCTTTGTGTATCATGAAAAGTGCCATCTAAATAAACTGTATTACCATTATTATTAAAACGTAGAATCTATATGCCTCTCATCTATCTCATTATAACATGTTTGACTGATAAATATTTTACAGGTCTGCGAATTTCATGGTCAGTAAACGCATAATCCCATTGTCATTCGTGTACACTGAGCAGGCAGATTTACACTGTCTCTCAAATACTACGATACCATAACACATTCTGCAGGTCGGTGAAAAGTGAGTTTCGAAATTTCTTCACCCTGGCTGGAGTTTTCTAACAAGATCAGTTCTGGACGCCCTGATCGGCGTTTACATGTATGAAAGGCCATTTTAAGAAGCGCCCGTGAACGCGTGGACGAGGGCCTTAGTGGCCTGCTGAGAGGAAGTCAAGACAGAAATTAGCTGGGAATTTAAAAAATGATACGATCAGCAGCAAACCAGTTGGAAGTTTCCTGGAAATCCACTAAAGAAACTATCAGCTACTTAATTGGCTGCTTGTTAGAAACAGCAGAATGATATTAAATAACATTGGGGGTAATTTTTAAATCAGTTTTGAGGTAATTATTGTTGTCATGGGGAGGTCAGTTCTAAGAAACTTCATATATCTTGCTTGGTAATTACCACCTACAGTACTCACTGTGAAAGTGGACCAATTAAAACCCTAAGTTGAGTAAAGTTGAATTTCTTAGGGCATTTTTAACATCTCTTATGCTCGTCTGCATTTTCTCTTTTGCAGCGCGAGAGTCCTGCTTCTTTTCATCTGCCACAATTTTTTTGTTTGTTTTGTTTTTTCTTTGTACAACTCATGCAGCCAGTGCACATATTCACAAATCCAACATCTGGAACTGGAATGCACCGTCTAAGCCTGTATTGGAAAATGAGACAAGAAAAAAAAACTAAATCATTCATAGTCTTCTACTGCCAGGAAGGCCGCCGCAGCCGCCGCTGCAGCACAACAGGGAAATAAGAGCGCCCACGTTATTGTTACATGACAAGCCTCATTTTATTGTCTTCCATGGATGAAAACAAAAACTGCGTGTACAGAATGGTAGTTCACATGCAATACAAAAATATGAATTTTTACAATAACATAAAAAAACATGTATTGGCCCATTCTAAAAAAATTGTACAGCTATTTTTTGTTTTGTTTTTACAGTCTTTTTATACATGAAAAAAATATAAATATATATACATCTGTAATAGCCATAGCAGTACCTATTCAAAAAATGTCGTGATGTATTTTTTGTTTTTTTTTCTTACATATAAAACGTTTGTACAAATATTAGAAGAATCGGGTTTCATTTGCTATACATTAAATAATGTATGTACATTACATACCATTGGATTTTTGCAACACGACATTTAACTGCAGTCTTTTTCACGAGAAAAAAACGACCCCACGTGTTCCAACACAGGACGCTCAACTCAGTCGCACGTGCACCCCAACACACACACACACACGCACGCACACACACAAACACATAAATACAAGCACGCCAACTGAAGCCAGCAATCACAAACAGTATACACAAGCGCGCACAAGAGGTAATGTTTTAGGAAGATATAGGACACTTTTGCGCCAGGTTCCTGATTTCTGTTTTTTTTTTTTCCTCTCTTTTTCTTTTCTGCGCAGAGAATTGAAATCGCTTCTCGAGAGGAGGATCTTTCTTAACAACTCGTATTCTTTATAAGGTGCACTTTACACTTCAATGGATGGACATTGCTATTTAAAAAAAATAATTAAAAAATCTTGACTCATAAACAGCCAGCATCATTCCAATTCCCACGCAGATTGTTGAACGATGAGGGGAATATTTCCGCCTGTTTCTTTTTCTTTTTTTTTTTATTTCTACCCCCATACAGAAGGTCTTCATCAGTGCCCTGTTTTTCCAAATGCGATCCAATGAAACAGTGAATTTACCGGGTTACACTCCAACAAAGACAACACACAAAGTGAGCACTTCACACTGTCCAAGCCTCCCAAAGAGAAAAAAATATATATATATATAAAAAACACTGCAAATATGACTATTCAAAAAAACCAAACTAAACAACATCAACAAAAAAATAATCATAATAATAAAAGAAAAAAGAGTTCATGATTATTTTCTCCCCCCTCCGTTGTTGACAAAGTGCATATTGTGTGGAGACATGGGCTGGTGACCATCTCAGCACACGCCGTCGCACGAACATTAAAAACTGAGAGAGGAGCGAGGGAGGAGAGGAGAGGAGAGGAGAGGAGAGGAGAGGAGAGGAGAGGAGAGGAGAGGAGGGCAGGTGGTGTCGAGAACATCACTCAAGCAGCCTGTCAGACGTGTGTCAACCCCTCGGGGGCGAACATAGATAAATGAAGTGGTCCGATTTAGTCGTAAGGGTCCATTTTTATGTCCAGCAGTGTGTGTTTCTTTGTGTGTGTGTTTTTTTTGAGGGAAAGAGTGGTAGGAGCCCGGGCGAGAGCGACCACGGTACAGCAGCACAGAGAAGGTGAACGGGGGTGGCGGGGGGGATGGAGGACGGGGGAACAGCCGTCGGCGGGCACAGACCACAGCACGCCGGTCGGTCTCAGCACAAGCCGGTTATTTTCGCAAGCCTCCGCAGAGTCTCCCCCCTCGTAAGACGTTACGGAACAGAACCAAGAGGAAGGCAAAGATATGAGACGAGAGGGAGGGGGAGAGCGTGGAGGACGACAGGTGCGCCGTCTCCCCCCCCCCTCCTCGCCTCGCTCCACCGGTCCCTCTCTTCCACCCACCCCCCTCCCTTCCGACAAGAAAACGGTTAGACATGGAAGATCAGACTGTGGATTAGTGGAAGCAGTGTCTGTTTCAGGCAGCGGCAATGCTTTGATCAATCCTGTAAGAGTTAAGGATACAGGAGCATGCAAGGCAGACCCAGGCTTTGTTTTGCATTGCTTATGTTTTCAGAGCGACTGCTACAACCTAGATTAGAGAGAAAAAAAAAAAGAGAGAGAAAAAAGGAAAAAAGAGAGCAAAGGAAAAACACAAACGTTAGACGGTTAGTGAGAGTAACAGTGAAGAAAAGCAGCAGCATATCACACACACTTAGATCAGTTAAAAGGACATTCGCTTGCAAACGTGCGAGTTCAATCGAATCATTGTTTTAAGATCTGTTTTTTTTTAATCATTTTATGACCAAGCAGACCTGGTGCAAAATGTTTCTCTTTTGAAGAAAAGCATGCTTCCATTTCTTTTTATCATCCATCTAAACAAGAACTGGATTTTTAACCACGAGAGATTGATCGTGTGGGGTCTCGGAGCAGACGCGACAGAACTTTGTGGAAAAAAGCAAATCATGAATGAGGAGTTTAAAAAAAAAGTGGGGAAACACGTGGCGTGAGAGCAAAGCTGCGATGAGGTCATGAAATTAAAACATAGCGATGCTGTGTGGCAGCAGGAAGTGGAAAAAAGCTGATCTGGGTGTGAAAAGAAGATGAAGGATTACCACAGACCGATGAGATGACATGTGAGGTTTGATTTTAAATGCGTTTTTTTGGGGGGGACTTATACTCTTGTTGTGACTTTTTAGGTCCAGAAATTCTAAAGACTCTACGTTTTTTTGTATGTATTCAACAGGAGACATATTATGCTGATTTCTAGGCTCATAATTCAGCGCTTAAAAATGATTTTTTTCTAGTTTTCTAGTGTCTGTAGTGCCACGACAGTGTCGCTGTCTGAAACACTCCTGTCTCTTTAAAAAAGGCCCCACTTCAGAATACACAGTCTGTTCTGATTGGCCAGCTCACGAATGCCTGAGACAAAACCGCTTGCCGTGTGTCTCCGGTAGGCTCTGTTGTGTTTTCATCTTCCAGTTCCCTTCACTTTCTACCATGAATATAGACATATATTATGGAAATATATGACACAGTGACGCAGTGATGTCATGAGTGCGATTGCTGATGAGGCGTTTCAGGATCAGTGTTTTCTGTGGGAGAAGGGAACTCCCATTCACTTTTTAACTATTAAGATGTTTTACAAGCACCCACACCAATACAACACACTGAAGGAATGGAAAAAAAAACAAAAAAGCATAATAGGTCTCCTTTAAAATCGGACTTGTTTCACACTTAGTGACTCTAAAATTTAAGATGGAATGTTGTAAAATGTCTCGTATCTACTCCTCGATGTCGGCGTGAACAAAGGAATGATTTTTAATGTGATCACACAGTTAGTGGCAAAATTACTGTTGTTTGACAGAAATGAATACAACTCCATTTCAAACTGTACATGAGTGCACATCTGTCTCATTAGTCTGTTTAACTTGTCCTGCCTGCCGTGTTCAATCCAATCAAACTGTGCGGCAGCATGTGATGTCGCTCACAATGTCCTTTATATTCTGTGATGACAGCGACAAGTATGCAAAAAAATGTTTAAAAAATGCACCATTTCTGTCCAACAACCAGTCAGGATTGTTTTTTTGACAGTTAATAAATTAAAACTTTACAATTCACATTCAGACATCTAAAACAACAAAGTTCACATTTCACGAGAGGAGCTGAGCCGCTGCAGTGACAGAATGTATTTGGGATCATGTGCGATGATAAAAAGGAAAAAAAAAAATGAATGAATTCAAAACCTGTTTAACTTATTTTCAAAAATATAACAAACAAATATCCATTTATCAATCTCAACTATAAATAAGACTCTTTAACCCTCCGGAATACTCTGAAAACTACGAGCCCTTGTACCACAGGGAGCCAGAAAACCCACAGTAAAACTACGGCAGCTTTTTCTTTGTGTTTTTCACATATCCAGTGTCTTCACATGGTCCGTCCCTGTCTGGATACCTACTCTGCAGACTTCCAGAAGTGTCCGGGGTGAGACAGCCTGCGGTTCAGTTTGGGCAGCTTCTCCAGCATGTCGGCCAGCTGGGTGAAGGTCGGCCTCTCTCTCAGGTCGTACGCCCAGCAGGCAGAGAGGATCTCCTGAGAACACACACCAACCTTCAGTCAATGTACTCGTCTAAGCGGAGCACTGGAGCTCATGATATCTCTGCACCATTAAATCAACGCTTGATCACTTGCAGAATGAACATGCACAGACACATTTGTGCTTTTGTCTCAACTCACAGTGACCTCCTTGCCGAGGCTGATCTCCGTCAAGACCTTCTTTATGCCCTCTCCGCTCCCCACCTGCCAGATGGTAGCTTCCACAGGCTGGTTGGTGATTGGCCAGTCCCTAGCTTGAAGTTCATACCAAATGGTGCTGAAAAAGAGGGGAGGGGGGGACAAAAGTAGGATTATTATGTCAAATGGTAAAGTAAGTTCTTTTTCTCTCATTGTAACACAGCAGTAGGTCTTTGAATCAGCTCTGCCAGTGTCTTTGCAAACATGAACACACTGACTGATTGAGCCTGATTGTCAACCAGTAATTTCTGAGAGTGGCGACTGTATAGTTTGTGATTAGGGGTTTGATTCGACAACAGAAAAATTCTGCACCGACATCTTTGCTATTGTTAGACGTCGACTGTTATGCCCCAACAGCTGTCATTTGCATTTTCTCATTCTTCTTTAAAAAGGGGAAATCTTACAACAACAGATGTTTGTCCTGGATGCTTTTTGCAGATTAAGGCAAAAACAAGATCAAATAATATACATAAAAAAATAAAGAGTCCAGAGTTCAAAAACCTTCAGTGATTCAACAATAAATGGCAAAAGATAGATGTTACAAAGTTTAGTCAGTAAACCATCTTCCCAAAAAAATTCATCAAGGATCTTTGGCAGTTTTTTCCGCTCAGTTTTTTCTTTTTGAGTGAACTCTCCTCTCATCAATAAAGAATATCTGAAACGTGCGATTCTGCACTGTCGAAACTGAATGCATATTGCGAAGTCCGGCTCATTTGAGGAAATCTCTCTTTCCACAAACCTGGGACCTTTCTTACACAGTACTCTACGATGCGTCAGTGTGCAGGACTTACCCAAAGGCGTACACGTCTGCTGAGGTGGAGAAGGGGAGGCGGTCCTCGTTGTTACCTGGGCTCATCCTGCGCACAATCTCTGGCGCCAGATAACAAATCCAGCCGTGTGGAAGTTTCAGTTTGTTCTCGCGCCTGAGGAAAAAAAAAAGAAAAAAAAAGGGGGGGGGTACACATGTTTCAGTAAGACATGAAACAGAGAGGTAGACTTCAGTCACAGAACACTGGCTGACAGGGGGAGATGCCTGCAGGACTGAAGCCGCTGTGGACCTCAGCAATTATTACAAATCACCGGACCTCTCCAGGTAATAGCAGTGCAGTGTGAACAGCACTCCAAGCTGAGGTTTGTGTTTTGAAGGCCTCTTGAGTGGCGTTTCTTACCTCCCTTCCTGAACAACTCCAGAGATCCCAAACAGCCCGAAGTCTGTGATCACGACTTTATTGGTGTCGTGGAAAACGTTCTTCGACTTCAAGTCTTTGTGGACAATGCCTTTAGCGTGCAGGTAGCCCATTCCCTGTGTCGGAAAAAACAAACAGAGATGGTCCGTGAAGTGTTGTTGTTATATCAGACAGGGATGTTGAGGTTTAAGCTGCTCCTGTTCACAAAAGGAAAAAAAAATTACCTTCACAATCTCCTGAGCGATTTGTCTCGTCTTATTAATATCCAAAGTGTTTTTAGTGTCTCTAACAACTGAATACAGCGTCCTCCCTTTACAGAAACTGCAGGGAGAGAGAAGAAAAAAATATAATTGGAGATTAAAAACATGGATTTTGGGTTTAAAACCATTTTTCGAGATGCGTTTGATATTCTCACCTGGTGATGATGGCGAGGTGGGGTGGAGCCATGCAGGCCCCCATGAAGAGGACCACATTCTCGTGCCTGGTCTGTCTGTAGTTCATCACTTCCTTTTTGAAGAGCTTCAGGTGGTCCTGATTGTTCCCGTCGATCTCGAGGAGTCGGATGGCCACCTCGCCGTGCCACCGGCCCTTGTGCACTTTGCCCCAGCGGCCCTGAACAAACGTCAGCTTCAGTTAAAAAAGGGCCATTTTGGGACATAATACATGTGTTTTTAAACATCTAGGTCCGATTGCTAACCTTTCCTATGAGCTCCCCGAGGTCCAGCTGCTCAAACGGGATGTCCCACTCCTGCAGGTAGACGCTGGTCTGGCTCGCCTTGCGGGAAATGGGGCCCTTCCATTGGTTTCCTCGAGAGCTGGGCAGGTCGTCCAGCTCGTCGACCTCTCCGTCCGAGCCCACGTTCATCCTCATGTCCTCCCCGTCGTCATCGTCGTCGTCGTCTTCTTCCCCTTCATCATCGTTCTCCTCCTCATCGTCTTCGTTCTCCTCCTCCGCTTCGGGGTCTTCATCCTCGACCTCAATTTCCTCCTCGCCTTCCTGCAAGAGCACGGCTTCGTTAATCAACAGCACATAAGCGAAAGGAAACGAGTCTGCACAATGTTCTTCAACAGCATCTGTAAACGTGAGCCAGCATGGGACCTGAAGGTTTTATTTTTACTGTGTCTCCAGCTTTGTGTTGCTGTCTCATTTGTAAATTGTAGTGATATTTTCATGTCAGCAAGACTCTCCGGGATAAATTAATAACATCACTGGCAAAACAAGTCAAGTGGGTTCCAATAAAAAAAAAAAACTGTCAGAGGAGGGAGCGTCTCGCTGAAATTACTAACAAGATACCTGATATTGTGAAAAACTGATATAATCATGTTACATTCCTCCTTTTAAAAAGTGACCTGCTGTAACTGAATTAATCGAACAGATCTTCTGCCCTTTCAATCTTCAAAGTCCAACACGGTTTCCAGAGAAATTAGTTTGACCCACGTCACCCCGTTTTGACAGACGATTTTCAAAACTCATTTTTGGTGCCGTAACTATCGTCGTGTTTTCTCCGCCACCGTTTTCATCTTTTGTCTCAGGTTAGCAGGCCATCTGCATTCCTGTGTCACAGGTCTAGTGCTTCCTTCCAGAGGTTGTTTACGCTCATTATTACTCAGATCCTGCTGGGCGCTGGGACGGATGCATCCACTCATTTTTATTGTTTTTGACATCTCTGTGTTTTCCTGTGATGGATGGAAATATCAGTTTCCACAAATTGAACAGAATGTGATGCGGGATACATTTTTAGAAATATGACTCTAAACAACCTCATTATACTGACAGTAAAAATGTAATTTTAGGGGAGACACTAAAGGTAAAAACACAATTTTTCATGCACTGATCAGTTTTGAGATTTGGGGTTTCAATAACAAGGGTTGTTTTAGAGCTGGTGGAAATAAAAATACACATTTAGGTGTTTCTTTTAATTCAGATTTACCAAATCCTGTTTCAGTTTCATGTGACATCTGTTAGTTAAAGAAACATCCATTATCTTAAAACTCTCAGTCAGAAATCTCCACTTCAGCTGCACTGACATGAACTAAACTGCTCACTTCTAACTGAGGGGGTTTGTTGATGAAGGTTCTCAGTCATCCAGGTCATTTTAAATCTAAATGCTGTAGCGCAGGCGACTGGACTTGTTTCAGTTTCTTGAAGAGCAAGAAATCTAACTGGACAGACTTGGCCGGGTTTTAAACTCTGTGTGGGAGTGTTCTTACAGAGACGCTAAGGACACGTGTGAGCTCTGAGTTTCAGAGTCGTTAGGGCCACTTATTGGTCAAACCGGCCTTGATGGGGGTTGCTAAGGCTCGGTGAGACCAGGTGTGAATGGTAGTTAAGCTGTTTGTGGAGAGAACTCAGTGTTGCAGCTTATCACCCACTTACTATGCTGTACCGAGTTAAGAGGTGAAACGTCTTCAAGAAACTGAAAACACGATTCACTCAACATTTTTCTTCCATTTTCTTTCTCATTTTTTCTAATTTTCTAATTTTTCTGTGTAGGGGGTCCGGTCTGAGACACATTATTATCAAACTTTATATTCAATTGTTTTAAGAGTATAACTTAAGGTTACTGTGCAGTATTATGAAACTGTGATATAAGTCTTGGTAATTGTGACTGCAGCTGTAAATGTGATGTTTCTTATCCTCTAGTCCGAGTGATCTGGGTAATACTGAAACTGTGATACAAATGACATCTCTGTTCTGATTTCTGGATCCAATGCACAGATTTTTGTTCAAGAATAAATGCATATTTGTGCATTTTACCTAGACAAGCATCATTGTCATACATGAACATATACTTTCCAAAAACTAGTAATACAAAAGAATGTCTTAATATAAGTATTGAACTGGGAAAAGTTCAGGTTGAATCATTATCAATCACTTTTAGCGTCTCTGTGGTCGCACCACCAGTTTTATTTTCATGATTTATCCATTTGTATAATTTCTGATTGGCCTAAAGTGACTACAAACTACATTTAATTATACAAGTTTGTTTGAAAAAATACATATTAATTGTATCTTGTATGTTGAAAACATTACCTCTTCATCTTCATCCTCAACCAGCTCAGCATGTATGTCGTCCGTCTGCTCTATCTCAGTGCTGCGATACAGAGAACTGATGTCAGAGGGGTAAACACCAGGAAAAACTACATAATTAATATTCAATATTTTTTTTTTTTAATGAATGTCTTACACAGTGTCTTGGAGGACATCCGGGTGCAAATGTGCAGGACTGGAAACATCTGTAGGGAAAAAAGAAGGTGGTTTTTGGAGGAATGATGGGAACAAAAATCAAAATTTTCCTGTATTTCCTCCCTTCATGAACCCCTCGCAGCCCAAAACACATACACAAGACTGCTCATGCAATTTCACACTACCACCACCAGATGGTGTCAAAAGCCTGTTTTTTTTTTTTATTTTTTTTTTTACTGTCAACATGCAATCCTTACGCTGGCACACAGTGAGACAGAACTACAGTTAACTGCCCCAGCCCTAAAAGCAAACATGCAGATGACAGAGAGTGCGGCAGTGAATCGAAGGTTTACTAAAGTGGGAGAAGAACAATGCGGCGCGACGCTTTGCAACCGTCAACTCACCGGGGAAGATAAACTGCTGTCTATGCTGAAAGTAACAGGCAGCTTTTGTGATTAGAAAAAAAACAGAAAGAGGAGAAAGACCGACAAGGATGGCAGGGGAGAGAGACGTCAGGTTAGAGAAGCTTTGTTGTTAAAAAAAAACAAAAGCACAGTTATTGTTCAGTGTTAATGTCGTATACGGAGCGAGGAGGGGAAGAGAAGAGTGTTTGTGGAGCGAGCCACTCAAAAAGTGATCCAGGGAACAGAATCTGTATTTGTACATGGGTCTGGTTTCTGGTGTATTTCCACCTGGTGCGTTTCCTCTTACCTGGGAAGTTGAAGCGGCTGTCCCGATGGCCTTTGGGCGAGGGGTTGGGTGGCGGAGTGGCGCTGGGGGGGTTGCTCTGCTGGAAGGGTGCGGGGGAGGAAGGCGTGGACGAGGTGGTGGAGGACGGATTGCTGCTGGAGTCCAGCTGGTTTAGCACTGGAGGGTGATCCTGGTGGTGCGGGATGGATGCAAGCAAGCAAGCACAGGTCAGTATTCATCGATAACAGTCACATTGCAAATATATTCAAGATGACTCCCGCTGATTCTGCACTTTGTGTTAGTTTCATTTCACATTGTAGCAGCAACATGGGAAAACTGCTGGATTATGTTTTAGCAGAAAAAAAAGGATTGTTTGATGGCATGAAATCGGGAGAACGTCAATAGTTTTATGACTGTTTGACCGGAAAGACCAGACGGTACAAAGACTGAAATCTGACGGATAAATCAGTCGCAGAATTATTATTTGTCTGTTCCACAAGAGGATCAGCAAGAGGTCATCTGTGCAACAGGAACCAATGGAGGATTATGACAAATGTGGTCTTAATTTTCATATATACAAACACTTAAAGTGAACTCTACACTTTATGGATTTACACAGTTTATATCAAGATGTAACAACTCACAACTGTTTAAAGTGCAACATTAAAGTGATACTAGGTGTTGTAATGCACCTTTACCTTTTTCGTAATGGCCTTCGGTAGTGTGCCAAACTGTGGTGCTTCTGCCGGCCGGTCCACAGGGTTGTTTATATCGGACGGAACAGACTCGGTCCTCCGAATTTTGGCGACTAGGAGGGAAAATAGTAAAATGTCACAATGAATATGCAAACGTGCAGCGTGTGTCCATCAGCCGCAGCCAGAGGATTAAAACAAAGCTTACTTGGTAGAAAGGAGATTCTGCAGGATGGGGCTTCCTTTGTGCATTTGTTGTGGCACTTTAACCTGCACAGAAACAGCAGCCGCATATCAGGCCAAGACTGATCACTGTTAAGGCTTTCTCCCGTTTCAGTCAACGAAGTGAGAGACACACTCTTTTACATAAAAAGCGCCCAACTCACCGACAGTGTTTGCACTTCACCCCAAACATCATGTTCTTCTGGCACACCTGACACGTCTGGGACAGCCAGGACTTGGTGGAAAACCTTCATGAACCCAAGAAACGGCATCACAAACACAGTACTACATCACTCTTAAAAAGGAGCAATATGCAAGAATTCACTTGATACTCAAAACAAATAGGGTAACTGCTTTCTGCTGCTAACTGTGGCTGCTGTTAGCTCAGTTAGCTAACTAGACTGGGACTTGGAGCACCAGGGAAGTGTTGGACTGGGGTATGCTGGGGCTAGTTAGCTAGCTAGCACGCTAAACATGCTCTCAAAGACAATACAGAAGTCATAATGTCGAGAACTCCTTCAACCAAAATTTTTACATGTTGCACCTTTAAGTTGTTACCATTATTATTACAGATACGTGTCACATTTCATTACCAACACATCTAGCTTGTTTGCATTATTATAAAACTGGACAGAACATGTTGTGAGTGAAACAAAGATCTACCTGTGTGTGACTGCCAGGCCTATGTCCCTCCTCACTGCTTGCGGGGAGTTGCGATGCACTGCTACGTTATCTGGCCAGGGAAGAGACAGAGAGAGAGAGAGAGAGACAGAAGAAAGGGAAGCCAAGGAGAAAAAGATCATTGGGATATGGCACGAGGAGACTGATATCTCATTAGGTGGTTAATCACATAAAGAACTGAGGATTTAACAGTTTGGATGTTGTCACTAGAACACGGTGGAACCACATTTGGGATGTGATCCCCTTACAGTGAAAGGATTTTGGCGATGTTACCGTCACAGTCGAGCGCAAACACAAACACACAAGCTTGCACATAAATACATATGAAATAAACACCAATTTCTACAAACAAACTGCTGCATCAGTCTAGAAATCCCCCTTTTTTTTGACAGATCATATTGAATAACTGACTGTTTTACAAGTTGTCTAACACTCATATTCACTAAATCAGCTATAAAAAAAAAAAAAACAAAAAAAAAAAAACTCACTCTTGATGGTGCTGTGCTCTTCCAGCAGGGTGGGCGTGCCAGGCAGGGTGTAAGATGCTGTGGTGGCAGCTGGGGCGACTCCAGGGGTGCGCGCAGGCATGACAGGGTAACGGGAAGGCGAGTCCTCACATCCATTCCCGTTGACTTGCATATTCAGGAGCAACTTATTCTTTTTAACACACCTGCAGAGGAGGGAAAAGCAGATGGGCTCAGGGCAAAAGCTAAGACTGGGTTTTGCAAGCGGGTCGGCTCGAACACCAAACTGCATTGGGGCAAGTTATGTCAGGGTGTTAGAGAGAGAGAGAGAGAGAGAGAGACGCACGTTGGGAGTACGTAAATAGCGTTGGCACGGGATCGCCAGGGTGACATCCTTAACACCCAAACTGATGTCACAAGGAGCGAGCGGTGCCAGTTCTCTGGTTTGTACGCACACATGCACATACGCACGTGAGCAATCCCAGCTAGAAAATTAATCCATGTGTTGACTCTCGTGTTCTGTTCAACCAGCTATGAGAGCTCTGACCTGTTTTACTGTACAGTGTTGTACAAATACCAAGACAAACTAGCAGGGTCGTCTGGTTGTGTGTGTCTGTGTGTGTGTTAGATGCACTGGATCCATGTCAGCCTTATTTACTTCTGCCTATGCCACCCCCCAGTAAAGCTTTCCATAAACAGACAGGATATTATGGATAAACATGTGGCTTGTTTGTGTATGTGCATCCAATCACAATAGAGAGAGAGAGAGGGGGGAGATATGGGGGGAGAGAGAGAGAGAGAGAGAGAGAGATTGTGTGTCTAGCCACCTCTGAGCATTAGTCCTAGGAAATACTTCCTGTTTTGACATGAGTCATAATCTCTGGGAATCTGTGCGGGGATTAGCTCGTCACACACACACACAGACACACGCACAGTCAGAGCAAAGGACCAACAGGATGTGAAAGAGGGAGAGAGAACGCATGTGAGGGAAAAAAAGAAAAAAAAAGCTCGGCTTCTGTCCTGAAAACTGCACCGGCGACTGCTCTCATCAGCAGGTGATGAGAGGAACGAGGCTACAGCAGCAACACACTGACTGTTACACCACCGTGATTATGCTTCTTTTTAGAGAGGCTACAGCACCCACTACTGATATTTGTTGGGATTTCAGGAAAACCTGTGTGTGTGTAGACATTTTATTTATGTAAGAAAAACATCAACTACAATTATCAACAGAACGTGAGGAAATAAGACGTTATGTGAAAGATATTTTGTCTGCTGAAGTTAAGCATGCTGACCCATCCTGTCTCCTAATACCACTCTGATTCAGCAGTCCATACCACTAACTGCTAACTGAGCTAATGAGCTATGACAGCTGCAGTTAGCAGTTAATCCATTTAAATGCTGCACCGTATTTGTTTGGAGTATGAATCTGAGAGGTGGGCTATTGTTGCATATTGCACCTTTAGCTGTCCCAGTTTCACTGTGCTCATAGGACAGTTTGGCCTTGAACAGATGATTATTCATCTCTGTGATTTATAGGTGATACAATTGATCATGTATACAGTTGTGAATAACACAACTTATGAAGTTGTCTTTGTAACTCTGACTAGCCAAAAGCAAAAAGCTGAAGTATGAACCAGAAAGAACCAGAATGATTTGTCAATCAATTTAAGAGAATATTTGTTGCCGTTTTTGATAAATTCATCTAAATTTGATTGATTGTATTAAGTCACTTTTCAAGCAAAAATGTCAAACATTTGCTGGTTCCAGCGTCTGGAACATGAAAATAATAATTGGTTGCAGCCCTCAAAAAAACTACATCATGTTTTGCCAGTTTGATGTGCAATTGATGATCCCTTGTCAATTCAATTTCTGTGTGTCAGTGAAATCCTGAATCAGTGTGACTGGCAAACTGTTAAACAAATGTTCTGTACGTCACTGAGAATTGATGGAATCCCCTCATCTACTAGTGATAAGTGGCAGCACAGGAATAATCTGTTAAACAAGAAAGTTAAGTTTAGATCTAAGCAGGATGTGTGTGTTAGTCATTAGAACAAAGGAACTGAAGGGTTAATACAGACTGAGACATTCAAGCTGGCTGTAATGGATAACTCAGTCTGCATAGTCGAGTTAAAGACCAGATGAGATGAGGAGGTGAGTTCTGTAACAGCCTCCTGAACACCTACTTGTTGGTGGGCGGGTCCTCGATGCGGTTGCCCAGCTGGGACTCGTGGCTTTTGCTGCGCGTCAGAGTGATGTTGGGCAGCAGATGCAACACTTTGCGGGACGGAGGCGGAGGGGTGCAGGGGGGCTTCAGTCGGTGTCGCCTCTTTGAGGGCGGAGTGATGGGTGGGGTGGACGTGCATCCGTGGAGCCGAGCTGCCCGAGCCGCCGACATCGGGAATGGGTCTGTGAGAGGGCTGTCGCAGTGGAGGTATGAAGCCAGCGCCTCGGGCGTGGGCACCGCCGACACTGACCCCGAGCGGGGATGAGGGAATGTGGCGCAGGGGGTGGATGGGGTGGACTGGATGGTGGATGGGCGGGCGAGAGGCGACGGACTGTGAGGGCGGAGAGGAGTGCCCAGGTTGGTTAGCTGGTCTGCAGTCAGTAGAGAGCCGCTGTCCCTCCTCGTGGGCTCAGACAGCCAGGGGCCGCCATCTTCCCTCATCTCACCTCCTGGACGGCACAGAATAAAACATCTGGTACAAAAACTAAAAGGAGAACATGACCTGATGTATTTTGCTCATGGAGGAAAACATACCCGATTCAGTTGCACTCTTCAGACAGGAGAGGGCAGCACTGAGCCTGGCACACTCTTCTGAGCTGGACCCTAGTCTTCGCATAGTATCCCTCACCTGAGCACCTGTCATCTGCAGCAAGGCATCCAGGGACAACTTGGCTTCCACTCCCTGCAGAGGAGCATTACCAGGGAAAGAAAGAGAGTGGGGGGAAACTCAATAACAGTACACGAATGAAAAACACATGATGCATCAGTGAGAGAGGCTCAGGTGAAAGCAAAGAGAAGGTTTATGTAACATCAGTAAACGAAAAAAAAACTTCTCTCTGACACTGCAGTGGTCTTAACATCATGGCTATAGTGATCCAGTAGGTTGGTGCCGCAGCATTAAAAGGGCAGCGTGGTCGCCTACTAAATGGGTCACACAACCTCTGACTTGCGCCTTTCCTGGAAATCAGTGTAATCCTGTTTGTTTGGGGCATTTCACATACCAGTTCTTCCACTTATCTGGGAGATAAGAGCAGATTATACAGCACGGCAGACATGATTTCTATGCCTGTATCAGTAGATGCGAGTACGAACTTTAAAAAAAATCTGAGGTGGTGAAGGCCGCCGATGAGCGAGGCGAGTGAGGGTTGAGTCTGATTCCAGCTTTAACTGCAATTTTATCAGTTTCCATTCAATATATTCATACTCCGCCGTTTGAGAGTTAGTTGTGGTTCATTAAAATTCACTCAGGATTTCCAAACCAACGCATCTATGAGTTGGAGGAAGAAGACAGACATGTAATACGCGTAGTAGTGGAGACACATTCCTCAGTCGAGCACTATCAGAGTGGGAGGCAGACTGGCTAGAGCTGGACGGCTACAAGGCACAGATACAATGCTGCCAGGAACAAATATATTGAATGTGTGTGTGTGTGTGAGTCTGTGTGTGAAAATATGTACATATTCAGGAAAAGAAAATTAAAAAAACACTTTCCTCCAAAATTAAAGGTCTACATTATGTGACAAGTGGCATCCAACTACTTGTAGCTGACACAGTGCACATTAGTGCACATTGCAGGTTTTCCTCACAATGTGCACTCCTAGTACCCTTGACCTTGCAGTGCATGATCATTATTGAGTTAAAGCTGCATTATGAAAGAACTGACAAGAGAATATTGCCAGAATAACAGCCGCTAACTGTAGCCACCGTTAGCTCCAGCTAATATGCACACATGTAAGAAACAATTCAGAAGCTAGCAATATTCCCATGTGTGTGTGTGTAGACTTCTCTCTGTTAGAGAAGAGTAGCTGACAACCAGGGTTTAAACAAACTGCAGCTACGTGGATGCAGACCTACAGTCCCTGACGCATTCACTGTCCACGTGAATGTTCTGTTACTGTGACGGCAGGCAAAGCGACAGACGGCACAAACACACGGACCGCAGAAGGAAATGGGAGATCGTCCAGTGAGTTTAGGATGTTTTTTGGACATGGGAAGTACGCAATCGCTTATCAGTCAGGTTAAACCCTTTTGCTCTGAGAGGGCAAACACTGATCAGAAAACTAGGGCAGCCTCCCACACTCGTGTGTACACTGTAAGCAAAAAGGAAGCGAGCGCACACACGCAGAGACAGACACACCGACACACAGGCGAGGGTGAGTGATGTGATATTCCAAAGTGGCTGTGGGCCCTCCGCTCCCCTTCCACCTACTCACTTCATAATAGCATTACAATTTTAGCACCGTGAACAGCAAAGCTTGCATACGTGATTGCCGCGCTGTGGGCCTCCTTGATACAGTGTTATTGGTCAGACTTGCTGAGTGGCCTGGCAAAGCAATTAACGTCGCATTATTGTTGATTCTACAGATTAAGTCAAGTGGGTTTTTTTTTAGTAGCCTAAATATGAAGCCCTGCGCTGGCTGGCATAAGAATAGAACATAAATGAAATATAACAACTCACGTGCGCATGCTGTAGTTAGACATAGACAGGTTTTTTGCCTCTCTTGGATCTGGCTCGAGATTCTTTGGCTACCTTTTTCCTTGTAGTGAGCCAAGTGTTAAAGGGACATTTCACACAAACACCACAAATGCATAATTTTCCTCTTACCTGTTGTACTAATAATCCATCTTTTTATTTTTGGGAAAGCAGAGTTTTAGAATCTCTCTTTCTAGAACTCATGGCCCAGTTACTCAGTTGTGAGCAATTTCACGTAGGGACTATTTCCTGTTCGTATCAATGGGCAGAAGCGAGCGTGCAAGTACTCATGGACGGGAGGGCTCACGGTCTGAAGGCGTCCTCCTCGTGTTAGATAGCCTCTGGTCCATGAGTAGATGCACGCCTGCTTCTGCACATCGACACAGAGAAGAAACAGCTCACAACAAGGTGCGCAGATTATCTTGAGTAATCAGGGCATCGTTTCTAAGAAGAGACAATCGATGTCGAGTTTTTCAAATGTATATTTTCGCCTGTTTTAGCGCCACAAGCCGAGTGTCATCTAGTTATCGTCAAGGGACAGCGGACATTCAAAAGGCAGAAGGCAGATATGTCCAAAATAAGGCAACTCACACCAAAACGAACAATCAAAAGGAAAAATGTGTATTTTTGATTTTGGGGGAGAGCTGTACCTTTAATCATGACCAGGCTACTTAGTGGAGCCAGAGACAAGATTAATTAGCTCACGGAAAGGCACAGATTACCATTTAGGAGGCTTGCCATCATGGCAGCCACACGCTTGTATAACATTATGCAACAGCTCTCTGTCAGTTGCAGCACAGGAACAGAGGGGTTGGTTTCCAGGTTAGAGGGAAAAAAAAATGCTGCATACGATCGTTGTAATGTTTTTGGACTACTCGTTACATAATCCACGCTCTCACGCTATAGAGTGAGGGGATGCATTGTAGATACAATGCAATCCGATGATGTTTAATCTAAATGGGTCATCATCGTGCTATGACGGGGTTACATGATTTGGGAAATCCCGGTTGGTCTACAAGTGCATAAAAATCGAGAAACCTTTTTTTTTTTTTAATCCAGCACTTTGCTGAATTCTTTGACGGGAAAGTGTTGAGGTTTTTAAATTGCAAAGTAAACCGATATGAGTAAGCGATAAAACACAAGACACATAATCTTCTCTGGAACGAGGCAGTGAAAACGAAAACACAGATTGCGCACAAAGTGGAGACATATTAAAGAATAACAAGTGCAGAAACACGTAAAAATAAGCAGATTGCGGTTAGGTCGACAAACAAGGACGAACTGACAAGAAGAAGGAAAACATACAGTAGACGAGAGGGATTAGGACTGTTTACATCAGCGCAGGAAGGGGAGCCAGACGAATGCGAGGAAATGACGCTAAAAAGGTGACAAAAACAAAACGCGGTGGGATGACGGCTGCACGAAACCATCTGATTCATTTTCGTCAGGTGTGTGTGAGCATCCGGTGGTTGTGTGCTGGTGTAAGTTGCCAAACATCGTTAAGTGCGACGTTTCTAGATTTGATATCAGTATCAGTCAGGCTTTATTCAGGAACACTCATATTGTGCTATATTATGACTAGAGGACTGTAAGACCCAGAGTTACAGCTGGTTAAGCTAAAAAGTACAATAGATGGAGTCATACAGTTCGTTCCAATGTGTGCTAACGCTTTTAGCTGAGCAGCTGCAGTAAAGATTTCAGCTTTAGAAATCAGTGTATATGACATCTATTAAATCAATCTGGGATCTCAGCGTTTCCAGAGATGTTTGGAGCCATTTTATGCTTTTCTTTCAGTTTTGTAGACAGCGAAACTTCACCTGACTTTCCATCAGCTTGGGGATGTTACAACTCGATGTTTTGAAATATTTCAGTTAACAAAAACCTCAGTATCGACGTTGCAATAATATTTCAGGGATGCCTAACAGTACATTAATATCAACAAATGACTCTTTTTTTATTAACAGTCATCAGTAATGTGGATAGAATGACTAAGCTGGTGGGGCAAAAGTGTGAGAACAAGTAGAACTGTTTGGACAGTATCAACAGCTCCACATATTCAAGACCAAACTAACGCACTGATGATCATGAATACTGGCCGTCTAGACAAGTACAAGGCAGTATGGTCACCTCTCTGAGCTCACATGTCCTGACGACAACAGATGGAGTAGTTATTAAATACATGTTTTCGATTTTTAACAAAATAGACAAACGCACATTGATCTGCTTGCTGCGGCAAAGTCTGACACCCTGTTCATTTATTTTCTACATCTTTTAGATATTAATTCTATTTACTAATTTTTCTCTGTTGATTTTTTGGGGGGTTTTCTTTACTTTGTCCTCAGTTGGCGTTGTTACATATTTTTTCTCTGTTAAAGATTACGGATCAGTGAAATTATCTGACCGGCTGTAAAATACAAACTATTGCTGAACAGTCTGATGTAGCGAGGGTTCTCCTTCCTCAATAGATAAACATTTAAATGGACGGGAGGGCTCGCAGATAAACATTGCAAAAAATTAAATCAGATCAGGTTCAGAATTGTTGCCCACTCCAGCGACACTGTGATGGTCACTGGGTCAAGTATTCCACATGCACATGTGAGTGTACACAAACTGAACACACACAGTTACCCAGGCCAGAGTGACCGGGGGGAGGAGAGATAAATGACCCTACCTCGATTAGCTCCGGTCGCAGGTTGATGGTGCGTAGCCAGTCCCGTAAGTGTGGGTAGCTGTCCAGGGCCTCGGGCCTCTCCGTCTCTGGCACTTTCTGCTTGCACTGCAGCTGTTTACAGATGTATTTCATCAGCTTCACCTGCAGGGAGCAATAGAGAACACAGCGCAGATGGGAGGGGCAGTTTTAGAGGAGAGACTCACAGCCTGCTAGGAGCTACAGCTAAAAGGAGCAGGCCTTCACTGAGGAGGATATCTGTCACACCTCTGTGTGTCGGCACCGTGCCGTGTTTTATTGTTCTTGCAATACCACACACACACACACACACACACACACACACAGGCACACACACACACACACACACACACAATAACTCAATCTCTGCAGCTGCAACAGTTGCCACTGGCCGCCTCTACAAAAGTGACCTCAGAGAGGGCAGAGTGTGCACATTCATCACCTCGGCTGGCGACACGCCGCTATATATTTTCCATCAATACAATAAAAGGTTAACCTGATGCATGAAGTGCTGTATACTCGCACCGTTCTTTCCACTCCGAGCTCGGAGCCGTACCTGCAGTGACGATTCCAGTGTTTGTTTAACCCAATTTCCCCAATGCCCCCAGCGCACAAGACAGTTAATTAGATATAAACAGCTATTATCATACAGGGGAACAACGAGCCGGTCATCTAATGAGAGCGTCTGCGGTGCTGGCACAGCAAACAAGTGTGTTTGGAACAAGTAAGCGACTTAGTGACTTAATGACGGAAGAAAGTGCCACATGACCGGTCAATTTCCCGGTTAATTACAAAGCTACTGTACTGCTCTGCACCTCATCAACCGGCTCCTGGAGGACATGATAAAGACCTGAACCTTTTGACGTGATGTATATATCTGACATGATTCCAGTGTGAGCAAATTTAAAAACTGCAGTAATTTATGGTGAAACAAGTGATTTGGATAAATTGTTTCCTGGAAATATCGCATCACAGATGAGTTTTTTTCTTACTTCTACACAGTTCTCTCTATTATGTATTTTTTTTTCATTTGTGACAATCATACATACTTAAAGCTACTACCAGGGAACCTTAATTGTTTGTTGACGCTGGCGGCTACTGGAGACAAAAGATGACGAAGGTTAGACAAAGTAAACTTTCTTTTAGTGCCACCAGACTACAGAGCGGCTTCTCTCCTCTGGCTGCAAGACTCCGCAAATCATCCTCCCCGTCATAAAAAAACGTCTTAATTTTATGGCTTTTCCAGACCAGACAAGCTGGAATTCCAACCAGATCACAGGCATTACGAATTACTGTAATTTGTTATACAGAAATAACCAAACTTCTCCCTGATTTGCTCGTGTACGTCATGTAGAGGGCATTACTATTAAATCCAGACACTTTCATAACTGAAGACAAGTTCCCTGTTGTATATTTTTATTTTGTTTTTGACAAATTTAGTGTTTAGTGTCATTAATCTATTAGCTCGGCCTATTAGAACTGTGTGCGCTCATGCAGGACGAGGCTGAGAGTGAAGGCTCTGTGAATGTAGCCTGTGTTTAAGGTCGTCACTGTGCCATTATCCTGTGAGATTTTTTCTATATCTTAAGGGGCAGCGTGGACTTTTTTGAGAGAAAATTTAAAGTCAGAATTTTAATATTTACAATTTTAATGACGTAATAACACAAACTCAGAAATATGTAGCTTTTCCACGACTGAACAAACAAGCTGTTCTCAAGAGGGAAATAAGGTCCCCAGAACACCATTTAAAGCTAGAAAAGGTGGCAGGGTCCGCCACATATAAACCGAGTCAAACAGTATGAAACTGTGCGGTCCCCTCCTTGAAGCTTTCGGGGTCCCTAATGGGGTTTAGGACCCCCAAGGTTGGAACCACTTGCTTACACAGCAACACCCCCCTCTCATCTTCCTCTTCGTGCTCGCATGTGCTAATCAGCATATTAATGACTAAAGCCCTGGTGAGGACCTTTGCTGCAGTGTCTCATAACGTGGGGGAGCATCAGTTAACATGACAAGAACATCCCAAACTCCTCAGCTGGACCTGTGACAATCGCACGACACTCAAATGATCAACAACAAATAAAGCCGGGAGACTTTATCCCACTTTTTCCAAGCCGATGTCAAGCGCAGTGGTCCTGTGAGTAAGTATTACAATGAACACCGTGGTATTGGTTTGCAGCGGCCCGCGTTGTGCAGCCCGGCGCGGCCGTATAGTGTGTCTCCTTATCTCGCCGTCTATCTGTAAGAGTCCATTACAGCAGGCCGCACCTTCAGATGAGCTGCGCGACACCAGCCGGCTCTCGACCCCGTCGCACACCTCTCGAGTGCCTGAGCAGCAATGAGGCAGCGCATGTCTTTCTCTGCTCATTCAACGGTCTCTCCCTGACACATTCACTCGCCGAACAGACAGGAAAAACTCACACAGCCGCGCTCGCTGCTCTCAGAAAAGTGTGGCCTTGGGATGTAAAAAGGCTGCCAACAAAAGCACCTCCACTGTGGGCTAGAGAGATGAGAGAGGATGGAATGGAGGTAAACGCTCTCCGTGTCAACTCTGACTGCAGCTTTTTACTCGTCAATTAGCAGCTGCACTGAGAGCAGTATGAAAAAAATAATACTAAAAAAATAAAAATAAAAATAATAATAATAATAATAATAATAATAATAATAATAATAATAATAATAATAATAATAATAATAATAATAATAATAATAATAATAATACAGCATGCATCATTAAATGCAAACTAATAAAAGGTGATGTTTTCAAAAACTTACAAGCAAGATCTGACGGGTCCAGAGGAAAATATAATGCCAATAACAACCCCATACTTGCCTAACTGTAAACTTTCAGGACTTAAATGTCGATCCTTACAAAATATTTTAATAAATAACGATTAAAAAAATAAAGAGGCACTCAATCGTTTCTGCACATTAAGCTCAGTTTGCTCATGCTCAAAAATTTAATATGTAAGAATTTAAACTTAAAACAAAAAAGGGAGCAGCATTTCTCCAGCGTAATCACTTGTAATTGCTGCTTGGAGCACCAGAGGAGATCGGGATCTAGATCGGGAGCTCCGGACCAAGGCTAGCTGGTTAGCTTGCTAGCTTGAGTAGATCTCTCTTCAACGTAATGCACAGACACCATAATATCAGCACGGTTATTTCTTCACATCCTGTAGATTAAAAAAAAAAACTCTAAGAAATTTAGTTAAAAAAATTAAAACTTATGTGAAGAAGTAACAGCGTCGACTTGAGTCTGTGCATGGTGTTGAATTCGAAAGGTGGCCTATATTTACATATTGCACCTTTAACAAAGAGTCTGCCTCACAAACTGTGATCAGTATGACATACTGAGGCAGGTGGAGTGTAATTACAGACACCTTTGAGCTACATTATGGGAAACGTAGGATCCAGCGTTTTTTTTTTTTTTATTAAGCTTAGTCGATATTGGGGAGTAGCAGTGAGGACATCTTTCTGTTGCTCTTTTCACAATCTTTCTTTTCTGAGTCTCCAGTGGAATAATAAATCACTGGCGTGCCCCCTCAAATGGTGTCCAAAATGAAGCTCCTTTGAGCATTTGACCTTAGAGTCCAGCCGGTAAGAGCAGCTTCCTTCTGTGGGTGGATGAGACAGAGACAGGCAGCTTTGCTCAAACACACAGATTATTATTAGGCTTCACATCATGTGTGTGAATCCAGTGTTTCTGCAGCTCCGCACTAGCAGGGCCAGCAGCGAGAGAGAGGCCTTTACTCGATGTGTTTAATGAGCTAGCCTCCTGCTCTACCTCCCTATACACCAGTGCAGTGCTGTGACGTCAGGTTACCTAGCAACCCCTCTTCTGAGTCGTCAGCAACATTTCAGTGGGATTTTCCCCATACATGTGAAACACGGGGCTCAGACACAATGCATCTCGACACATAAATGTCACCGCGGGTCTGCGCTGGACGGCAAGTGTCGTGGCCACAAAACACGAGCAGCGTTTTAATCTCAAGTCACACTCGGAGCGTTCAATACGCCCATTATCATCCTGGGTAAATAAGGTGGATAGGATTACACAAGTCCCCAAATCCCTCACTGATATCAGTAATGTGTGTGTTCGTGGTGGGTAGCACAGTCGGGCAACATCAACAAAACCAGAACATGACAGGCACCCATTGCATATTATTTTTGGTGCAGAGTGGAGAAAAGCAGCGTTTGACGTGTGGCCTGGAGGTGGGAGGAGGAGGAGGAGGGGGAGGGGGAGGAGGGGGAGGAGGGGGAGGGGGATGGCGTCAGAGCCCACCTGTCAGCAGAGCTAAACAACACCATGGCAACGGCCTAATGCTGCGAGGAGATGAGTGACAGCCAGTGTGTCGGCCACCGGGGAGCGAGAGGAGTCCCAGCAGCGAGCGGCCTGCCTGACACAGCAGACTTGGGGAGCAGATCCCACCGCTCCAATTGTTTTCTCAAGGCTCTTGCTGACACAGCAACTTTGGCGCACCTGCCAAGGATAGCACTGGCCTATCTTGAGAACTGAGCAGCAATGCTCTACCCCAGAAAATTATATTTGCACAGGAAGGTCAGTTTGTTTTCTCTCAGACTAAAAAGTGCCTCAGAACAAAAAAAAAACAAAAAAAAAACAAAAAACACCTAGAAGATCTCAGATCTGCACACAATACCGTCACTATGAGGAGGACGAGGAGAGCGGGGGTGCTTTGGTTGTTCTAGCCTGTAGTCTCCTCTGTCTTTACATGTGGCAGCTCCAGTCAGTGTCACTGTCCAAATGAAATGTGACAGCAGCAACAGCAGCACTGGAGCTTGAAGATAATGCAAATCTACGGGCTAATTTTAATATTGCTTTCAAGGACACATTTCATACAGGTTCACACACGGAAGCCGTCGAGAGCACACTGATGTTTAATGGCTGACGCACAATTTTTATTTGGAAAAAAAAAAAAAAAAGATGATGACGATAACGCCAAAAGACAAAAACACAATGGAGCCAGGCAGAGGTAGTTATGCAGAGGCCAGGTCACATGGACTTTTTTTTTTTTTTTTTCACGGTAGGCTGAACGTACATGGTTGACAGTCGCAGACAATGGCCTGCTGCCCCTCCTCCATCACTGTTGTTACCACCAGTGCAAGTTGACCCCTCAACTGGGCTGGGAGGGAGGAGGGGGTGATAAAGTGGCCTCCAACTCTCTGCGGCAAGGGCTGTGCAAGGATAGTCTACATCCCGGCCTACGACCTGCACGCATACACACAGACAGAACCTTGGCCTAGTTTAGGCTTACACTGTGACGTATCTGTGACAGACGGACATGTGGTCCGTAGGGCCATTTCAAGCGTCTCAAACATATACGAGCACACACAATTTGTAACGCTGCTGCAGGTGACACTGAACATCAGGCACGTTTTGTGAAACTGATGAATAGTTGGTAATTAATTCAATAGTTGACAACTAATCGATTAATCATTGCAACTCTAAGTGCTAATATACAGTACAATCAAGATTCCAGAAGAGCTGGGAGGCTGTTCTGAAATCTGAAACACAGAATGCAGTTAATGCTGATTACTTTCTAATCGTTAATCTTTTTTGAAATATTCACGCTCAGACTGAATCCGGTGGCAGTATCATTTAAAGTGGTAAGAACTGTAGCATCCAAACTTCATTGGAATCGTGACTGACGCTGCAACAATAAGTCGATTAATTGATTAGCCGATTGAAAAAAAAAAATTTGTTGTTTCATGGAAAAGGATCAAACATCTGCTGGTTCCAGCTTCTTAAAATTTGCAATTTGCTGCTTTTATGACAGAACAGGGCTCCAGACAAAACTCTTACACTGGTGCACCTCATTTTTTCATTTAGGTGAACCTAACAATTCATTTAATGCTTTAGCAAATTATGTAAATGAATGGAAATAGGAGTACATTTGTTCGAAGGCAACAGTCCACAAACCCAGTTAGTGTTTAATCTGATCTGCTGAATAACAGGCGCGCTAGTGTGACCAATAAATCGCAAGGAACATATTTTTGGATGGATGGAGTCTTTGTGTTTAGAAGACATTTGGACGTCAAATTTGACGTCACTTCTGGCTCTGGCGTGTCAGGGTCACCAATTGTTTGACATTACATAGATCAAATAATCACTGTGATGAAAACGGTCGTCAGCAGCAGCACTACACAATGGCAATTATAACGATTTGCAAAGCAGCCACGCCACGCTAACGTCCTTATAATTTGAAGCTGGGATGAGCAAATGCCCCCTCTCCCACAAAAGAGGCACAGGAGACCTCAAAATTACAGGATGTAATGCAACTCATCCTGAGTCAGTTCAAGAATAGATGGAGGCCTGCCTACACTGTTCATCTCCGAGTCCCACATCACGCCGTCCATTCTTATTGACTGCACCGCTTGCACTGGAGGAGGAAAAAAAGAAAAAAGGAAACGAAGAGTGGGTCGGCATTGCTACACTCACTAGAGCTGTGTTTCCTTTACTCTCTCATGTGAGCAACATTCTCCATTGTCTTTCTCCTCGGCCTCCAACAGAGACACAGACACACACACACACACACACACACACACACACACACACACGCACACACAGACACGCAGCGGTTGTCATGTCATAAGAAGCAGCCCAGCGGATTGGCTTTGATTCTCCCCTCCCCTTTCCTCCCCGCTCTCCCCTCTCGCACAGGCTCTTTGCGCGTCATTTGATTTTCTTATTTAACAACCAACCCTGAAAATGCGTAGGAAGAAAGATGTCTAAATATAGATGCAGCCACAACAGCTCGCACCACGAGCGCACAGCAAAACTCTCTCCAACACCATGAGGAGACAAAACAGAGTGACGCTTTGCTGTTTGCTGATCGTTACCGAGGGCAGTGATTAAAACGGATAAGAGCTGCTTTTTCCGTGAAGATTTACACCAATGCATAAATATCAAGGTTGTTTAAAAACACAGCACATCAGTAAAACCACTTCAGGTCTGCTGTTTATAGGATGTTATGAGCTCATGTTTCCAGTTGTCTAGACTGATTTGGACCCTGGGTTTAAAAGAAACAAGGTGCCAACTTGGAGCAGCGCAAGGGAGGACATGATAAAGCCAAAGTCAGGGCTACATAAAGAGCTACAGTAAAAGTAACACGGAGACAGCGTGAGAGGCACAGAGCAGGCTGAGTGGGATTAACATGTGAAAAGTGAAGTACCAGTTAGCACTCCATTTGAGAGGCCAGTATCATTATCCTCTCACTGGCAAGGCAAAAAAAAAAAAAAAAAAACACAGTTCAAGTGGAATAATAAAGCTCTCTCAACAAGAGTATAAACCGAGTTCAAGCCCCTCTTGATGGCACTCCAGCGCAATACGAGAGCGATACCCGCTTGCACCACGAGCGCGACAACTACTCCGACCCTCACACGGTTCGCTCGGACTCATCCGATGAATTAGAGTAGCTGAAATGACGTCTATGGTGTCCGGCTACCTCTGCTACAGGATGGCGATCACCTGCATGATGGAAGTGGAAGTTTTTACATCTCTCGCATTAAAGAGGTCACGGTTCAGACACAACACGGAGGAGCTTCTCGGGACGTCTTGTGCATCGCCAAACTGACATATTGGCTGAAATCGCGAATCCTGAAGAGCCCGCCAAATACAACTGTTCCTAGCTTCCACAATCTGCTGACATTAAGAAGTTCGAGGCATGTGGCAAGGGAAATCTCAATGAGGGCTGAAGCAAGAAGTGAAAGTGCACACTTATGGCAAGACGCGGTTTCAAAACGGCGTGCCAGTAAAAGACATAGGAAGTAAGACTGCTGATCAAGACATGCCACGTGAGCCCCACTTGAAAGACTGTGTTGCAAGACATCTAGGCCAGGCTTCCTAGAAACGACAATGAACATTTGAAGGTTCTGTATTTGAATGACATGTTGTTGATCCCCCCAGCCCACCGCAGGATGCTCAAAAGGTCAAGGCCAGTTACAGAACAGCATTTCTAAAACATTTTAAAATGTCATATTTTAAAAGCATATGTGTCATCAGACAGCATATGTACTGATGTTAACAGTGCAACTTAAAGGGGCAGTATGTACAAAGTTTAGCTGCCCGAACCGCTAGCTGACGAGCTAAAGGTTAGCATCAATTGGGGGTTACTCTGCTCACTCTTTGTTTTAAGTATGAACTTGACAGGCAGCCAATTCTTTTACATGTTGCTCCTTTAATCTTAGAAGCAAAACGCATTAAGCCTCTCTACTCCATTGCTTTTCTTTACATGCGATTAAATAGCTGTGACTTCATTTGAGTGACAGGAATGTGGTTTGAAAGAATCAAGAACAAAGTAGGCAATAATCACACGACAGTAAGACAGTAAGTAAGAGTTCATTTAAGAATAAAACATGTTGGAGGTCAAAGGGAATTGAAGCTGATTGTATCACGCACATTAACAGCTAAAACAGACTCTTACGACAACTCTGCTGATGCATTATGAGACAAACAGCAAATTATCAGTTCAAGGGAAGTTCCTAGAAGTTTCATCTTGAGCTGTGACCTCAGACATCGCCACTCATGTGGGATGTTAGGATGCTTTAGTCGAGCATTATCTTTACTTTAGTCTTCGTGACAGCCAGAAACACCGTAAGCCAAAGCTAGGCTGAGTAGCTGCACTATGAACTCACCATTGACCAGAAACAGAGAAAGAAGATGTAAACGAAACAAAATGTAAATAAATGTACCACTTAGACCGTTTAGCTGTGCTGTAAAACACAAGAGTACAAACTATACCTGTGTCCAGCGCAGCCTCCTAGTTGTTCTGATCCTGAACTGAAACTGAACCCTCTCCAAACCACAAACCAGCAAAGCTAACTCCAGGAAACCGGACCCACTATTTGCACTTCTGACTTTCAGAGATTCCCCCCTAAAAACGGCCTCCGACCACAGGAAAGAGACCTCGGAGCAGTTTTAACAGCCTTCAAGAAACACATGAAACCCGGCGCGGCCTGCCCATTGTCGTGTCGAACAATGCCGTCCAAAAATGCACCTATGAGACAAGCGCACCGCAGGAAGTACTCTGCCAGATCACGTCCTGTTCCGCGCAGCGAGGAGGCACGCATGACAGCGGATGAAGAAGGGTTGAAACAGTGTGTGGAGCAAAGGAACAGGCCGTGAACCTGCATCCAGACTCGCGTTTTAACCTGTAACTAGAAAATCTGTGTGAGGAAACACGCTACGTACAGCAGATTCATTCACACTCACTGCAGGAAGGCGTCGGGAGGAATAAAAGGGGGACGACTACAAAACATGCAAACTGATCGGGTCTGGTTTCCATTTTCAGTTAATACTTTGAATTTTTCATTTAATACTGGGCTTCTTTGCTTGAGCCTGTGAAAATGTGTTCCCACACAGCAGCTTGCCAACTTGCACTTGATGCCTGCCAGCCAGCTGAGCTACCAAATTATTTTGCAGACATTAATATTATGAAAATGGATAAAAAGCTGCAGCTAGACAAAGGACTGCTTTGTCAACTCTCCTTTGTTCTAATTTATCTCTTATTTTGTCCTGCAGACATCGCAAATACAAACACGTCTTTTTGAGCAGGAGTTACTGGCCGAAGCAAAACCGTCTGACAGGAACAAGATTACGTATACAATGCAGCTTGCTTTATAAAGGGCTACTCTCTTTAAGGGCCGTGATTCTTGACCAGTTTGAAGGTCAGTAAACAAAATAACCCAGTCCAGCCAGGCCTACGCTGCGTCGCCGTGTGGCTGAAACTAAATGCTCTGAGCTTTCTGGAACATTGGTTTATAGGGGCAGCGGCACAATTGTTCATGGGGTGTTCAGTTATACCGAAATAAAACAAGACATGGATAATTGATAGCCTCGAGCCAATCAGGAGTGGACTATTCCTTTTATCCAAGGTATAAAGTTTAAATAAAGCATGAGCCAGAAAACCCATTTACCATCTATCATATCCCCGAAGTGTCGGCCTGTCTGGAGCCTATGCCAGCGATACGTTCACCTGCTTTTCTTGTAGCCATCACCCATGTGCTGTTCTACCGTCTAACTCCACGTCCGACCTCCTTTCTTCCCATCGCCCCCCCCTCAGCCTGCTGTCGGCTCATGGCATTGTTACTAACAACATGAAGCCGGACTTTCCATGACATGATTCCTTCAGTCATGTTGCAGCTGAGATTATTACAAAAACATTACGTGACTGTAAACATCCCATGGGTGGAAAACATGCAGGCCTGAGAAAAAAAGAAGTGACCCTTACATCAACACGACTTGGGAGCTTTGGCGACTGTAATTTCATTATAGTCATTGTTGGTTAATCGGTCAATCGGTCACAAACGGTTAAAAAGGACACCAAGCTCAAACGTCCTGCACTGTCCACAACCCAAAGATATCCAGTTTACTGTCACAGAGGATCTCAATCAATTATCCAAATATTAGGCCATTAATCGACAACTAATCGGTTAATCGCTGCAGCTCTGCGTGGAACTACAGATTGCCGTGTATTGCATTTTCAAAAAACCTGCATCTGAATTCCACCAGAGCATCATTTTTCCTGATGTGCAGGGGTGAAAATACCAAGTGCAGCCTCTCGCTGATGCCTGCATGCTACCAGGCATGACTGCCATACTATAGTAGGGGCATGCTGAGGGCCTACAACCAGCCGTGTGGCTCTTGCGCAAAAGAAAAAAAAGCAATGTCAAGTCATCCCAACACGGACTGAACCGAATCTGCATCCAGATGCAGGGAAGAAAAGACAAAAAAAAGCAGCGGCCTCTCTCTATCTCTCTCTCTCTCCTCTCTCCCCCCCTGCACGGCTGGGGGAGGCGGACAAACACACATGGTACACGTCGTACATTCGTTCACAGTGCACACACACGAAAATCCTGTGCAGGGAACAGAACAAGGGAGGAGGAGGAGGAGGAGGAGGCGGTGGAGGGTGGGGGTGGGGGGGGGGTGGGGGAGGACATAAATAGCTAATAGCAGCAGCATCTAGATTATTGAATGTGTGCCATTAGGCCAGGCTTGAATTCAGCTGCACAGCAACTATCCAAAGGGAGGAGGAGAGGAGGGGGGTCCTCACAAATAATTTCCACCAAAAGAGAAAAGAGGTCACATCACTGATATACCTCAATTTGGGGGGGGGGGGTACAAAGAAATCTCAAAACAAGTGACTATCATTTCATGAGCCCATACCACACGCGCGCGCGCACACACACACACACACACACACACACACACCTCACTTCATGCATCGACCCAGCAGCGACAAAATGTGCCCACAGCTCACTGACACTTAAGGGGGAATAATAAGGGCCCCTCGCTTGCAGCCAATATTCAGCCTATATACATATGCGTGTGTGTGTGTGTGTGTGTGGCGGACATCGCGTTTGGGCTTCATGACTCCGCAATTTGACTACACTGCTTTGCGGTTCACACACACACACACACACACGCGCGCGCGCGCGCGCACGCACGCACGGGGGGGTTGGTTGAAATGCTCCTTTACCTCCAAAGTGCGTATCTCTTGCTGTGTGAGGTCGTTGGACGCGGCGCATTTGGTCCGTAGCCCCTGTAAGCTGGAGATGGAGATTTCAATCATATTCTGGATGAGTTCGCATTGATGTAGTGCGGCCATCGCTGCGCCACCACCGCCGCCGCCGCTGCCGCCGCTACTATCCCTCTTCGGCTGCTCATCACTCTCGACCATCTTCCCACCTTTAGCAGACACACTATCCATTCCTCAGCATCGGGCACGGCTGGAAGGTGGCTGGAGTCAAACTGTTAAGCTCGAATACAACATATGCAGCAGTCCGGTGGCGACCTTATCGTGGGGGAAGTTAGCTGACAGCGGATTGTCCCCCCTACAGCTCCCAATCTGGAAGAGTCAGGATGCGAAAAGCAGTTTGTTCTTTTTCTTTTTCTTCTTCTTCTTCTGCTTTTTTTGTTCAGTGAGCTAAATAAAAGAAGACGCTCGACGGCGAACCTCGGGGTTGTCGAAGCGGGTCCGAAGTCCAAGCTAATGCCGCGACTTGTGTTTTTTTTCGGTCCGTGTATGCTACCAACCGACGAGAGGCTACTCTCTTCCACCGACAGCTCTGGCAGAGGCTTTCACCGTCTGTCAGCTGTTGGGAACATCATGGGGCGCGGTGCAGTGTGGGAAATGAAGTCACACGGGCTGCACTGCTCTACGCTACATCCCGTCAACCTCCCCCCACCGGCGCCGTGTCACACACACACACACACAGCTGAAGAAAAGGGACAGTTGACTGATAACGAAGGTGATTTATTATCATCTTAAAGCGAGATTCAAACGTTTATAACAGGAAAAGTACATTTTAAAGATTATTAAAACAGTAAGAGGAGTGAGGGGACAGGAAGTTAGCTTAAACAATGATGGCCTATATAACGGTTAATTTAAATTTAAGGGCTTTAATATTGCGCCATTTTAATATTGTCATGTTACAATAGTAAAGCACAAGTGCAAAATAATATGGCTGAATTCAATTTCGCTGCTTCTGCTGGTGTCCTTTGTAGTCCCTTAAACCTGGAAATCAATTAGCATTTAGCATTTAGCATTTGACGGTGGGGATTTGATAGCTTCTTCAAGCGAGGTTTAAACATTATTAAGAGAAAAAAAGTTAGCTTAAACAATGATGGCACTGTATAATGGTTAATTTAAATTTAAGGGCCTTAATATAGCACTATTTTTCATACTGGCATACTGATGTTACAACAAGGAAGCACAAGAGTAAAAAATATGGCTGATTTCCATATTGCTGCTTCAGATAGAAGGTTTTTTTTTTTTTTTTTGCTAATCTGGACATTAGCCTTGACCCTCGACAAAAAAACGACCACATTTTCAATTGGAGATGATTTTCCGTGTTCAGTGTAATGATGTGAAATGTCTGTAATATTTAGCCAGTTGTTTGCGACCTCATTATTAAAGATATGAACGCTTTAAAATGTGTTTTATGTCGTTAAACAAAACATGTAAATACCTAAACCCTGTGTTAACCACAGACCTTATCTCAGGCATCTTCCACATTCAAATAACCCACTGACTTTGAGACGAGTAAAATCAGAAGAGCGAAATATGCTAAATTATTTTGGGGTTGTCAGACTAATTCCTGCTGCTTTCTGTTTTATGCTGGCTCACTGTCAAACCGTCATGGCCTCCTGGGACATAATGGAGCCCTTGGTAACACCTGTGCTTTTCCTGACAGGTCAGAATTTGTGCTTTGAAAAAGGCCTATTGTGCCTGCTGCACTGGTGTGGCTTGATGGGATGCTTAAAGGGGCAGTTCACCCAAAATCCAAAATATAAATTTTTTTTAGTCTCTTACCTGTAATACTGTTTATCCATCTAAATAGATTTGGTGTGAGTTGCTGAGACATGTCTGCGTTCTCTGGAATATAATGGAACTGCTCAAAGTGCTCTCTCTAGAAATCATGACCCAGTTACTCAAGTAACTGTATCACCGCATGGAAGGAAGCATGCGACTACTCATGGTAGAAGCTAGCTCACTAAGCTAACTAGCTAATGTGACAGCTAAGCCGAGCAGGATGTCGTTAATGTTGTCAGGAGCACAAACTCCATGTCCCCTTCCGCACGGTGATATAGTTGGTGGGTGTAGTTTGTTTGACAGAAAACAGTCCCTGCATGTAACTGCTGACAACAAGGTTTGTGGATTATTTATTGAGGACCAGATCGTGATTTCTGTAAAGAGACATTGTTTGGTTTTTTTGGTCACTATAAGCACCACATGCCAAATGCCATCTGACATCAATACGGGCGATATCTCCAAAACTCAAAACAGATAAGAGGTCAAAATATATGTTCTTGATTTGGGGATGAGCTGTACCTTTAAGAGGAATAGTCATAATTAACATACTAGTTTCACCTGTGTTTTTATTGCTGTAAAAAGTCAAACATGTCTGCTGATAAATAATAGTGCTGTGAAGTAACATGATAGGCTCTGCAACAACAGGGTGCTGTGAGGAATTCTGGGATCCAGAACACTCCCCTCTCTCTCTCTCCCTCTCTCTCCTACACTGGTACAGCAACAATAGCACGGTCGTGTGGAGAGGCAGGGCTGGCAATGTGAGAGCAGCTTTGGGCCCCAAGAATAATCACCACCTTTCACCTCGCTCGCAGCTCCATGCACTGTTAGTACATACTCCGTGTTGAGCAAAAGAGATGCACCATAAGGCGGACAGGACGACTATAGAGATTTTTAGCAGTAGGACGGGTTTCTTTTTGTATTTTATCGTAGGTACAATCTGTGATCAGAGCACAGCCCCCTTCCCTTCCCATCCCATCCCACCAGTCCAAGTCCACATAGTTGACATTCCACTTGCATGTAGTTGAGTGTACATGGTCTGCATTCAAATGCAGACTGTGCACTTTCCACAATGATGTGATGTTTGAAAAGGGTACAGCACCCAAAGAGCTCCTGGGCTTTTAATAGTACACATTTTATTTTGTTGTTTGGTGCTTACAATCACACTCCTCCAAAAAGCTCAAAGAGTTACTACAAATGAGGTGGTCAAATTGAAACTGATCACTTAATTCCTCCCACTCAGTCTTATTCCCAGACTAAAAACAATAGCATGCAGCCAAAAAAAAATTAAGAAATGTTACAAATCTTGACAGCGATGGAAGTTGCTGCAACTTCACTGCCATACCTTCACAGATATGCACCGTCATATCAGGACGGCGCATATTATAAGTGTGGAGGTGGGAGGTGTGTGCAGGTTTCCACAACCATGAAGCAACAGTACACATGGCTCACTGCTGCAATGAGGGTGTGATGTTCCTGCCTTTAATATACCCTGATTATACAATGGGACGTGAGTCACTTCTCATGGAGCCCCGTGTTCCTCCTCTCCATCTGTCTATCTTGTCTCCTCTCAGACTCTGATCGCGGGAGAAATTGTGCTGCATCTGATGCCGGCCAGACATGAACCGGTCTAAATAGCAGCCCCTGCACGGTAACGTATAGGGATCTGAGTGAAAAACCAAATTAAGGAATTGGGAACCTCGGTCAGGGTGTTTTGGTGCACCGCAAGTCGACCTCCGATTTGAAGTTGAAACTAAACCAAAACCAGTGACATAAATTCCTCTGAAATAACATGAAACTGTGCAGACAATGGAATGAGACAGGCACAAAGCCGAGTCTCAGTCGTGACCATGAACTAATTGTTGTTGTTGGTCCTGAAGGCTACTTTGTAGATTCTGTCCTGCTGTATTAACAGCACAGACTTGATGGTGACATGCCAGCAGAACACAGTGCCAGCTTCAACACTTCTTTTCCTTCAAACTGAAGTTACTGAAGTAGCAACAGTGGGATCGGAGCAAAGGCTTTAAGGGAAAATGTTGTAGTTGTATGTGCCCAGCTCTTAGAAAGCACTGATATCTAACTTCAAACAAAGACTGTATAATTTGGACAAACACAAATAGGGTGAAGTTTATGAGTCCTATTTCAGTTGTTTAACATAATGGCAACTAATTCAGAAAATATAATATTGCTGTAGCACAAAAGCCAAGTCTGTGAGCAAGTTAAATCTTGCAGTTTTGGGGAAATATTAATTTAAACCTCTTTGGCTCCATATGTCTGGCTCATCATCGATTGCATAACTGCAGCATAAGGACTCTGGTCGTGAGAAAGTGATTATCTTTGTGATTATTTAACCACTCAGTCGACTGATCACAGCAAGGTGAAATGTGAGTGCGGCAGATGCCGCCATTCCCCTCGATCTCCTTATCCCATGCGCAATGTATTTCATTAAAGACTCTGGCATCTCTGATGAAAAACACCTCAATGTCTCACCGTGTGTTCCTCCTCCAACCTTCTGCTGCAGCTTCCCGACAGTTCATTTCCCCCCAACACATAAGGACAACTGACCTTTGTTCAGTAACAAATCACATGCATCATGCAGGCGAGCTCATAAAAAATACCAATGTTGTGAAATAAAAGATGCATGAGAAACGGTCACAGGCACTTGACAGCTTGTTGACACGACTCACTCAGCTGAGGACAGCATGATCCTTTCCCAGCCTGACGGTCTCTTAAGCCGTCTAAACTGTTGTACTATTGGACAGCCAGGACGCCACATTCAGCGTGGCGCTCAAGGGTGTTCGGATTAAATTAGACTGTGGACAGTCAGACTTCAGCGTCTTTGCTGGCCAGGATTTCCAGGAGCTAACCCTTAAGGTCTCGGGGAGGTTGAGCCCTGACGGGATCATTGTAGAGTCACAGCCTTTAGCCTAAAGTCTGCAGCTGAGATTGAAATGACACCGTCTGGATACATGATTCTGATTCAGGTCCAGTCGTTGCATAAGTCAGTGTGACACATTCAAGGGTGCAAGTTTAAATCTTTTTTAGTATAGACTTCAATTATGTTGGTTAACAAATATAATGAAAAGTAGAACACAGTTGACTGCCAGTCACTTTTCTAAACAATTAATAAAGGAAACCCTGAAATAAATAGCATAAGAAAGATTATCATTGTTAAGCATTTTCTCATAGATGCCTCATACTTTTCTTAATCATCTAACTGCTGCTGCATTAAAATGGAAAAAATGAAAATGTTGTTTGCATTTTCCTTCAAATAGTTTTTGTACATTTCTTAATACTGATGTTTGTTAGCAAAGTAGCCTAAAAAAATGATGCCTTAATGTGCATAAAGCTGCTGAAAGTCAAATTCTGTTTTCTTAAAAATGATGTCATTCTTCTGTTATTCTTAGAATTGAGATGAGGGGCCAAATATAGATGTAGGCAAATGTTTCCTAAAGTGTTAGTACTTGTTTCACAGCTCCCAAATTATTTAAGAGCGCAGCAGAGGTCTCCTAAGTCAGCGAAGACTTACCTTCAGAGGCAGCAGCTGCAGAATTTTCATATTTTGCAAATGTGTGACGATAAGTTGATTAAAATGTACATTGTCTGTTCCGAAACTCACACAGTGTCACGAAACAGCCATAACATTATGGATTTAGCGTAAAATACAATCAAATTTTCATATTAAAACCAGTTTATCAATTTTAGAGTGTGATATATGCGTCACATTAGCTGTGCCGAGAAATACAAGAACTCTGGCGGGTTTGAGGGATGACTAATAACAAAACATAGAAGTGACGATCAGGGAAGTATGTCAACTTTTTATAGAAATGTTCAATTTTTACCTCGTCTCTATAGTGCGAGTGTGTGCCATGAAAGCTCCAAGTCTTTTGGAAACACTGAATGTGAATTACATATAAGTATATAAGTCATATCTATCTCAAACAATTAAATATAACAAAGTGCTAAAAACTATATAATAATGCTTGCCTGAAGCCATTCCACAGAGCCCTTCAGTCATTCTGTTGACTCACACATAGTCGTTATCACACAATCGAACATTTCTGTTATCATCCTCCTGATGGTGAACATTAAAACTACATTTTCAAGTCCTGCTTTTTTACTAAAAGCTATACGAGCCCATTAACTTCATGTGTTTTGTAGGAAATTATGCAACAAGGTTCCCAGTTCTCTGTTCTATAGCATTGGGTGCCCAAACGTTTCCCTAAGTGGGCCAAAACTGAAGCTTAATGGTGGACAACACACCAAAAGGAAACACCTATTGTATTGTATTGTTACATGCAAAATGTAAAATACTAATGACCTTAATTGACTGACTTCCTGCACAAAGTGTGACTCTGCCCACCATGTTCAGATTATCAGAAGAGATTACGAATTTGGGATTCTGCCATTTTTAAAACCCTCACAGTGGCCCAACTTTGTTCCGCCGGCCCCGCTTTGAGCAGCCTTGGCCACGTCTCCGACCATGCAGGCCCTGTTGTGATTAAAGCTGAATTAAATGCCAACTGGTGTTTTGGTGTAGGACAGTAGGAGCACCATCATACTGGTACCACAGTAGATTGTATTCATAATATTTTATTTTAATCTGATATTTCTTTTTCTTACTTGTATGTTAAATAACAAATCTCCGAATAAACGCTCACAGTATAGAAGTTGATTTTATTCTTAAGCGTGCGCAGTCGCTTTAAAAATCTTCATTTGAATGTATTTTAAAGCCCCTTGGGAAAAATAAAAATAAATCTAGAGCGCATATCCACGCCCATTGTCTTGTTTGATATCATTACATTAATATGAAAACAGGAAGTTGGACAGAGCAGGCCTCCCGTGAACTCCAGCTGAACTCTCCACCCTACAGAGTGGCCAAGGGACAAGGCGGTCTTCTAGCCTTTACTATTTTTACTGCATACATACAGCTGCAAAACAAAGGTGGGGGAAACTTGGAGGTGGTGGAGGGGACCAGAGAAAAAGTATTGGGCTTCAGTCTTGTACCAGCATGAAGCCTTAGCTGCTGAACTCCACTAGACTCTCAAGAGGAAAAACAAACAGACATTGCTTGTGAGCTGCATCCGGCCTGTCTCTTCTCACTGACCTTTAGGATTGTCAATACCTTCAGATGGATATGACATGAAGGAGGATGTTACATTGCCACGCCTCGTGCTGCAATCCAAAGAGACAACTGCCTCTGCACACAGGACTTAAATGTTGACTTATGCGCTCGACTCTAGGATATCCTCCACCAGATACTGTTCTCCAGAGTGTCTCTGTATGTGTCAGCTGCGTCAGTCAGCTTACACGCCACAGGATAAACATCATCCAGGCCAAATAGAATACAAACTTTGCCGTTAAGTAGGCAAACTCGTCGCCATCGCACACAAGAATGTCAGTCAAAATGCTCACATTGGAGACCATGTGGATTATTCCTTACAGTGGGAACAAGGGGTGGATAAAATTGGGACTCCAGTGGAACAGGGCAGGGAAATATGCACAGACAACACCATCTGCTGGACAACTGTGTACTGCAAAAAAAGCATTAAAGGATAAGCTCACCCAAAAATGAGAGATTTTGACCTTATCTACTCGGCCCCATGCTGATGGTGTGTCTTTTTGGTACCCCAGACAACTGAAGTAGATGGGGACTTGTTTTAATATGTAAAAAAAAGATTTAAAAAAATAAAAAATTAACTACGTTAAATGGTTTCATGAACTCGTTTAGCATAATCCAGGATTTCAGAACTCCCAGACATCCCAAATTGATTTGAATTGATCACTGACTCCTTTCAGGGGTGAAGTTCACGCACCCGCGACACAGTTTGAGCGCTAATGCTTTTAGCTTAGCCGCTACAGTGAATATTACATCTTAAACAAAGGCTGTAAATGACACCTTTCCAAATCAATCATATGCAAAACAAGACAGATTAATATCTAGAATCCAGCAAATGACGTTTGATTCCTTGAAGAAGTTGATCTGAACTAGAAAAAGCATCTATTTTGAAAAGATTTTATAAAATGAGTCATCTTTGTGTCACAAGTACAATGGACATTAATGGCTCTACACGAACACCTGCTCCTGGAGCTTCACTTTCATTTTCAAAGTAAATGTCAATTTAATAAAACAGCCGATGGGCTTCCACACTGTTTGGCTGCCACTCAGTAAACACGCAGGCAACACGAGAGCCTCGGCAGTCTGAGCGGGCAGAGGGGCAAGCTGCATGATCTAAGAGACTCTGAATGTTGTGTGATTGTTTGGGCCAGATGTGGGAGCGCTGCCATCTCAGAAAAACAGCTGCCCTTGAGGGATTTTCATGAGCTACGCCGTTCAGAATTGAGTATCGACAGAGGCAGCTCTGTGGGTGAAGACAAATTGCCAATGAGTGACATCAGAGCAAGACAGAGCAAGACCAATTCAACATGAGCACAGTTCAACAGTTGGTCTGGGTTGAATGCGTGGCCGGGAATAGGGTTGTTTATTTTTTTGGTTTGAATCATTAACCCAGTCTGACCCCGAGGACAGTGTATTTTACAGTGTACTTTATAATATAATGTAAACATTTTAAATGCACTCTTGTACTCTTTAAACTAAACTTTTGGCTTTTAAAATGTATTTCAAACTGACAATAGTTTCAGACGTGCAATATGTACAGAGTTTAGTTGACAACATTATGAGATTAACCTAATTTATCAACATAATGTAAAGATTCAGCCGTTTTGTCATCACAGCATCTATGCATTGCCATGCAGGGATTCTATAGGAGTTAGCATGCTAACCTACTAGCTCCATATCTGTTCAAAAGCTCCTATGCTAGTTATGTAAACACCACTGCGTCTGGTGCTCGAGCTCCCAGTCTGAACTTCTAGCTGCACTGCTAACTAAGATATCTAGCTTATGGTCGCTACAGTTAGCAACTGTAATCTTGGCAATATGCTGCCACCCCATTTGTTTAGAGTGTACATTTGACAGCATGTATGTAACATGACACGGGGCTCAAATGAGACATGACTTTTCTGTTAATCGCCAACAAGCCAAAAAAACATGGCAACCTCGTGTCAATGTATTTTATAAAATGTTATTTTTATTTAAAACCTTGAATGAAATTAACTGCTTACATCAACACCAGCTGTTTGATAGAGTACAGTAAAAATTAGATTTTCCTCTGAAACGTAGGTTTTATGGCTAACTGTTTGGCAAGTATTCAACTTACACTTCCAGGAAACATGGTACAACACCACTCCTACCGTCCCAGTACAGTAAATATTTGGGATATCAGCTCATCAACTGAGATCCTTGCCTTTCTTTGTCAGTAAGCTTACTTGGCTGCCAACTTTCAGCCTCACCTAGAGCCAAAACCAATTTTGAGGGTGCCCCGCCATCATTAACCAAATGATGCTCACTTTCCCACAACCAGCAAGACCACGTTAAACCTAGTAAGAGTACGGTCAGTGTGGTCCCAATAATGTAATGTGAAAGGATTTCTGTACTCATTCAGAAACTGAAAACAGTGAGTGGGGAAACTCCAACACTTGGCCACCAAATGGTCCAACTGTAGTTGCTGCAAGCCAGCCAATTACTAGCAATGCATTTGAGAACAGGAAGTGGTACAACAGAGTTGGCCTTGAGTTGATGCTCCTAATTAAGTCTAGTTATTCTTTTATTGTTTGTTTATAAAATGTGAAACTCAAGCACTGAACACTGCAAAGCGGTCCCGGCTCTTGGTTGGTATGGTACACTGTGCATACCTGCCGAGGCATTAAAAAGTTTGTATTTGATGGTAAGTGCTCATGAACAAACAAACTTAAAAAAGTCAAAACATGGGACATTTTCTACCAAAGAAATGAAAAGCAATAAACTCATCTATTTGAAGCTGTGCTTTCTCAATTACTTAATACATAACACATTTGATAGTTTTCTTTTATTTAGACAACCCAAATAAAAGGCACATAACATTGCGCATGTTTATGTAATAATTTGACAAACGTACATTTAAAAAAAATGTAGGAATGTTTGACCTTTCTGCTAATCAGAAAGCCTAGCCTCTCATATATACAAAATTACCATTGTTAATGTTCTAATACAAAAGATTTATAAAAAAGGTTATCTTATCTTTCACATCTATTGTAACTACCGTATCCTTGGAACTAAAATAGTTTTGTACAAAGATATACATTCAACTGCTTCCACAAGGGTCCTGGAATTTCCAATTATTTGTTTTCCTTAAAAATAAAGAGATGTTCGATTCCACGAGAATTGTTCAGTTTAACATATTTTTTGTATCAAATTTGGCAAACAGGCTATCATAGTGTATCTACGTAAATGCATAATAACAAAAAAGCTACACTAACATTTTGTTTAAAACAAAACTTGGGAAAAATGACAAACATGCATATTGCATTTTTCAGTATAAACTGTCTCAACTCAAAGAGTTGCAACACTGTTGAGATCACATGGCATTCATTAAAAATACTTAATGTTCAACAGCTACAGTGTTTGGGATCATGCAACATCAATCTTGTCCCATTACTTTAATGGACACGTACTTGCATTTCATCAAACCTATTCAGAAATCAGCTACATAACTGTGCAGCCAGAGCTGAACTTGACAATGTTTTTAAATGGACGGCTATGTTTAAAATCAATAGTTGTCGGACTTCTTGTCCCCGATGGAAGGCTGGACAAATCTTAGCACCTTAATGCCGAATGATTTTTGGAAATCTAAAAAAAAAAGAACATGTAGAAGTCAAGAATCAAGAAAAATGGTCGATATACTCAATTTAAAAACAGGAACCAAATTCATGATTTATGGGCTTTTAGGTGTGTTTCCTGAGTGAGGGGTCCTTAGTATCATCTAGGGGCTATGAGAGATAAATGATAAAAAAAAACAAAAAAAAAAAACAAAAAAAAACAGTGTACAGAAGAGTCAGACAAAACTAATAGTCACCATTATGATGACAGTAACAGCCTGAAAAAAGCTTCACTACAAGGCCAGGCCTCTCCTCCACGGTCAGCCACTAGATGGCCCTTAAGTGCAGGCTGGCTAACCAAAACACTTAAGACTCCAATTTGATCTTTGATAATACTGCTGCTCACCTGTATGTAGGATATGCTTTCAGTGCAAGACTCATTCCATTCTGACTTCATGGAGGAAAAAAAGAGAAAAAAAAAAGAAGAAACTACAAATAGGCAAATAAAAACAAACCTTTGCGTTTCCGTACAAACAGAAAAACAAAGTACAAATATTTTCATTGTCGAGAGGACAGTGTCGAGATTATCCCCTCGAATGACGAAAGCAAAAAATTAAAACGCTGACATGAAAATACATTACTATGTCAACTGTACAAGTTAGTCACTGTACCTCAAGAGCATACCTACTATCTCAGAAGGAAAAAAAAAAAAAAAAAGCTATAGCACTGTGAAAAAATATTCTTCCATGCAAGTGGAAGCTGCTGTCCCTTTTACTAGACTCATTTCCTATAACATTAAATAGATAGTGATTAGCAGGCTATAGTTAAAAAAACAACATACAAAGCAACACCCAGAGGCTTCGGGAGAGAACGTGTAAAACATCAAAAACAGCAATTTATAGTTATTGCTTTAGTCCATGTCTCATCTCCCTTTTACAAAAGCACGGGTGTGTTTTCCTACGGGGTCCTCAAGGTGCTTGAGGGATCCTCACCTCTCCTTTGTCAAGATACAAATCACAGTTTCATCATTCTAACTGACTACTCTAAGTCTCCTGATTCAAGGTAAATCCTACTCGATTTCTACTCAAGTGTTCTGCATCTCGTGCCAGCCTCTTTACATAAGTTGGGATGCAGCTGTGTCTTGGGGGGTGGTGGAGATCCTACCGGCCGCACAGCTCATGTAAATGTTCACTTCAAGGTTTGGTGAAGTAAACGTGGTTCAGGGAGGAGAAAGAGCTCGGCTCGAGGTGCAAATCATGTTGGACAGGAGTCTCTTGGTTTACTTCATTTTTCCCTTTCTCTCTGGCCAGTTCCAACGCTCTCTCTCCTTTTTTTTTTACCAAGGTGGGGAAGAAGGCAAGACTTGGGAGAGAAAAGACATGCTATCCACTGGCCGCATGGCGATGTTGAGTGGCCCGGCCATATTCATGGGCATTGGGGTCGTTATTGCGACCGGGTGGGCTATATTCATGGACGCCGAGGCAGGGATGTTGACAGAGGCAATGTTGACAGGCCCGGTGATGGTGACTGGGTGCTGAAGGCTGACTGGAGATGTAATGTTGACGGTGTTGGTGCTAATGTTCATTTGGGCAGCTATGGTGACGGGGTTGTTGTTGTGGCTCCGGTTCATCGCCGAGGTGATGGGGGCAGAAATGGTCACAGGTGTAGCTGAGGCAGAGTTGCAGACATCGTTTCCATCTGGGGGGGAAAAAAAAAAAAAAAAACAAAACAAAACAAAAAAAACAGGAAAGAGTGTTTAAATGTTGCTCTGCAGTAACTCAAAATATTGGTTCATTGATTAGAGATAAAAAAGTAAAATAAAAAGGGCAACACCCTCATGACTACGGAAGCGTACTGCTGCCACACAAGAACAAGACTGGATCAATAATAAATGATAAGTTTTTTACATTACAAGACGTCTTCGCATTAGTACGAACACAAACTTATGTCACAACAAGAAACTTTTCTAAATATTGTTTCAGTGTTAACATCTTACAGTAAAATTGTGAATTTACCGCTATAGAAATGTTTCGTATCATAACAAGGTACTTCCACGCTATATAAAAGTTACATTTATTTTGAAATTATTTGTGTAATGTAATGTACAACAAAAACAAAAGAGAAAACTCACACTGAGAGATAGTGTTACAGAAGCCTGTAAAAAGAAGAACTGATAATGAGAATTGGGCATCTTTTCCTGACTCAACTGCACACCCTCGGTATTGTGATGTTAGGGGTACGTATTTCTGACGGGCAAACCTTTGTTACAGGAGTTGAAGTTGGCCTGTCCGTGAGTCTTCAAGTGGCTGGTGATGTAGGCCGCGCTGAGCATCTTCCCACAGATGCTACAGGTCACCTTGCCTTCGTGTCTGATCATGTGGGAACGGAGTCTGTCTTTGGTGGCGAAAGCAGAGGTACAGGCCTGCAGATGGGGTCAAAGGTCAGTGGGGTACAACAACACTAATGACCAAAATAGTAATAATAATGAAGCTGACAGTAATGACTCTTACCGTTACTTGACATTTAAATGGTCTTTCTGATGAATGCACATGCTTCACATGGCAGCTCAAGTGGTCTGGCCTGGATTTGAAAAAAGAAAAATAACATTCAATATTAAGAAAGCCAAATGTTCGACCTTTATTTACATGCAAGAACGTCAGTGTGTGTTCGGATGTGCTCTGTTTGCTTTGATAATGAGGTGATGAGCACAAGAAAAAAAAAAAGAAATCTGTAAAATCTCAGTCAATAGCGGTCAATTCTCCGTGATCAATCAAGCATGAATTAGTTTGACCTAGTTTCAAAAACGCACCACACCAAGATGGCACTTCTGAACATGTTCCACTTGTTTACTGAGCGTTGACTGGCAGTTATATTACATTACACTAGTACAATTTATCTGCTGCAGCTTTGGCATTACTTACAGAAATATGAACAGAATGCTACTGAGATTTTCCAGGAATTTAGTTGGTAGTTTCCAAGAAAATCCTAGACTGAATTTGTGCAACATCTCTCTCTGAGGATCGGATTATTGTATTGTAACGGTTTAATAAAATATTAAAAGTATGTTGAAAGTGATGAAAAACATGAGCAATCTATCACAACCCTGGTTCTGAATGTTTGTAAATATAAATGCAAATGACTTCTTGCTAAACTAAATCAAAGTTTTACCCACACAATGTTATCTTTATAATTCAAATACTTAGTGCCCTAAAGTAAGCGCTTGTACAAAAAAAAAATCTGTGCATAAATGAAAGTTAAAAATAAAAAACAGATAACATATCTCTCAGCGTTCTTTATATAATTTGCCGCTCACTGCATATCAGCGCTTGAAAAAAAAAGAAAACTGTTCTTTGCTTCTTGACCTTTACACTGAAACTCCAGCTTTCACAAATTCTTCTTGGCACTGATCCTCGTCGGTCAGCTTGTTAGTTCTACTGAAGTTGTGAGCTGAATCATGTTAGAAGTGCCATAATGGAGTGAGTAAGGGTTACAGCGCTGGCAGCTGCTCCCAAACCGGAAAGAAGTTTCATGCTGCTGGATTTTTTTTTTTTTTTTAAACTAGGAGTCAAGTGGAGTCTTCTCAGTAGTGCCATGAACCGGAATCAGGTTTTTTTTCTTTCCTTCTTTTATTTTTTGTCCCACTGATGAGGAGCGCAGACTGCAGACAGTGCCTGCCTACATATCTGGCTGAGTGGCAGTGACTCAGTGCCCTGTTATTCAGTCCCCATTCTCACTTTCCAGTATGCTGATGAATCCCTACCCCACGTCACTGTGCTGGAGGCATGCCTGAAACTGCCCTACAAAGCACAGTGCTAATGTTACAGCTTGGCTGACTAGGGAACACTGCTGATGTTTTTGTTGAAGTTGTGTTTCAGCACAGAACTCATCTGATGTTATTAATATTCACTGCATGCTGACTAACACACACCAGATATGCTGACTTAATAGATAGCAAAAAGACAGCAAAGTGTCGATAAATCTAAATATGAAGCCACCTTTAGAGACAAAATATCATAGTAAATGTGTTGACCTGAACATTACTACATGGTTCACTGAATTCCCAGGGGAAAGGGAGTCTGTGACATGCTGGCGGGAACCGCAAAGTGACAAGTGACGCCTCCCCCTCCCTTGATACTCTACCACTGGTGCTCTCCCATGTGCGACTGTTTAAACATGTGGTTAAAATGGCGTGGGGGGTCAGTACAAGTACAAATCCAAACTGCTACACGACTATAAATATGGAAACACAGCCTCTGGGAGGCTACGTGAACAGTAAATGGCTATACAATAACCCCTCTATATGAGATCATGGTGCGACTGAATAACTCAAACATAGAAGTCATGCTACGAGCAACAGGGTCGCTGTTCAGTGAGCCGCCGATAAAGCAGAAAAAAAATGTAGCATCTGGCGATGGCATTCTTTGCTACAATAAATCCTCCCTTTGTATTCGCTGCCAAAAAAACATTCTAATTGCAAACAGTATAAATATACAGTACAAGGATACACTTCAGTTTAGTCAGCATATTTTTCTTACTTGAAAACACATCAAAAAGCTAATTTTCAGACTGCCAAGCACAGAGTCAAAAAAGGTATGTTTGTTAGAATTTGTTTGTCATTATGTTCTTTTTAAATTCCATGCAGACAAGCCTAGACTTTCCTCTTTGACCCTTCAATGCAACCATCAGAGGGTGAAATTACTTTCCGTCTACACTAACATAAGAATAAATGAGATCTCAGAAGCATACTTCCTGTTTACAAAAAGCCTTGTAACATGTTGATTGAAAGCTTACGGATAAACTAGAGGAGTTGTAAAAACAATCTGCTTTTGCATTGGCCCCCCCCTCCATTTTCTCACCACTTAAGTATTTGCTATTGTCACTGCTCAGTGCTGCTGCTGATCCCATTACCAACCCAACACCTCCTTAGACACACTCAGAAATTCTGATTCATACAGAAGCCCTACAAGCCTTTTGTTTTTGCTTTTCTTTTCACTGGGAGAGTTTAACTCAGGGATTCACCGGCCGAGACGCTCACATTTAGGACACATCACAAACAAACCAGTGGCTAGTGCAGCGACAAGGTCATGATCCCCAGCTGGCCCCCCATTGGAAAACACTTCCAGTTATGTTTGTGGGAGTCTAAGGGGCCGCACTGGACGTGTCTCAAGAAGCTGATTTAGCTGGAAAACAGCAGTGAATAATACCAGAAACAGATGCTTCAGTTTAGGCCCCACTATGGATTTGAGGGAGACTCCATTCGACTTAGTAAAAGTCTATTAACAGATAAAACCAAGTATTTTCGTAACTGACATATCACTGGAAGTTTAGAGCATTTGAAGTCCAATTAAATTGCCTTTTAATGTCCTAAGCATGTCATTCTTTTTTCACCTTAATGTAATTGGTCTAGGAGGGAACATAACTGATTCTGCAACCTCAAGAGCTATATAAGGAATGTAGAAAGACATTTGAAACGGGTAATATAATCCCCCCCATGAAATCTGTTGCTAGCACTTAGCAGCCATCCATTGCTGAGGGTTTGCCAGTCAGACTTACTTTGACAAGTCTGTCTGGCAGCATGCAGAAAATATGTCTACACATTTAAAAGTCACTAGGGTTTTCTCCACATTTTACTGATAGTTCAAATATTGTAAAAAGGGACATTTTATGGAAGAATGAGTATTAGAGAGCTTTGAATAACTATGCTGTGGAACAATAAATAAATTATTGTTGTAAGACACTAAAAAAAGACACTAAGACACTAAAAAAAAGAAAAAAAAAAGGTTTAAAGAGAAAAACAGGCTTGTTCAGAAAACAAGTGTGCACTTGTCAGTTGCATTACCCGAGGTAATACTGAAAGCGGTCATTGTTCCCATTTTTGAAACACTTCATATTTTACTTGAGTATCACTCACAACATCACAGGATGCCTCGATCAAACAGGCTAGCTCCATTTTGAAAAGCCCCCCCAAAATTGCATCCTTACCTGGAAAAGCCTTTTCCACACACAGAACAAACATAGGGCTTGTGGACTCCTCCGTCGTGAGAGCGAACATGGTAGGTCATCCGGTCCTTTCTTTTAAAGCGCTGCTGGCAGATAGGGCACTCAAAAGGCTTCTCATCTGAATGGGACAGCTTGTGGCGATTCAGGTGGTAGACATCACGGAAGGCCTTGCCACACATCTCACAGCCGTGGTTCTTCTTGACAGGTTTGGCGGGTTTCTTGGGCATGTTTTGCTGTGGCTGGTTGCCCATTGCAGATGATGTCATGATACTGGAGGACACAGAAGTGGTTGCTGTGGAGAGGATTCCCGCTACCGTGGAGATGTAGGAAGGGTTGCCGTTGTTCTCTCGCGGCATGGTGGAGATCATGGGCACCATGGTGGGGGCTGTCTGGGCGGCCTTCTTTGGCCGCGACACCATCTTGATGCCGGTGTGGCTGGACTCATGGCGCCGCAGGTGGTAGCTGTCGCGGAAGGCCTTGTTGCAGTAGCCACAGACGAAAGGTGTCTTGCCTTTGTGTTCCTTCTTTATGACAGGCACTGGCGGACGCTGGCCTCCTCCACTGGCCACATTGTCTTTGAGGAGATCTGCGGCACTGGAAGGGGGCTTCTGGTCTAGCTGGATGGGCAGGATAGGCTTTTGGTCGATAGGTTCAGCTCCTGCATTAAGTAGTGGCAGCAGGCTGTTCTGGGCCACATGGTGCTGGTGGTGGAGGGCTTCATTGGCCTGCTAAATAAACAAAAACACACAAATGGAGAGTTTTAATATGATGTTGAACCTAGAGGACTGCCACAGATCTTTTAATTAATTTACCTCCCCTGTAATCTTATTAAAAAACAGATTCTGATGGTGGAAAAATGCCAAATATCCAAATATAACCCATCACTTGTCAAGCTCAACTCAAAACAGTGATAAATCTCTACTGTGTCGTTACTTCCCAGTGCCTGCATCAGAATTACTAATCCATGAAAACAACAAGGATAGAGGGAGATCTTACAGAATACAAAATGGGCACTGGAGCACGCAGCGTGCCACTAATGCAAAAGAATCCAAATATACTGAATGAAAAACGATCCCATCATGACGGTGCTGATTCATCATGTGACTGCAAAGCAAGCATACCAAATTAGAGGCATGGCAGAGACCAGTGCACTGAAGAGAACAACCCATTAGCTCAGCGACAGAGCTCAGTGAGAAGACATGGCTCTTGTAGCTGCCTTCAAATGTGACACTTCCTACGCAGTCCCCTAAAAGTAAAAGCAGCAGAAACAATTATGGCTCTTATTGCCGAGCAGCTATTGATAAAGATTGGTGTTTGTCAGCTTAGATTAGTTAGGTTTTAAGGTTAGAAATTGGGGCTTAACCTACATTCAGACACAGGTCACACCAGTTTTTAACGAGTTGGTAACCCCCATTACAAAATTCCTTAGATTCCCATTAACCTCAGGACTAGCCTGCCTACATACATTGCAATTAAACAGGGGATGCAGACACAGAATTGGCAAGGATCAATGTTTTAGGAAAATCATTAGTTTCTATTAATTCAAACTTCCCTGCGGACCCGCAGAGGCCCTTGGGAAATAATGCTTTGATTTAATACTTCTGTTTAAGTGTAGGGTTATCTGTAGTCAACTTTTTTTTTTAAAAAAACAGCATTGTTTCCAACATATGACATAAAAATTGTGTCTCGTTAACACTGCTGTTTCGGTAAAACGGACACAGTCAAGACAACAATGTTGTCAGCCACCAGCAAGAAAGGGCAAGGTGAAATGCTTGACCCTTCCCTTTGAGGTTCAATCATCCATCGAAGAAGGCCAGCCAAGAAAGGAGTTGCAAAATAGGAGGCAGTGGAGAGAAAAGAAAAATGAACCACACAATGTCCTCCTTATGTCATCTAGCCTATTGTGAGAGACACAAATCTGAGCAGTGATGCCTCAGCGGGGGATCTTTGTATGCTCATCTTCATTGATTTGGCTCATCTATTCATGAGACGGGGACATTGTTTATCCACACACTACTCAGCTAAACTAGCCATCATTCCCTCATATGCAATGGGACCTGGGAACTCGTGGAGAAGGCCACCAAAGCCCACCCATCCATTTGTCTAAGCACCTGCTCACACTTGCCACCTTCCAGGATTAGTCATCATCATGCCAGTCCGCTGGCACACCAGGGGTGGGGGGGTGGGGGCAGAGGGGGGTACCAGCCGGGAACCCTCTTTGTGAGGCTTGTGAGCAGCAGACACAGCCGCTGCAGACGGCCTGCCTCTACACAGAGGTGCAGGGCCTGTAAGCTGCTGTGCCTTCATGCAGCTCTGACCATTTTGACACAAATGCGCTCTGACAACTGGGGCTGCTCCCTCATAAATAACATCAAAATGGAGGGAGTGTCCTGATGGCTCCACGGGCCACTGTAGACTTGAATCGAGCTCATGGTCTGAGTCAGATTATGCACTGTCTCTGAAATCTTTTGTGTCACACTTTACAGCTGCTTGCCAAAAAAAAAAAAAAAAAAAAAAAAAGAAATCCCTGTTTTTACTAAGCAAAACAATAATTGATGACAAAAAAACAGGGGATAGGCGGGGAAATAATGCTGACGGAGACTTAATACTTATGTATAAATATATTATTTGTTTTTTAGGGGATATGTGAAGTTTTCTCTCCCCTATTTTATGAGTTTGTTCTAGGTTGTTTACAAGTTCTGAAATCTGGCTGCTACTCAGGGCCTTTGCTGAGTTGACGCGAGTCCTTACAAAACATCACTTCTGTAATGTTTGTAATCCTTGTGGATTTTTTTTTCACAGCCTGTAAAGCTATACAAATACTGCGGCAATTCAGCGCAATGTTTGATGCTGCTGTCGGCTGCAAGGAGAGGTATTTTCAGTTCTGCTAGGAGTGAGCAAAAAATGTTTGTGGAGGTTTTTGATATATTAATTCTTTAGCCTGGGGTTGGACTGCATCATGCAAGAGGATGATATAAGCCATTTCTACCCACGTCATCCGTCTTCCCATAACACTGAAATCAATGAGCCAAAACCTTTAAAAAAAGTGATGGCATTTATTACAACATCCCATAGCAAACAGTCGTGTCAGGAATACAGAGTAGATGCCTAACAGCTGTGAGATGTAACGCAGTTTAAAAATCTATGAAGCTTGTATCACTTGAGAGCACAAAGAGCTCTTTTGATTCAAGAAAACTGCAAACATTTCTTAAAAGTGGCCACAACTGGGACTTTAATAAGGAGGTACTATACATGAAAAACATTCAGACAGATGATAACTGATCAAACATGATCTAGTATTTAAAATAGCAACCCAATATTTGACATACAGTACATCTAGAGTGAAGCATGCGTACGCATGATGCGGACTGATCTAAGATTTTTGGCATCACAGCCGTGATTAAATTGCTCAACTGAAAATCCTACCTCACGCAAATAACTACATTGCAGTAATTAACACAAAACAGTAATGAAAACACCTGGTGAGTAACCATTGTAAACAGTGTTGTAAAATACTGATAAAGTTCTCGATAATTTGAATCTGTGCTGTGCAGTAATGTTCACTGACATTCCATTGTTATCAGCTTTTGTTGCCCAGAAGTGATTATTACTACACTTCTGAAAGATAATACACATTTTTTTCACAGCAGATATTTCGGCTTGTTTACAGCAGAAAAAGGACAAGTGCAACCGTTACATTAGAAATTGCTGCATTCCTTTTAGGTGTGCATGTTGACTCACCGGGGACATATTATTACAAAATGTGTTTTCGCTAGGCTTTTCCTGCTATGACAAGTCACAATGACTACCTTGCAATAAGATCATTGATGAAAACTTAGAACATAAATGAGCAGTTCATTACATGGAACTGATGAGACATTTCCTACTGGCACTATTAAGCCTGTTTTCATATATTCTAAAATTTACAAACAGGATTGGGCAAGTGAGAAGATGTTGCAACGATTCTCCGGCGCAGGAACTTAAACTTTTAAGGTTTTCTGACTATTGCTCAAGCTCCATCCATTAACATATTATGAATGTAATCAGATTACTTTCAAATAGAGGTTTGTTTGTTAGGATGCACCCATTTCAAGCAAAACCAGCACTGATAACAATCCAGTGGTGAAGCTACCTGCACAGCACCACATGGCAGAGAGGAGCAGTTAGTGGCTAGCTGGTGAGCATCTTACCGTCTAGTTATATTCAGGTGTTAGTAGTGAACTAAACAGCGCTAAAACATTGGACTTTGTCAATAATTGATAATGTTGCTTCACGTCTGCCTGAAGCGCAAGGGTTTGCTATCACGCAAGTCATTACTTGGCAGTCTATATTATAGCTCGACTTAATGCGTTTCTGCCCCCTGTGGGAGGAAAAAAATCTATTAATTCAATTTAAAAATGTAATTTAAACTGCGCTGAATGTGACTAAAATGTCATGTGTGCGGTTGTTTACTGGATTAAGAAACAGACCTATACCAGCAAGTCAACAAAATGGCCTCCAAATGTCAGGTGCACACCCTGCAGCTTTCTTTGAATTGAGTTTATGCTGTATGTCTCCTTGTAAAGGCAATTTTATGAGCCCAACATGAGTCAATCTGTCAAACCATTACTCATTTTCAGTATGAAGTGTCCACCTGTTGAACATCATTCTCTTTTAGACATTTGGGAAGTTGTTGGCCAAATGCATTTAAATTGGCCAGATCCATCTAGAATTAATAAATTAGCAGCACTTTTAAAAAAAAAATAAGTGTTTCTGTTATTGTAATACCATTTATATAGTGTTTGAGAGGCTATTGCAGTCTCCTAGGGAAGTCAGAATGGAGTTAAATGCACATAAGGATTGCAATATGTGACTTTCTCACTTTGGGGCACTCTTTAGCATTTTCCTGTTTTTTTTTGTTTTATCTCTACAGAATATTTGGTTTAATTCAGATTCAAACTGGTCAAAACAACATGATTCTTTTACTGTAGTCTGTCAGATATTGGATTTTTTAATATATTGCAAGATCTATCAAAAATAGGAGGCGATACAGCTGCGATTATGGTAATATTCAAGCTCATTTACACAACAATATAGATAATCTAGAGAGCCTGACAAAGAATTTGAAACAAGAATATGTAAATCATCATCGTTTAATCTACACCTCTTAATAAAAAATACCTTTCTATAAAACAGCTAGAGTGGAGAACTTTAAAACAAACAAACAAAAAGGCTGCACAGCACGCTAGTAGTTAAATGAAATATTGTCCTCCTTACGTCAAGTGGCCGAATGCTAACTGAACACAGATTTACATGAGATTGACACAGTAACAGTGCGAGGTACATAATACATGCAGGGCGTCTGGCTAGATGCCAGATACTCCACAACAAGCCACACTGTCCAGCTGCCTTTTTCATACCCAAAAAAAAAAAACAATGCTTAAAAATGCAAGTGAGCGGTCAGTCTCTGACAGCTCAACAAAATGTTACAGATATCACAAAAGAAAAGGTGATGCACCCTCACACTTGTGATAACTTTATTATAAATATGAGTGGAAAAAAAAAACATCCCACGGTGTCTTATTCATACAATTTGCAACTCTTCACTTGCTTAAAAACTAGGCAGCCTTAGTGTTAACGTTGGATGAGTAATGTTAATTTTGGCCTGCGCAACAAGACCTTTATCCACAGAGAGAGAGAGAGACAGAGAGAAAAAAAAAGACGTTCTCAAACATATTTTTGTTCATGCTTCCCTGTGGCACTTCTACAAAACTCTACCTCCTCTTGACTGCTTCTTCACACGAATCCAGCTCCAGTAGCCTGCTAATGATGGCACGCAAGGTACTTTAACTTTAATCTATAGGTCCGCTCTGCTATGTTACACCCGTTAATCCTTCTCAGCAGCTGTTTGACACATTTTTTATAAACCTATTTTTGTTAATTAGTTTATTATTGCAGCAGATGGCAAGTGGTGCAAAGTAAACATGTTTCTCTGTGTACTACACCAAGTAGTAAATACACATATTGGCTGGCACTGGCAAGAGAACTACTGGCACTGAACTCATGATCTATACCTGACCCTGCTCTCCATTACAGTCGCCCATCTGAAGTTGCAGTAAAAATGAATTTAGCAGGCTGCAGCTCTCTTGTCCTGGAACATGTGAGGGCTGTAGATCTGATCACAAAAATAATCAAATTCCAAAAAAAGCTTCTTTTTTTTGCATGGGAAGTTTTACTGAACTGCTGCAAAAGTTCATTCAGGAAGTTCCCCCCCCCCCCACCAAAGAGGAGTTTTCCAGACTCATACTAAGGCATAACTTCATAGATAATACATGGAGGGGGGTGGTGGTGTGTGGTGGGGAGAGAAAATCTTCTTAAGACTTGGAAATACACCCGAGATCACAAGACTTGAGCTAAGGGTTCACATATGGATCGAAATCGGACAGAAACCAGCATTTAAAAAAAAAAAAAATAATAATCCAACAATAGAATCCGCGGCAAAACATTTAATCATCTCCAACACTCCCTCTCTCCACACCAGGCTGGATTTTTCCCCCTCTTGTAGCCGAAGTAAAAGGCCATGGGAATCAAACATTTTCATTCATTTTCACCGAACAATGGACTTCCATCTTAGCACACGGTTGAAAACCACCAAACCGTGGCAGTTATCAGTCCACGGCGGCGCTCACTTTTTCTTTTTTCTGGCTCAAAATGGACTTATAAAAATTGCGTAATGTCGTTCTGCTAATTTTCAAATGTGCTCCCCCCTCGGTTGCTAGTGTTAGCCGATGTTGTGTGCATAGTTTGAATTCCTCCTCCACCGCGGTCTCCCAGAATAAATAGCGAGTTAATAAACAAGGGGGCTTTACGGGGCTCGTTACCGGGGGTCGTGTAACGTTTAGTTTTGCAAGCTCGGTGCGGCAGCCTCGCCCAAATTAAGCTAAATTACCCAGCGAGTTTAGTCCCCAAAAAAAAGGCTGCCTCAACATCGTTAGCTAACTTGGCTAGTAACTGCCGAGCCGGCTGAGGCAAGCGGAAAGTTCACCGCGGACTTGAGAATAGCCGTTAGTAAATCTCAGCAGCTAATAACCCAAGTGTACACTTATTCGACCGTGCTAAAGACGGATTACTTGAAAAAAAAAATCTTGAAATTATCTGTGGCATTATCCTCGCCACAAAAGAAAAGAAAAAAAAAACCTCCACGACGTTACATCTCATTATGCTACGGCGTCCGATCAAAGCCCTCAATCACAGGGCAGGGGGAAAAAAACAGGTCTGTCTCGATTGTAACGGTGCAGTGGCGTCTCCAGCCTTTACTTCAAATGATCCCGCATGTTTTGCTAGCTTCGACTTGGCTAAACAAACTTTGAGAAAAACACGAACGCTGTCGAGTTATTCAACATCCAGTGTCCAAGTTTTCTTTATATTAGAAGAACGAGCCATATTTTTCAACCCGCTCGTTGGGGAGAATTGATTTTTTGTTCTAGCGTCATTCCCAAGCCTCACAGCTGGAAGCCTGGATTCATATACCATTGTTTTGCTTGGTTACTTGATACTGGCGTTACTCGTTGAAAAACAGCTTTTACCGCTAAAATATACTGTGCGCACGTTGTCGAGATTGTTTTACGAGCGATCCCAGTTTCCCCCTCCCGACGAGTCAACTTACTTGAAAAAGAAACGTACTCCAGCTCGGCTCCATTTCCACACTTACTAATTCTGTAGGAAACCAAGTAGAAGCCTACAACAAAGCAACCAAACATGGCAGCTGAAACAACTTCCGGTAACCTCGCGGGCTGTACCACTTTACATACTATTCGGGGGGCGGGGTGTTCAATTCAGATTGTAAAAAAAGATTTCGTTTAATCGTTAATATGGATTATGTAACATTAAGAAAAATAATAAAGACTGTCAACATGTAATTTAGTCTAAAACATATTTGCAAGAGGTTGCCTGGATAGATCCTGTCCCGTCACAGAACGCATTTGGACGTCTGCAACACCCCTCTGGATGGTTTTTCGCTGAGTCTGCGAGGGGCATTTGTTAGTCGACTACTGTCGCATGTGGCTGGGATTTGATTGTATTTCAGAAACCTTCCATCCGTTTTTATTTTTACAAGAAAATTAAAATGGCGGGGAAACATAGTGGGGGAGGACACACGGGGAGTTTCATTTCTACACAAAATACAGGTGTTTCAGTTTCTACCGAGCAGGAAATAGTCCTCGTGCGTAGCAGTTTATTTTCATTCATGGGATGGGGATGAATGAAAACGACTGAGCTCATAAATTGCACGTATTGCCTCTAGTGGACCAAAATAGCATATATTCGGTCTGATCCCTGACTGGAAAAAATAACCCCTTAAAACATAATACAAAAAAAAAACGAAACGTGATTTTCACTTGTACGTTGTGCATTACAGAAATAGGTAGAAGTGCATTTACTCCAGGAAATCACCCTATTTCTGGTCTAGGGAGGACAAAAATGTATAAATTAATATTAGGATTATTGCCACACAAAACATTTTTACTCACATTTTAAGGCTGATAATTTGTTAAAGTGAAAGTTGGGTGTGTCGGGAAAAACAAGATAGTCTGATGCACCTCACAAAAATGTGAATTGACGCTTTCCATCTCACCAAACCTGATCATTTGTGCAATCGTTCTGCGGACAAGTTGTAATCTTGCTCATTCATGATTGTTTATTCATGATTCACGAACTGTCTCAGAGCTAAGTGCACATTTGTCCTTCGCTGTATACCTCATGGTGAACTAACATGTAGTTGACTCAACCCTCAGGAAGAGTGACTCACGCTGAATCATAGCTGCCTTTAATTACTTCTGATGTACCGGTGTTTTTGCAACTGTCTCAAAGATGTTTCACTCATCTTTTCATGAGTCGTTTGATTAATTCATTACAAATGTCTCTTTTTGGAGCAGGATAACAGGTCTCACTAAATGCAGGCCGGCAATATTAGGATGCCTGTGTGAGGTCGAATGACACCTTCAACCTTGTGGACAGCCAACAGAACGGCACAGGGCATCTGGAGTTACAGTAGGTAATGCCAGATGACCTTCATAACTGACAAGGACGGTCCTAGAGGCTCGGATAACACATACGATTGTATGTCATTCCAACTTTTTCATTTGAATCCGGATGATGTAAGATGTCGCCTCAGCATCTTTTTCTTTTTTCCATTCAACAATCAGTTTCAAGGCAGCAAAAAAGCATGCAGTTTAAAGCTACCGTCACCAAAGCAAAATAGCCCAAATTGCAAGCCAGACAGTGTTGAATTTATCATGAGTTAAGGACCAATGTATGGGTAAATAAAAAGATCATCTGTATCCCAGTGACACGTCTCAGATATAGAATCCTCTACTAAACTGCATTCAGCCAAAGGTGGAAAAAAAAAACACCGCAGACTACTCACTTTAAATCAAATCTGAACAAAGAGAAAGATTGCTTGTCATCCTGAAAGCTTTCACCGTAAGTAATGACAAAATTGATTCACAGCGCTGTAGGGATTCTTCACATTGCATTTTTTCATGTATCCACCGAGGCCAGAAGAAAATCTGAAAATCCTCCTGGTGAACTTGTATTTCAGCTCTAAAATCAAAGTGGACAAATATCCGTGCTTGAAACAGTATTGTGCACACTCTTTCCAGCAGGTTCTTTGAACTCTGCTCGCCCGCGAATGGCTGTTCAGTAAAGGTGCCCCCATTGTACTTTCCAATCTTTGTCCCACTGTACATTGAAAGCCTTTATTCACATACAGTGCAATGAACGTTTCAGTTAGAGTTGGGGAATATGTGTGGTCAGCCCATTCTCCCCTCATCCAGCTCAAAAGACACGATAACATCCAGCAACGGGCTCCACTTGAAAATACAGTTATGCAGATTGCTTCCTCTGATATTTTTCCAGCTTTGGATAAGGAAAACTTTCCGAAGGTAAGCTCCTCCTGGGCAGGAGAACAGAGTGAACATCACAGAGGTGGATTACATTTAAACTGGTTTTAATTTCTTATATGGTACATTTTCCTGAATAATCTCACCATGAATTAGGAGTAGACTTTGGATAATACTTTGGGTGTTAATTTGTGAAAATACACAATTTTCTGTTACTGGCAGTAGTCTCATTGAGAAGGTAAACTTTCGAGTAATTGAGAAAACACAAGTCATTTACAAGTCATTGATTATCACTCAGGAAGTTCACTTAAAGGAACAGCTCACCCAAAAATGAAAATTCAGTCATCATCTACTCATTCCTCGTGTGGATGAAAAGTAGTTTCTTAGTCCACAAAATGTTTTTCAGATTTTTCCAAAGCAATCCATTTAAAGATGGAATCTCTGCTGTAGCTTCCAAACTTAAAACATTAAAGTGCTCTTCCCATCTGGATATGGTCATGCCAGATTGTGACATACTATCTTGAAGCAGAGACACACTGAGAAAGCTATTTTATTATATTCACTGTATATTCATGAGGGATTTCTAGCTCACTATTTGAATCTGGATAATGTTTCATGTGCAAATACATTTGGTTTCGTGCACCTGCTGCCTTGGTGAGAGTCATATTTTTCATCCCTTAGGAGTGCAGGATGTATGAACAACCGCTTCAGTTTAAAATGTGTTTTTAACTGTTGTGTTCTCACAGAAATGGGAGACTGGTCCATTCTTGGCCGCTTCCTAACGGAGGTTCAAAACCATTCCACGGTCATCGGCAAGATATGGTTGACAATGCTGCTCATCTTCCGCATCTTGCTCGTGGCCCTGGTGGGGGACGCCGTCTACAGCGATGAGCAGTCCAAGTTTACCTGCAACACCCTACAGCCTGGATGCAATAACGTCTGCTATGACACTTTTGCTCCTGTATCACACTTGCGCTTTTGGGTCTTTCAGATCGTCCTCGTCTCCACGCCCTCCATCTTCTACATTGTCTACGTCTTGCAGAAGATCACCAAGAATGAAAAGGTAGAGGTCAAGAAGGTCGAAGTGGTCACCAGGTCCTCGCCCTCACTGGAAAGGGACAAACACATGGGAGGAGAAGAGACGACGGTGGAAGCTGGCGGTTCTTATAACCCAGCCTATAACAATGAGGAGTGGTGTGTTCGGGGAGAAGAGTGTGAGGAGAGGAGCCAGCTGGATGAGGAAAGAAGAGAGGTAGGAAAGGACCCGACCGAGCTTTCCAGCCAAGTACTGCTTATCTACATCATACATGTCCTGCTGCGCTCCATCATGGAGTTAATCTTCCTCATTGGGCAGTATTACCTATTTGGATTTGAAGTTCCACACCTTTTCATCTGTGAAACATACCCCTGTCCGAACAGAACCGACTGCTTCGTGTCTCGAGCGACAGAGAAGACCATCTTCCTCAACTTCATGTTCAGTGTCAGTCTGGGCTGCTTCATCCTGAACATTGTGGAGCTGCATTATCTAGGCTGGATATACATTTTCAGAGTCTTGTTCTCTGCATGCTGCATATGCTGTAAGTCAAACAGAGACCCCCTGCGGCAGGTGGAATTGTACTCGGACAGCAACCCACTGTTGCTTGAGCTCAAACACTCCTTACGCGGCAGGGTGGTCCTGCAGACCACCTCTCCCATGTCCCGGGACAAGATCAGCAGCGTGCCAAACCAGGCCCCGGCCATCTCCTTTGAGACGGACTCCACGCTGGAGTGCACGTCGAAAAGAAATCCGGATGAGAAGGAACGCACAAAGACTAAACTGCACAACATGGCCAAAATAGGAAGAGGCAAAAAATCATGGCTATGAATTATGTCAAAATTGGTGTCATATACAGGATATTTTATCTATGAATGCACATGTACTTCTATGCTGATTGAAATTGAAAGGTTTTAGGGATGAAACTGTATAGATTCAGTGTATTTGATTCTGTAACTCAGAAAATTGAATTTTTGAATGATTTGGGGACGATTTGCATTTTACCATTCTTGGTTTATTAGGTGTACTGTAGAGGGAATCGCTGATATTACTGTAGTGCAACATTTTATGAAAACGTGTCTGTAAATATTGTCAAATCAATGTAGTTGCTGTGATTTATTTGTACCTCCATTTACTCCTATACTTACACTACCCTTGTTGAGGAAACGAGTGCCATAAAGGATCCTATGTAAAAAAAAAACAAAAAAAAACACAAAAGAACATCAGCAACTTCAGTTGCATTCTGGGTAATGTTGGAGCCAGTTGTTATAATGGACAGCATAAAAACAAATGATCAAAATCAATACAGAAGAACCAGTAATCGCTAACTGCTGCTAACTGTAGCTACCCTTAGCTAGTTAGCTCAGTTAGCCATGCAGCTAGTGATTCTGACTGGGACCTCGGAGTACTGGGGGAAGTACTGGCGTTTAGCACCAGCACAGAGGCTTTGAACCAGGACACTAAACTCTTATATTGCACCTTTTAATGCATTCTTCTTCCTTTTTAAAAACCTGGTGCCTACATTACCCACAATGCAACTTAGCAAACCGAGGGACATCACCAGAGACACATTTTCAGGGTAGGTCCTCTGGGGCCACACCTAATTGTTTTTTTTTGCACTTTAAGTAGCAATGCAGTAAGGCTTTTTTGGTGCAGAAGTCTGTTGGTAAATTGTCTCTCACAAATGCAGACAAAGTCAGCGGAGTGTAACCTGTGCAGAAGGCTACCTGTGCAAATGGTACATTTGCTGTCCTGCATCATATACGTCCCATAATGTATCAAGTTTTCAAGAGCTCACAGTTGAGAATTTGAGTGTGATGCGACAAGTCTCAAAGGCACAAACTAGGGCAACGTGGTGTGTATTGAGCCACATCACATTAGAAAAAGATTTAAAACAATTCTTACCATATCTCATCAAATCTATAAATACAGAAAGATGACGATGATGTGTTTGTGTGCTGAGTCCAAAGGTGAGTCCAGATAAGCAGAACTGGGCAGCAACCCTGGCAGTATTTACTTGTGCTGCACCTGCACATCCAGTGCTCCATTTACCGAAAGTACCAGGAGGGGTCACTGCTGTCCGGTTTACACTTGTGCTGCCTTCATGTACCGTTGGAATTATGCAGTCTGCGAGCAGTTACGCACTGACGACCCAAGTGCGTTCAAATTGTATTTGCATTTTTCTTCTTTTCGTCTTTTAGTTGAACAAATTACAAGAAAATGCAGTTATTTTTAATTAAAACGACAATTCAACGTTGGTTGTATCATTGAGTATGACAATAAATTCGAAAGTCGGAGCTCACGGGAGACAATTGAAGGCACCACAAGTACATTTCTCGCACCTACTGTCAATTCCAAAATGCTGCAAACTTCAAGCAGGACATCAAGGCGGTCCTCTGCGGGGCGGTCACAGGTAGGTCAGTGTCATGTCTGCTAACAGGCTTTAATTCGTTATTTGATATGAATGACATGTTTCCAGTCTCTACTGAAAGTGTTCCCTTAAGGCCACCGGTGCTAGAGAATGAGGGCAAAGCAGCTTAAAGGGAGAGCATTACGGCCAAGCTCTGGACCAGTAGCAGCGACAACCTAGCTGTAGCTTACCATGAGTACAGTGAAGGCATTAAAGCTAAAGAAAAAATAACAAAAAAACAGGAACGTTTTCTCATTTCCTGTCAGAAGTCACCAGGTGAATATGATAACAGAATTGCAAAAGTGCTGTGAAGTGATTGTAATTGCTGTTTTAATGTCTCTGAGCTCAGGACGTGTGATTAAATGTGGATTAAGTGCGAATCTACTGTTTGTTGTGTTCACACAGAGGCTTTCATTCGTGTGCAGGGCATGGAGAACCTCATGCACAAAATGTTCACTCTGATGGTGATGCTAACATGACAGCAACACAGATGAGGTCAAAGCACCTCCAAACAGTGTCTGTAAGTAGGGCAACTTCTAATGTGCCAGTATATTTGACTAAAGGGAATAAATCCCAAATCTATACTGGTGTTTTTAGGCCATTTCCTTTGTTTTGTCTGCAGCTTAATGCATCAGTGTAAGCTGTCAGTTCCCCCAAAACACAGCTGACACAGTATCTTTCCTCTGATGTGAATGATTTTGATTATGTTTAGAAATTACCATTAAAACTGCAAAAGACGAGAGGCGGTGGTGGGAGAAGTATTTGAATTAACACACCTTTGTACCTTGATAGAGTGACGTGGAAGCACTCAATTACAAATAAATGTCCTGCATTCAAATTCTGCTTGAGTAAAAGTACATAAGTATTAGCAGCAAACTGAAGTTAGTGTTTAGCTTTGCTATATTATGATAAAAGTAGCATCAGTGTGTGATCAGCATGTTACTGTTTTAGCTGCTGGAAAAAACAATGATATACAGACCATCTTAAGTGTGTTGTCAAAAGGTTCTGAAAGTTAAAAAGACTAAAATCCACCCCAGCGGGAACTCTGCTGTTCCACAGAAGTTGCTTGACACCACGTCAGTAGTCCCGCCTTTAATCCTTCGACATCCTGACATCAAACTATGTCACCGTGCCACATATTTACATGATTCATGCCAAGGCTCAGGGCAGAGGTGAAGTTAACTGGAAACCGAAAACACAACAGAGAGACATAGTGAGCGGTGCTGGCTCAGGCGTGTGCGAGCTGGCCAATCATAATAGAGTGGTTTTTTTTGAGAGGAGGAGCTAAAACAGAGACATATGGAGAATACAGTTTGGCTGTATGAGAAAAGTGATGTGTTTTTTTTAAGTAAAGCAAGTAAACCCTAAATAAAATTATGAACCTGATAATGTCTTCTTTAATCTAATCTTTGATTGTTGGATCATTTCAACTTTTATTGAAATGAAACAATATCTAAAGGGAAAAATCACTATTTGTTGGTGCTGTTAACAACTCATAGACATCTCAGATGTGTCCCCAGCTACACTGCACTTTACAAGAGAAGCCAAATAGAGTAAACAAAACACACAAATCATCACATTAAATATAAGAAGTAGCTAAAACTCTAAGATGTATGGAAGAAGACCAGTATCACAATCTAGATAAAAACAGAAATATAACAAACATGTTTTTAAAAAGATGCAAGAAATGGTTTTCCAAGCATTCTCTGAATTTATCTACTGCAGTTTCCTTTTGCCTATCTATCATCAAACTGTATTTTTCATTACACATATGCATGGTCAATCAATATCGGCCAATAATTGGCATGCAAACTAAGTTAGATGGTTCTAAGGTCTAAATTGTCGGATAGTTCATTACAAATTGGACCTTTAATTTGTCAGCAAATATCTCCCTAACTTTCTCATCTCTTTCCTCTTCCCTACAGGTGACATTATAGGTTCGTACCCACTGTCGATAATCTCAGGTACGTCTTATAATCATCTCCATGAATCCATCCTCCTCTTGCTGTTAACGATTCCAACTGGTTGAAGACTGAAGAAAAGTTCAAGCATGTTTAACCTAATTAAGAAAGACAAGGAGAAGGAGAAGGAGAAGGACTTGGGCAAGAAGGAGAAGAAAGACAAAAAAGAGAAGAAAGAGCGTATGTCTCAGGCAGAGTTGAAAAGCCTGGAGGAGATGAGCATACGCCGAGGCTTTTTCAACCTCAATCGAGGGAGCTCCAAGAGGGAGTCCAGGAGCAGGTTGGAGATCTCTAGCCCTATTCCAATTAAGGTGGCCAGCAACATGGAGCTCAGCCTGACAGACCTGGAGGCTGAGCGTCTTCAGAACACCCCGGAGCAGGATACGAACCAACTAAGTGCAAGCACCTCCGGTGAATACGTGAAGGAGAACGAACTGGAGCATCATCGGCGCTCTGTGAAGGAGAGAGCAGCGAAGTTTGGGGAATTGGCCAAGTTGAATTCTGTGGCGGTCCAGAGGCACGTGTCATTTTCCCTGAAGATCAAAGAGGAAGATTCTACAGAGGCTTCAAGTCTTTCTGGTAAGAGCTGGACTACATCTTCTCTGAAGTTCCACCCCTACACAAAAAGCACCAGTGCAGTCAACATCCCTGAGATTGTGGAGAAGACCTTCCCCGGTGCGGATCTACAGTTGCCTGCGCTTGTTGCCCCACCGATTCCAGATCCAAGAGAGCTCGAGCTGCAGCGGCGCAACACCGGGGACTTTGGCTTCTCCTTGCGGAGGACCACCATGCTCGACAGGCAGCCCGACGGTGGAGTGTGCCGGCGTGTGGTACACTTTGCGGAACCGGGCGCTGGCACCAAGGAACGGGCTCTGGGCCTGGTGCCAGGAGACAGGCTGGTGGAAATCAACGGCATCAATGTGGAGAACAAGAACAGGGACGAGATCGTGGAGATGATCCGTCAGTCGGGTGAGACGGTCCGGCTGAAGGTGCAGACGATTTTGGAGCTGAGTGAGTTGAACCGCAGCTGGCTGAGGGCGACTCAAGGTCCTCACAAAGAAATCTTTGATGTAAGTAGCGCTGTTGATTCATTCAAAGCCCACTGAATTCCCCTTTCAACCAAAACGGACCAAGTGCTGGTTCTGGTGCCAGTGCTGGTTCGGAGTTGGTTCAACCTGCAAACCTTACAGGGACCAATTTTCTTTTGCAGGACTTTATTGGCATTCAAGTATGTCTGGTCCTCGGACTACTGTTGCTGTGATTTGGTGCCCATAGTGATAGTCTTTTATTTATTCTCCCATGCATAGCTGAACGCACACTACACTAGTTCTTGTTTATAAAAATGGTGGTCTTAAGCTGTTTTAGTTAGTCCTTGGTCACGATGAGACTAGTTTTTGGGCTGTTGAAAGACAAAGATCTGGTTCCACAGTCAGCAAGTGACTCTAGCTTGTGAACACAAATTCCACAGTTACTGATTTAGTTTCTTCAATTCTTTCGTGCTTACATCTACAAAATGCTCCTTTTTTGTTTGCTATGATTTTCCTGTAGCACTTTTGACAATTAGAGAAATTATTCCCCATATTTTTGCATTGTACTCGTGCATCTGGATCAATCGTAGCTAAATGCATGTATGCATGGTGTAAAAGTTATCAGCACCTAATATTGCTTTATTTGCGAGCCTTGATATTTCTTTATTCTAAATATGTGGCTGTACACCCACATATAGGGGATTAAAGGGGTGTCTGGATCATGGGCGGAACTGTTAATGACACTGGCAATGTGCTATTCTGCTTGTACGTATGGGGGAGTGTGTTTGTGTGTGTTTTGAAAGAGAGAATGTGTTCTGGTGTATAATCCCCCCTCCCCCCCCTCAGTCCTTTGACACCAAACAATAGGACGCTGAAGGAAACAACGGCCCAAACGCCACCACAGACCATGGCCATATGGTCTTTTAAGACTTGGCAGGCAGCCCATTCAGTTCTTTCTCGCTCGGATAATCATGTAGAGGAGCATCAAGTTAAATTCTTTATTAGCCGGTGCAACAAACACAAGTGTTTTGTTGTGGTACAGTTTAGAAAGTGGGTGAGATACATTTTGGGTCAGGTTAGCTCTGGCCAGTATACTCTTATTTGAGGTGTCCCAGTAATGTCTTAACAGTAATTTGATTAAAAAAAAGAATAATTACACTGGGGTTTATTTTCTAATCCTAAAATGTTAACAAAATGGAATGGACAGTAATAATTTAAAAGCCCAAACAAATTGATTACACCTTAAGATTTGACTCTCATTTTTTGTGGTTACTGTAATCAGTTTTTTTTTCTCTGATTTATGAGAGAATAAATTAATTTTAAAATGCGCCACTTTAGGCGCTGATGCAGCCGCCTCTTTGTCTGTAGTCACCACTCTGTGATCTCACCCTATGTCCCAGCCACAACACTGTCTAATTAGTTACGCTTCATAAGTAATAGCCTATCAACACTGCATAATCTAAATCTGCAAAGTAACCTGAATTAGATAAATGAAGTGAATATGGTGGAGTGAAATATATAATGTATATCTCCTAAATATAGTGGTGTGCAAATGTAAAGTAACATAAAATGGAAATACTTGTGTAAATTGTATTTACCTCCATTTTTTTTATATTGTTACAAATATAGGCTATCGGTCTCATTAATGATTAATAATCAGTGTCCATATTTGCCCTGAAAAACAACAAAAAACAAAAAAACATGGTTTGCTATTCTATTCTAACTTACTCTAATTATTATCAGGTATTTTTTAGAATTTATAGAAATAACGAAAATCAAATAATATGTAGACTGTTCATTTGAAAGCACCACAGTGAGCTGATCGCCAGATACAGATTTGTTCAGAATTATATAGTACAAGTGTGGTGAATTCATAATTCACAGACGGACTCATAAAGTTGCCGTTGTATTGAGGGAGACTGGCCGTGATCAGATTTGTTCAGCTTAGTGTGAAAGTTCAGTGCCTGACCCATATCGTTGGGCCGTACTTGGCTTGTTGTTCAGGCATTATGATGTCACAGGTGCACTGTACAAGGCTGGTGTGCAGAAACTTGAGACATTGACAGGTTTACAGTGGTTACAACAGACACCCGAACAATACCAGCGTCACCGGTGTCAGTCCTTGAGGCTTGTTATTAGAACCATGCGTGTTGGTCTGCTGTGTTACCAGAAAAATCGGATGTCAGTGGGCACTGGGACGAGGTGCAAAATATAAATCAAACTTTAGTCAAAATAGAATTTGTGATAAAACAGCATTATGATGAAGTACTGTAGTGCTGCGGAGAAGTTCTGACCTATAAATATTGTTCTGCAGATGTAAGAAAAACATGTTTGATTGGTACGGGCCCCAACAAATGTCACATCATCGTTGGTTTCAAAAGCTTTTTCAAAGGTCACTCCCACTAATCCTGAATCATACTGAAATTGTTAAATCTGTCAAAAATAATCATGATACGTCACATGGATTCATGCAGGATTTACATGCTTTGAGTTTAGGAAAGGGCCATTAGTGTGATCAAATATTAAGTAAGGCAGAAATGGTGTCAAGTGCGCTGTTAAACAGTAGGTGTGACCTTGATATGTGCTTTTGTGTGCTCATCTTCTCCCGCTATCAAATTCTTTTTACCTTATAGCAATTGGAATTACATGAGACTGCGGGAATTAATGTGTTATCAGCCAGGACAAAATAAACCCTCTTCATTCACTTTGCTTTGTCCTACATTCAACCGATCCCGATCATTATAAGACAGGCCATTTTTTTTAAAAGCAGAAAAATGTGCATGTGAGTGTGACCTAGAAGCAACAGCACTATTTATAGGTGGTTATAATAAGATGTGAATTCTGGATCTGGAGCTCTGCAACACAGTTCACAACCATATGCAATGCATGTTTTACATGTTGGCTGAAATTATATATGCGGTAAAATCATTTGGCGAATATGTTTAATCGCTTTCTTATTCAAGTGTTTGACGTGAAGTTTACTACTTCTCTTGTATCTGTCTGGTAAAAATTGAGCTACGGCGAGACGACTCTTAGCTTAGCTTAGCATAAACACTGGAAGTTGTGGGTTTAATGGTCTGGACTATCTGCTGGCTGGGTGCAGAGACTTCCTGGACACCTGTCATCGCCATGAGGTCACCAGGCAACCAGTGTCGATGTGTTATTGATCACAAACGTACTATTCAGAGTTGGTATCAGTTGAACACCTGCTCTTTCTCTGTCTGCTGTCCCTTTAAGTGTTTTGGGGTTTTTTTGCAATCATTATATGGTTTCTGATTACGGTATCATCAGATAGTTTGCATCAGGCTGAATAATGTACCCCTCACCAATTACACGTGAGTCTGTCTCACTAAATCTAATTGTCTCATCCAACATTGTCTTATCTGGTACTCATAGACTCAGTACTACTGCAGGTCACTTCTCAAGAGAAAAAAGAAAGAACTTAAAATGTGTCCTTACATTAATTCTGGGTCTAAGTTTATATTATTACATGCCTAGACTGAGTGTGTGAAGCTGAGCACATGAACCTTTTTGTCCATTGGGTGGCAGCCACCGTCCACACTACTCTACAGGCCAGAGCAAGCTGCTCTTCTGTTTTTCTTCCAGTACTCTCAGTGCCTTTTTTTGTGATTCACTGTAAGTTCTTCATCTTGGTTTTTAGACTCAGGCCATTTAAACATGTAATTGCTGAGATGACACAGCAAAATGATGATAATTAAAAAAAGCTCAAAGCAACCAAGATCAGTCTCAGTGTCCCCGCTGGTGTCATTTAAAAAACATAGCTTGAACGTGGCAGCATAGCAACACACAGGCACAAGCAGATACATGTGATATTTCAATAATGTCCCCAGATCATAGCTATTTTCACCTGTTTCCATTTGCTAACACTGGGAGCCAGGGTGACCTGTGGCTGACCTGCTGCTGCCTAATGTCTCGTCTAATATCCCCGCATCACTTATCTCTCAGTCCGTGCATTTCCTGTCTTTCTGCGGTCCAGACACAGTTTTATCATTAGGAAATTAGCAAATGGTGTAATCTCCTCCCCAGGATGCCCATTTAAATCACGTCATCCCCCTTTCCAGCAGGGTTATGTTACAGTAACAGACAGTATTAGCACAGGCGTGGATTAGAAAGAGGTAGGGCTTTCTAAGGACAAAGCCGGTTGTTTGATGATAGACGCTGTACTTAAGATGTCATTTTCCCTTCCCTGCTTTCTCAACATGCATTTAATACTTTGTAACTAAATATTTTTTTATTGCTTCGATGCATACAGTGGAGCGAGTTTCAGATGCCGCCCTCTCATTAAATGAGTGACTGCGAGTGTTTTGACTGCTGTTTGACATATTGAGGCGAGACATGTTTGACATTCTTGGGTGTGGGACTGATAGCATGACTGTCAGTTAATGGGAAACTGACACTTGTCAGGCACGCCCTCATCTTGTAAGCCATAAATAAGTAAGATATATTTTAATAGGGCATCATTTATTTGATTTATAGATACAATGCATACAATACATTGTTGCTTCATTGAGATTATGGGTATGTCTGTTTTAAAGGGGCACAGTGTAGTTTTGGAGAAGCTATTCAAACTCAAAGTTTTAATATTTGTAATCTCAATGAAGTCATCAAATTAACTCAGAAATATTTAGTTTTCCCATAACTGAATAAAGAAGCTGGTCTGAGAGGAAAATAAGGTCCCCAGAGCACTGTTTGAAGCTAGAAAGGTGGCAGGGTCCGCCACATGTAAACAAAGTAAAACAGTATGTAATTGTGTCAGTTTGTTTATTTAGTTTGTTAACTTTTACTTCTTGCTCCCCCCCCAAACCACAGGCGAGTTCACACCTGACGTTAGATTCTTTGCTCCAAAAATCCAGCCCGTGTGTCCCACTTTCAGAAAAGAAAGTTCTGATTCACAGGCCTATTTACTATTAGTGAATCAAATCTGGGTCACATCCTGGACTTTCATAAAAACTGCTGACTGTGACGTGATGTCCCATGATTCATTTATGCTCACTGAGTAGTTCCCAAAGCATGGACATAGGTCAAATGTCTTCTTGAACGCAGATTTTAATCTGAAATGATCATCTTAAATATATAAATAGATGTAATGTAATGCTTTTTATTTCAGGGAGACGTTCTGATGTTCAGCCGTCCTGTGTTTTTGGTCAGTGCCTGGATTAAGTGATTGCTCAATAAAGAAATAGAAGATATTGTCATGGACAAACAGAGAATTTATGTTGTTTCTGTATATAACATCTATGTTATACTGCAAGAATGTCGTATTTAACTCCACTTAACACTACACAGCAATGCCAAATGATTCGAAACCGCTTTCATAATGTGGACGAAGGATTTAAGTGGGACAGAATCAGCAGTGTTGATGGTGTACAGTCCTTAATCTTTGGTCTGCACGAGCCCTGTGTAGACAAACAGCCGACACGAGATTAGCAAACTGGGGATTAGCAAACTGTGCTAGATAGAGCAGCTCGGCTGTGTTTGGCCTTGCCTCGCCCAAGTACTAACATGGGAACTTTATATGAAGAAATGCCTTATAGTAGATTATAGTCTTTTTGCAGGACGACTGTTCTGCTATTTTTTGCACATTCCAATTAAAATGGAAACAAATAAGTTGTTGTCAGAGATGCTTTCGCTTCTGCTGACTCACTTAGTGGCTTTGCACTTTGTGCACAAGCATTGTTTATTTGATAAAATGACCGGTTCATGAGTTTATGAAGAGGAAAAGAGCGTGAGATTGGATTAGCTCATCCCTGCCCCAGCTGAGCCTGTTGCTACATCTCTGTGTTTTCATTGTGTGGCTACACTCCATGGCACTGAACGAGCTGAACGCCTGCCTCCAGGCAACGCAGCACATGTTTTGACCAAACTGGATTTACACCAACGCAGTATTGACAAAACTTTCACTTTAAGCCATGTTGTTAGAATTGTATTGTATTGTGGGACTGTTCTGCTAAAATGTCTGTCTGGTGTTACATTCTTATTAAGGTCTGTCACTGCACAATACAGCATGTCAAATTTAGGTCAGTAGAGTCTCTCTGTGAAACGGAAAGAGCCATAGATGAGTTTATAGCTCCCTCTTGTGGTGTGAAAAGCACAGTGAGGAACACGCCTCACACAAATATGACAGACATGTTGTGGTCTTGGATAATAGGTCCAAACACTTTGGCTGTTTGCATGTGTTTGCATGTTTATCCGTCTCCAAGTGGCTGCATAGAGAGAAAGATTTCCCTGTTAAAGGCGCAGCTTACAGGGAAAGAATGGGTTTCTTGTTTAAAGGGGCACTACGTAGTTCAAAGTCAGAATTCTGATATTCACAATATCAATTAATATTCTTTTTCATAACTGGGTAAACACGCTGTTCTCAGAGGATAATAAGGTCTCCAGAACACTTTTTTGAAGCTAAGCTACCGTCTGAAAGGTGGCAGGGTCCGCCAAACATAAACAAATTAAAACAGTATGAAAAGTCCTTTAAGGTCAGTTTGTTTATTCAGTTTATTCAGTCGTGGAAACAAATAGAGTTTTTTTCTTTGTACTGTTTAGGCATTAAAAAAAACTACTAATCTTCCACAAAACTACATAGTGCACCTTCAGTTTATAGATATCAGTATGCTTCACATTGTTACACGTCTTACTCAGCCTGTCATTGTGGAGGGGAATGAAAGATGAAATAATCTGGAGCAGGGAAATATTACCGTAGATGAATCTTTTAACAGCGTTGTTTTTTTCTTTTTTTGTGGAATGGAGATAAATGTTACGTCACATGACGAGGAACACAGCCTCACTGAGTCCCAGTCGGCAGCAGAAGTGAGTGACAGGGAAAAGTGTCTGTGTTAATTGATGTGGGTCTGCAAATCCTATTTATAGCCCTGCAGTATCTCAGCAGCTGTCCCTTTTCTATCTCCCTGCCCAGCTCCCTCTCACGTTACTGCCCTCCACTCCCCAGACACAGCTTTACTTTACTGTGCTGTGCTGACTGTGACCCCGCCCTCGAAGGTTGCCCTCCCACTCACTCAGGACTTGCGAGCGTGTGCTCCTTGCCAGACCCGGGTCCTAGCCTGCCTCAGCCCTGACTGCACCGCTCCAGTGGCAAAGCGAAGATTGGAAGGTTAACCAGGCCTAGAGAGAAGGTAATGGGCTCGGGCCTCTGGTGGACTGTGTGTGTGGCGAGCAGTGTGAATCGGCTCAGAGTGTACATGCTCTGCTTAGCAGTTCCATTTGGGCTCTGATGGCGTCTCAGAATGGCCTCCTTTCCTGCTGAAAACTATTTATAGGAGTGGACTCTGATGAAAGCGGGGCCAGAGATGGTGAAACATTCTGAGGAAATGTGGAAAAGGCCAACTTTAGTTTATAAACTGTTGATGAAAAGTGGTGATAGGCATTGTTAGACATTTGCTCAGGTTGCATGTTTGCCTGGTGATTAAGTGGAGTGATGTTTAAGTGTGAAAATTGCAAGTATGTTTGTTTGATTCCTTTGTCAGTCAACCGTTAATATTGCCAACTGTTTGCCTCAAAATCAAGAACACATATTTTTCCTGTTGCCTGTAGTGCCATTTATCCATTTAGATTGTTTTGGTGTGAGTGACAAAGCTTTGGAGATTTCGGCCTGTCTTCTCTCGAATACAATGGAACTAGATTGCACTTAGCTCGTGGTGCTCGAAGCGCGAGAAAAGTGTATTTTAAAAACACTCGACAGCAATGCCTCTTCTCGGAAATCATCACCTGGTGACTCAAGATAATCCACAGCTATTGTTGTGAAAGGTTTGTACGTTGCCTACTTCTGAATGATGATGTGTTGTGCTTTGGTAGAAAGAAAATAGTTCCCACATGAAACAACAAGGTCGCAGATGATCTTGAGAAACCAGTTCACAACAAGGTCTGTGGTCTTGAGTAACTGGGTCATGATGTTTTACAAATATACGTTTTTGGTGTTTTGAGGGCCATGTAGTTCTGTTATATTTGAATGAAGGCAGATAACTTGGCTGATATCTCAAAAACTCTGAAAGTCACACCGAAAGTTAGTTCCTCATACATCGTACTGTACTGTATGTAACGCCCACGTGCTACACAGTGTGTTGGTCTTGTTTGTTCAGTTGTTTCTTGTTGTCTGATGAAAGCGAAACATTTCATTTTGTTGTTCATGTGTTCTGTCCTCAGTGCTGCATGGTCCCACTGCCCTGTTGGTGTATGACCTGTTGTGTGCAGAAAACAAGTTCCCAGTATCCCACCGCTCACCCCTAAAAAAAAAAATCCCATTTCTTCATCGCTCCGCACAGCACACCCTCCTCCTCTTCTCTCCAACTGTCTCTTTTTTTCTGTCCTCTCATCATTCCATACATTTGTCCTCCACGTCGTCCAGCTTGTTCCATGACTTCTGGCCGATCACCATGGCGTACAAATCACGCTTTTCATTCTGGGAGCAAAAGGGAAGTCTCTTGCTTTTCCTGTGGTTTTTCTTTTTTTCTTTGTTTTTGCTTTTCAGTTCATATCTGCATGCGATGGCTTGTTGAATCTGTGAAAATGTTTCCTTGCTGCTGATGTAGTTAAGCTTTGGTCTGAGTATGCGGTTTGATCTTTTCTTTTTGTGTTGCTTTTTCTTGTGTAGGTTAAAGTTGAAAACAAGCCAGATGTAAGTGTTTCCTTCACCGGCGCCGTAATTTGCATGATGCTGAAAAATGTTTTGTGTGCGAGATAAAAGAGAAAAAATGGCTACTAATTATGATCACAATGCTCTGCAAGCTGAAGTCAGCTTCATTCGCCATGGTTCTGTGAAGTCAGTACACCATGTGGGGAATTTGGAAAACGGTGATGACAAATACAGTCCATAATCATTATTGAGAGTGTAGAAATAGCTCTTGAAGTGATGTTCATGGCTAACAGAGCTAACTAGCTAACGACAGCTACAGTTTGCAGAAGTTAGCGTTTACTCGAGGAATATTTGTCCCCTGTATGTTAGCAGCCAGTTCTTATATAACAGCTTAAAAAAACAAACAAATACAGTGTTTTTTGGCTGTAATAAGAAAGAAAAATCTACCAACTGAACAAGTTGAACAAAAAAGGTGTTGGTTAACTCACTGAAATGCTGCTTTCTAGTGTAATGAGATATTTTGACTAGAAATTGGACAAATAGACTTACCAAGATTTAGATTTTTGACTTTTTTTCCCCCCAGTGTCAGAGAATGTTTCAAGTTTAAAGCAAAGTTTAGAAAATAGGCGTCTTGCAAAGAATGTCATTGTAGAGCAAAAAAACAACACGCCAGTGACTTGGACGGCAAAGCTGACCAGTTCACTTTTGAATATAATGCACAATAATTAGGAAAATAACTAATGAATCTCAGAGTCATGTGATACATGCTATCCAGCAGATACTAGCATCAATATGCAACACATCTCTATAGTACATAACAGCCAAATCTTTGATGTTGACGTATTTGAGGTCAGACAGATGCTTTGAGTACATTTTTTGCTCAGTTTGCCAAAAGACTGAGATCAACCAGCCTGTTTGCATGCACGAGCTTGAGTGAGGGTTTTAAGATACGTAAATGGAAATACACAGGCTCATATAAATCAGTTTTTGAATAATCCTTGACAGAGTTTCTGTGCCCAGAACTGGCTGTTGAAGTCTTTGACAGTTGATCTTATCAGCCATGGGAATAACTGTGCTATCATCTGCCTTGCTCTATTTGTATCCAGTCTGATGTAGATAGTAGTCAGCCTCAGGCAGTGACTAAACCTACGCAAGACGCCGGAAGTGGTCCACAGTCGACTGCATCTGCAGCTGAAGAGTCCGACATTAATGCCGACATGGGCGGCCCGGATGATCCGAAAGATGAGGCAACTTCCAAAAAAGTTGTGAGGGTTGTGAGAAGAGTTGTGAGACGTGTGGTTCCTGCTGGGACAGAACAGCAGACCCGGCCTCTTCTTTCTGAGGCTGCCTCCGCTGCAGAATCTGTGGTCAGAACCACCTTCCCTGCTAAGGTGGACAAGGATGATATCTCCATGGGCCTTACCAGCCTAATGGGCAGAAGTAGAACCAAGGAACACCGGCCTCGCACTCGAACCCAAGACCGCAACGAGGACGCCAAAGAAGAGGTCAAAGGTGAAGAAAAAGTGGAGAAAGAAGAGGAAAAATCTCCTGTGGAAAAACCAGAGGAGGCCACAACTGCACCAAACCCTGCACCCTTAAAGTCCAACCCCCTCAGCCCTCCTGCTGGGTTCATTCCTGCTCCGACTCCCAAACCAGACCCTTTGGCACCACCAGCTGGTTTCATCCCTGCCCCCAAACAGAATCTGTTGACTCCGCCACCTGGTTTCATCCCTGCCAGAAAATCCAGTCCTGTCCCTCCAAAACAAAATCCCCTGGCAAGACCTCCAGGATTCATACCTGTCACAAAGACAGACCCCCTGGCTCCTCCTGCAGGGTTCATCCCAAAGCCTCGCTCATTTGTTGTGAAGAAACCGGAGGTACTGATCGAAAGAGGTGCATGTTTTGCTACCTAACCTCTGAGTGGAGCATGCAGCGTGACAATAACACAGACATTCCCGTTCATATAACCCTCCTCATAATGTTTACCCCCGAGAGAAATCTTCAACTTGAAATGTGCCCGTTGGATATAGATCATCGTGACTTGGAGTTATAATTAGCCTACAACCAAATGACACTTTTTACACTTTTCCAAAAGTACAAGTTCTGCTCTTGAGTGCTGACAAAAAAAACGAGCCTTGATATAATGAAGCCAGCCTGAATAAGTGAAGGGAAGCAGGGTGCATGTACCACCTCATGATCAGACTTCATCAGTGGGTATAAGGGTGTACTAATGGCCTGCACTCTGGTCGACTGGTCAGCTGGAGTTGTCTATGAGCGCTGAGCTGTGACTCATTACTGTCACTTTCGTCAGGCAGAGCATTGAAGCTGTGCTCTGTCTGCTTTAGACCACTGAGGCTGAGGCTTTAAGGATCTTTTTGGATTGGTTTTTTTGAAGAAACACCCTTCAGGATATGAACGACGTTGACGACTATTCTTGTTAAGCGAACGATTGAGTAGGTCTTTCGCAAATTAAACAACCCTTTTCCAATACAGATCTGATATATTACATTATACGTATTATGCTCATTTTTAGGTTATAATTGTATATTTTTTCAGTTTTGTCATACTGTCATTCTGCTCTGTTTTTAGCTCCGGTCTATTTAAGGCTTCCCCAACCAAATTCCTGGTCTGCTCTGATTGGTCAGCTCACACATGCCTGACCCAGCACTGCTAACAACAACAAAGCAGCTGTGTTAAATCAGTTCTAACTAGCCACCAGGCATAAATTATGAAATTGTGTAACTCCGTGACAGAGTGTGATGTCACATAGTCACGGAATTAAGGGCGAGACTTATGACAAGGAGTTAATTTTGGTGAGGACTTCGACCTTTTTAACTTAAAAGATCTTTTACACACTAAAGAATATATGTGAAACACTGTAGGAGAGGAAAAAACAAGCAAAAAATGCACAATAGATGTCCTTTAAGGTCCTTTTTCAGATATTAATGCCATTGTTAGACTACCGAGTCTAGATTTGTAAAGATCAGCATGTCATTGGTTTTTTGCTCTGACAACTTTACATTTTCACATTCTTTAAAAAGTTAGGCCACGTAACAATAATATTCCAGCATTCAACAGGGAGCAAGCTGTTAAACAAAAAAACAAATAGGGTCAACAGTGTTGTTGTTTTTCTCCAGACACACGCTGAACATGGTAAAGACGAGAGACATACTGCTTTCGTTTTGATAACTGAAGACGAATGCTAATTTTGAGTGATTTTCAAGGCAGAACTGAACTCATGACTCCCTTGACATGTGTATGTGCAGGTTGGAACTCGTACTCGTCAGTGTCATTTTGCAGCTCTCCTGGTTCAAACTCATATACGCTGTCATGGCCCCTCTTTCAATTTGTAGCTCAGACAAGGTTATGTTTTTGTCCTGTTGTTTAGTGTCTTGGGCATTTTTGTCTGTCAGCAGGCCATCTGAAAATTTTATCAACACATGTCCATGAAATTTCGCGACCAGCTGGAATTTGGCCGCGGAGCGAAGGATTTGATTTTTGGAGATATGTGCCTGGTATTTGGGCTGAGGGATATTGTGTTTTGAGCTGCTCTAGGGAGATATTCAGTCTTCTGATGTTAAGGGCAGGATCAAGATGTTGCCTGAACTGTACATTTATATGTGACTTCTCTGCTCTCATTGGAGCTACACATGGACCTTGCTCTTTCAGCCATTACTTTTAATTACAACAAAACTTTCCCTGGAAAAAAAGTTTGTTGAATTCTAACTTTTAGCATATTGCCCAACAGAGAAAAAGTTATTACTAAATCCAGCTCTGTAATTGTTCCACTCAGCCAGTCTCAAAAAGTAAAAATGAATCACGAGTAAAGATTTTATCATGATTAGAAAAGTTTTTAACTGCACAGCCTCAACTTTAAATATGACTTAGATGAAAACAGAAGCAGATATGAGGCATAACAAATGACATTGATCCTAGTGCCACAGCTGCACACAATAATGTGCTAAATCATAAAACCTGAAGGTTTAATTTCAGGTGCTAATCCCAGATCTCTTGGATTTGGATGCAGCTGTATGTGAATTCCGCTGAGACAACGCTAAGTTATTTAATTATTTGCAACAGATTTTAGTAAGTAACCACCGACAAACAAAATCCTTGAACCATCCTTCTTTTGCTGCAGTGCCTAATGATCCAATTTTCTTTAATAGTCATTTTCCCTGACTCATTTCCTGGTTGAATTAATTGGAAAATTAAATTAGGGTTGTTAATGCTCATTTGAAGTTTGGTTGTAGTGTTGGATGTGTGAATCCAGTTAAAAGAAAAGCTCAACATGTAGATGTCTTTCTCACTCTCATCCTCCCATTTCATTTACATCTGTGTGTGTGTGTGTGTGTGTGTGTGTCTGTATGTCAAAACTGTGCGTCTGTGAATATTCACATATATTGTGTGAAGGTAAAGGAGACACCTTCTCCCCCTGTGGCCCCAAATGGTAAACCCTCCTCTGTTGACCCAGCCAAGGCTCAATCTGCACCAAATAAACAGGTGTGTGTTCATCTGGCTGCAGTGGTTCATGTAACCGTGTGTGTTTCTCACATTCAGAATCACTAAACATTTTCTTTTTTTTAACACGGAATGTGTGTGTGCTCGTTTATTTTTCGGTTTGTCGAAAGTAGACGATTGTGGCATTTACTCCTGGAGCTCTGATTTTATTTTCTGGCTATTGCAAATTGCAATTGTTATCTATAACTATAGGTCCAAGAGCTGATTCCCACTGACGAAGATCACAAGCGCGTGAGGAGGATCTTCACCACTGATGGCAAAGATGTAACTTATGTCTCTCTATATTTGTTTGGTTTGCAACTGCTTTGCTACTGTATACCAAGGATTACCCTGTGACCAGGTCCTGCTGCCAATAGTGTTGGTGTCATTTCTATGTTCCCATGGCCCTGTGTCCCCCAGATTTTATGTGGCACATAAGAGGAACATGAGAAAGGAGTCTATGTTTTCTGATACAACAATATCTGCTTTGTCAAAATGCTATGTGGTAGTGTAAGGGTTAGTTTTCACGACCCAAATTCAAGAGGAGGCTCATGTGTTTCAACAGATTATTTAACTTGGAATCATAGGGCCCTGAGAGCATAGTACTTGTGGATCTTTGGAGCCTAGAAGCATAGGAACTGAGAACATAGGGAATGGGAATATAGGAGAATGGGAACATAAGACTTTGGTAACATGGGATCTGGGGAACAGAGGGCCCTGGGAATATAGGACTTTGAGAACATAGGTCCTTGAGAACATAGGGCCCTTGGAGCATAGGACCTGGGGAATATAGGAACCTGGGAACATAGGTAATCTTCCAGAGTTATAATTACAGGGCCTCCCTTCGTTGTTAGCCACCTGGTGTAAAATCTGAATGTTTGCAAGATATTTTCTATGACTCATACTTAAGCGTTAGTTTAGGAGAAGGGGATAGACTGTCTTGGAAAGAAATATTTTGATTTGTTGAAACAATCCCTTCATGTTAATGGGAAAAAAAAAACTTTCTGTGGATACGCTGATTTTAATTTTCACCTCTTAATATTAATTTATCTTCAATAAATGCTATCTTAAATTGTATCCTCTGAGGTTTCTTGGTAACACTTGAACTCAATTGTAAACCTCTGATATTTAATTTAACAGCTTTAGTTCTGTGTTTTTCTTTCTCACTGCCTTGCTCTCATTCATCCTGGAGTAATAATTGCTTCGTTATCAGGTCCAGAGGAGCACCTGTGTGTTGTTCGACGATGTTCTTCGCCTGCTGTGATTATTTTGGCGGTGCTTATGAGGCAGTTCTTCTCTCAAAGTCGAGAGTGCTCCTTGCTATGATCTCCTGTTGTCTCAATTTGTGTCCCATGTCTGTGCTTTTGCTTCTCCGTGGGTCACTGGATCCTGACTTGCTGCTGTCCTCTTTGCTGTTTGCATGGCCAGCGTGCCAGCGGCCACAAATCCGCTCAGGTACAGCCTGCTCGACCGCGGGCCCGCCGCACTCCCCTCACCTGTTTGTTCTCTTCTACTGACCCGTCTCTGCCCTGTTTTGTGTGTGGCTGCATGCTTGACTTTGTCTGGTTCGTGGGCCCGGAATTTTGTAAAGTGACAAAAACAGTGGTCACCAAAGTTGGGTCAGGGATTCTTGATCAAGATTGAGAACAGATTACTTTTACTTCATCGTACAGCTGTTTGTTTGTTTCTCCGCCTTTGTTCTTTACACTCACATGTATATACTGAGGTTAAACTGTGCTCATATGCTGCAGCAACGCATTTTTTACAGACCTTCAGTTACATAATTCTGATGAAATGGGTGTCTGTGACTTAAAATCAAAACAAAACAAACTCGAGGAATCCCTGATTTTGCTTGCAGTGATTCAGTATATTTGTACATTATATTACAGTATATCCTTGTGCTGATTCTATAGCTGGGTTCATTAGCATTGACTATTGCATTGTTTTACACCTAGCTGCACGGTTCCCTGGATTTATAGCTCACTGTGAACAACTGATCTTATTAACTGTGACTGTTAATATGAATTAGCATGAATTTCCCCACAGAGCCACACACTGCACTTCAGTGCACCTTGTAATCCCTGCTCATTAATGCATTGATATTGTAATTTTTTTTATGGTGATCACTTGAATGACTCATTCTGCTGCTGTTGCCTGACTTATTATTGCATCGTTGAACCTCTGCAGCGTTTGTGTATTTTGTGTTTCGCTCGTAATGATTTGACGACGTGCTGTAAAAGTTGCTCACCATCCTGTTTTTGATCGTGCACTTCGAGGCGTGCTGTCAAACGTCGGCCTAACGTATTAATTATATCCCATCGCTAAAAATACTGACTGACTCAGTTGACTTCTGCTCCTTCCCTTCCTCCTCTCTAGTCAAAGCTCGTCGAGGACCCTGTGGCGATCCTTCAGGCAGCGCACTCCGCTGCAGCTAAGGTCTGACAGTGGCTACAGCTGATTGTAGCTCTCGTTGCATCCCCCCGTCTTTCAGAGTGATATGTGTTTTTGTGGTTTAGTCTGTGATGAGCTAGAAAAAGAATACGAATAATTTAGTTAGTGAGGAAATCCCTTTAACAGTATATCCCCTTTAGTTGTTGTGGTATCACAGAACTTCTTCTTGCTCTCCCAGCATTGTAACTAGAGGGAGAGAAGGCACAAATATGCTTTCTTGGTGCAAATGTCCGATGTGTATTATGTTTGATATGCCTAATTGCATGTCTGAGGGAAGTATGCATGTTTACTTGCATGACTCATGGTACTTTGTAGTGTTTGAAATTATTTAGGTGTATATTTCTGTGCACTGTATTTTGTGATGAAACACACGTCTCACCTTCTGTCTGTACGTCTCAACACATTAAATGCACTCTCTCGAAAAGGTTTAAAGTGGGAATCACAGGGACTGCAGTTATTTTGTGCAGCTCTGGTGTATAATTGCCACCACTGAAAGAAGAACTCTGCCCAAGGAATTTTAGTCCGTCTCATAGTATGTCTCATGTTAATGTGAACTGCATGTTAATCTGTGCTCGTCATCCGTAGGATCCTTGTGGAAGTCCGTAACTGTCGATCAGTGTTCGTAGTGTGCGGTTATTCTACGCGTTTTTTTCTCATTTCGTTAACCTGTCCCAACAGGGAAAGACTGAGGAGCAGATCACGGCGGAGAAAGCCTGGTACAACACAGACAAAGTATGGCTTGTCCACAAGGATGGATTCTCATTGGGTGAGTCAAACTTTGTCATTTCTCTATCCCGTCTATCCTGGTACGTGGTGACTTTTCCGTAGAGGTGGGCTTCTGGGGCTTCTAATATTTTAATGTTATAAGAGCCAACCAGACTAGACTGCCCTGTTTTCCCTCAGGCTGCGTGTAATTAGCCTCAACACGTTTTCAACATCGAATGCTCATTCAGTTTTAATGAAGCTCAGACATTATTAAAAGAGATACAACCGCCCCATATTATCAGACTTGTATGATAAGATGGAGATTTTGCACTCAGGGTCAAGATCATATCATGATAAATTAACTCCCATGTTTTTCCTGCGCGCAGCAACCCTGCTGAAGACGGAGGCAGGCAGTCTGCCAGAGGGGAAGGTGAAAATCCGCCTGGAGAGTGATGGATCTTTATTGGACGTGGACGAAGATGATGTAGAGAAGGTATTTAATCATCAAATCAACTCTGAACCACATCAATTACAGATGACACCGGGTGAGTATTTGACCGCCTCTGACTTTGAATTCCAGGCGAACCCTCCGCTGTTCGACCGAGTGGAAGACCTGGCCTCGCTGCAATATTTGAATGAGTCGAGCGTGATGCACTCCCTGAGGCAGCGGTACGGCGCTAACCTGGTGCACACCCACGCTGGGCCCAACATGGTGGTCATTAACCCCATTAGCGCCCCCTCCATGTACTCTGAGAAGGTAAGCTGCTGCCTGCGCTCATGCAATGACTCATCTCTTATGGAATCATCAGAATATGGGAATCACAGTGAATACACAAATTGACATGTACAACCTTTGTCCTATTTGGTCCCCTGCTTCACTACTTCTTTGTCTTCTTTCCAGGTGATGCAAATGTTCAAGGGCTGCAGGAGGGAGGACACTGCCCCGCACATTTACAGCATGGCCCAGGCTGCCTATAGGAACCTCCTGACCACTCGCCAGGATCAATCCATTGTCTTGCTGGGCAAGAGTGGCTGTGGCAAGACCACCAATTGTCAACACATCATCCAGTACCTGCTCACCATTGCTGGCAGCACCAACAAAACATTCTCCAGTAGGTTGGGAAAAGATCCAAACTCTAAAGGGAATGTAATCATGTTGTTGTATAAAATTGTTGTTAATGTTTTTAAAACCCACCAAATGACTTTTTTTTGATTTGATTTGATTTTTCTTTGTTGTCTGTAGCAGAGAAATGGCAGGCAGTCTACACAGTGTTGGAGGCATTTGGGAATGCCTCTACCTGTATGAATGGGAATGCCAGTCGCTTCTCTCACATTGTTTCATTGGACTTTGACCAGGCGGGCCTGGTGACCTCAGCCTCTATCCAGGTACAAACTAATCTGTCCACCAGACTGAATGTAATGTTTCTGCAAACCACAGATAAATGATATTACAACCAGGTTCATTGTTCATTTTTATGTTGTGTTTACATGAACTACTTGGTTAGAGTTTGAAAAATACAATTTTTAGGGCTTACAACGTTGTGTCACCACAAACACTGACAAATTGTCCCGACATCTTGTCAAAAATAGCCAGTTTTGTTGCCGCTAACACAACTTGAATATGTCCTGACTTCTTGTTAAAAATATTTAGTGGTTTCTGTGCTTACACATCTTGAAAGGCTGTTCAGAACAGTGCTCTCTTGTTAAAATTATCCACAAATGTCTACTCAAACATTGTTCTCTGGCTTTGGAAGCCGCCTCGGCCAGCTGTCATGGCGCCACAATCCCACTACACCTCCTGATGTGAAAGTTCGCTCATACATGCAATGTGGATGTGACACACATTGTTGAAATGTTAATATGATACGAAAGTTACATAAGATACTACATACAAGTTTGAACATATCCGTGAGATTGCATAAACATAAAATGCCAACATTTTTATTCTGGTGACTGGGCGGAATAAACAGATTCATGTATTCATCTTTCAAGTCACTGGTGCTCAGCCTCTGAGTTTCTACTCATGCGTGCAATATCTGCTATGATCTCAGACAATGTGTCATAAAGTAGCATAGATTTCTCACCAAACTCCAGCGTTTTTTTTGTTATGATGTTTACTTGCATTGCCTATTATAAATGCTATTGTTTATCCTGCTAATATCCTGTTCTGCTGTGGCCCTGCAGACGATGCTCCTGGAGAAGATGAGAGTGACGAGAAGACCAGACGGAGAGTCGACTTTTAATGTCTTCTATTACCTGATGGCTGGAGTAGACAGCTCTCTTAGGTCAGGATTTTATACATTCATGCATGTTTATATGTCGCGATTACATAATACTGCTTCCCTAACTCTAAACATGTAGTTATAAACAGACATGAGTGATGTTAATGTCTTATGTGTTCTCATTTTTTCATCAGGACTGAGCTGCATCTGAACCATTTTGCTGAAAACCATGCATTCACAATAATGCCTCAGGCTAAGGTAAATACCACTTGTTAATGGAAGACTGGCTCACTTTTACCTTTTATAAACCTGAATGTTTATGCACTTTATATGCATATTCATGCCAAGTTTTTTCTCGCTTGAATCGAGGGTCTAAGGACAGAGGATGTCGTTCACCGAACAGATTGTAAAGCCCACTCAGGCGATGTGATTGCTAAATTGCTATTTGAATAAAAACTGATTTGATTTGATTTATACGAAATGCAGCTATTTCTGGCGGGCACGGCTGAAAACAAATCCCTGTGTGTTGTGCACCAGCACTCCAAGGGTAAAACTAAAATGTTTTATTATTCTTTAAATACACTGTGCATAGTGCTACTCACCGGCTCTCACACAGAGGCACGATGTCCTGTGATGGATTACAGGAGTTATCAAAACACCAAGATACGCTGAATATTATAGACTCCATGTTGTCGTCACTCAAAGGAGCAGTAAGTCATCAGTCCTTTGCTCAATACATGTGGTGCTCTTATAACAGACAAATAATTCAAAAGAATTTTATCAATAGAAACGAGAATGGGCCAGAGAGCATGTTTTTGAAAGATGGTGCAATCTCAACAACTGGCAGAGCAATCAGTGATATTTATCAATAACCTCGCTGAACCACGGCAGATGGAGTCAGCTTGTTCTAATCCTATTTTAACTCATAAAAAGAGAAGTTTTTATCGGTAAAAAGTTCAAAAATGAATTTTACTTTTGATGTGTGCTATCTGCCAGACTGAGGATAAGCAGCGGGCCTCGCAGCAGTTTTCCAAGCTGCAAGCAGCCATGAAGGTTCTGGGGATCAGTGCTGATGAGCAGAGAGCCTTCTGGCTTGTCCTCGGGGCCATCTACCATCTCGGAGCTGCAGGAGCCACTAAGGGTAAGAGGACCCACCGAAATAGTTTTTCATTTCATAGCTGCATCATTTATGTGTATGGAAAAGCTTAACATACCTGCATACATGCAAAGGATCCTCCTGTATTCGTTCACCCGACAGTGAACGGTGAAACAGCCAAAATGGCCAAAAGTTAGCTGATACCTTTTCAATGACACGTGATGTAATCTCAAAAATGTCAAACCTGCATTATCTCACTGCAGGTAACAGCTTCAGTGTGATGCAACACTGCTGTAATCCAGAGGACTCAATAATGCATTTGCACTTTAGAAGATGTTGCACAGTGCACAGGTTGTTAAACTGCTCTACTGCACTGATCTGTACCAAAAAAAAGAAAAACAGGCAGGAAAGCATTCAGTGACTTATAATATCCAGAGACTCCTTGCCACAGATTTATTTTTTCTGCTGGCTCTTGTCTTATTGTTTGGGTCCCTGAATCGGCAGAATAAATGTTGGCAATGTGCATTTCTGCAAAAAATCCTGGATATGTTGAAACTTTTTATTTATTTACGTTACAACATTCCGTCTCTTTAGGTTCCGTTTTCAATGTTGTGTTGTGGTAACGCAGAAGAAGATGATGTTTTGGCTTAGAATAACTGTTTTTGTCTCCCTGATATCATATTTTAGCTGTCACAAACACAGTTGGAGATGCTCACTGGATCACTTTAAAACTATCCACTGGTTTCACACTTACAAATGTTGAAACACGGTCTCGATCAACAGTCACTGGCCTGGGCACCTCTTCAACTACCATCCCCTCCACCTCCTGATATGACAGTCAGGTCATAATCATGTAATAGGAACGTGAAATGAGATGTCATTATGGTACACATGACATGTACAAATGTGACGCATCAGTGGTTTGCAAGAATGAATTACCAGCATTTTATTCTGGGGCCTACACTGTGTTTTATCTCTTTATATCTGAACCTCTGCCAGGTTTGACCTTGTTAATCCTTCCTGAACGATCAGACTGAATAAACCAAATGCTGTTTATGCTGCAGCAGCTCGTACGACTGGCAAACTCCCAGAGTTCATAATTGTAAGGAAACACTGTTGCCAGCTCAGGGAAAAAAAAAACAAAACATAATTTTGATTTTGGCCTTAAACCGTGACAAACCTTTTATCTTGTCATAAGAATGCATCAGAGGACTAATGGGAAGGCAGCAGTCCCCTTAAACATGAGGATTTGTTAGCGTCTTTGAAGCTGTTTGTATGATGACACCTAACGTAAGAGAGTTTGACTGGTTTTTGCTTTTAAAGTAATAGATCTGCCTCCCTGCAACATTCTTGCTCTTATTTTAAAAATTGGATGTCTGCCATGTGAAGAGGCTGAGGGTGTCGAAAAGAGTTTATATTGTTGGTGAGCTATGATTACTCAGATTACTTTCTGTATGAAGGCGACCTTGCCCGGAGGATAGAATTATGCATGTTTTTTCAAATAAAGAGATTGACTTCTTGCTTACACTTCACACACTGAACTCTGTATATCATGTATTGAAGCTGTCTTTATGGCACCTCTCAAGTCAAATTGAGGATGTCGCATCAATTAACTCAATTTCTAACAGAATATGATATACCGAAATATTAGTCAACATATGATTCACAAGGAAGGAGTAGCAGCAGTGACTCCATACTTAGTTTGTTCACTTTTTCACTCTTTTTCCACACTTGCCAGACACTTATTCAGACTTGCTCGCCAAATTATTTTCAGTGATCCTCTCCAGCTGGCTGACAGTCTTTTTTCAATGGCACTATAACACTATCCAGAAAGAGTTTTATATGATTTTATATGATTTCCATCCCCTCATAGAATCTGCTATTTGGAATACAGATCATAAACTACTTACTAGGTGACTTATGGATTTAGGGCCTGCTGACCTCCCATTAAACTCCAGTGGTTCTCACGAAGCGACAATGCATCATGGGATGAAAGTCATGACACATTCATGGCACGTATAGATTTTTTTTTCATAATCATACTCTAATTACAAAGAGCTTTCCCCGCCCGCCTGACTTGGTCCGTGTTTTGGACTGTCACACAGAATATAAACTGTATTAATGACTCTGTTTAGTGACAGTGCAGCTTCGCGGTGCAACACAAGAGGGCAGCACTGGTCTCTAATCCACCAAACCCAAATTAAAAAGGACAGCATGACATGAATTCATCTCCACATAGTGTACTGTCTACACTTCTATCTGACAAGTAAAGAGAGCAAAAAAAGGCTGTGAATCTGCTTTTTAAGAACAAATATTAAACCTGTGGTTTTTTTTTTTTAATCTTTAAGAGTCATACACTCCCTAATGTTTGATTCAGTAATATTGGCAAATCCAATTTCCTCTTTTTGATGTTTGACCGCAATTTAAATAACTGTGGTGGTGAATATCTTTCAAAGCAAATATTCAAATGTCTTCACTAGCCTCCGCAACCATCCTGCTTATCGTCAGCGGGAGCATGCAGGGCCTCTGCAGCGCTGATGAAACAGATAGGGCCCACTACTCTCTGTGTGAAATCCCCCAGTTTCTCTCTTAAGTCTTAGAAGATACCACTTCACGGCGGATTAAAACTGATGTTTGCGCTCATATCTGCGTGTTTCCATCACTCAGCCGCTAGATTAAAGAGAAACTTGTGTCTCCCAACAGAGGTCTTTATATAAATAAATGAATTGTGTCCCCGAATGATAAGTTTTGCTTTCATTCCCCAGATGATAAAAGGGGCAATTATCACTTCAACTTCATAGACTTTTATGAACATGAGTTGCAGAGGCCAGTGGATATATCTTTTGCTTCAACTGTAGTTAAATGTATTCAAGCCAGCGTCTGAGTATGCTTTTAGTGCATGTTCTCCCCAGCTGTGTCTGTGTCAGCTTGACCACAGACATAATCCTACCCTGTCAGAGACAGGATTGTCACAAAGCTACCCGACTAGCCATGTGCCCGGGGTTGCTGGCAGAAGGGCTAATGGAGGTTTTCATGCACGTGTCTCAGCTGGCAGGAAACAATTTGCACGTCACGAGTGGGCCCAGAAGGCGGCCTACCTGCTGGGCTGCACCCTGGAGGAGCTCTCCTCCTCCATCTTCAAGCACCAGGCCAAGGGCACCCTGCCCAGAGCCAGCTCCGTTCGCCAGGCTTCTGACGAAAATGGCACAGCAGATGCAGGTACTCCACACAGCACATTTACCCACCGAGTCTCGCCTCTACATTCCTGAACCTCCCTTCGTCCCCTCTTCCCTCCTCCCCCCTTTCTCTTTGTCACACTGTTTCCACACATACACGCACACATATGCCTCTGCTCGTCACCTGAGGGAAATTGCATGCTGTGGAGAAAGTAAAGCTTATCTTAGTAATGAATACCAGAGCTTAACAATGGCTATTGACAGATAAGTACACACGCTATGTCGGGACAAGCAATTTTGGATCTTCTCTTCATTCATTGTCCTTGAAATCATAATTGCCTCGCATTGATTTTTCACACATGCGCGTCCTCGGACTTCCATTAAGACTGCCACACACTTTGAAGGGCACAGGGGTACAGTTAAAAGTCTGCCACAGCAGGGATGGACGGAACTCACCTCCGTTTCACCTTTCCTGTATCCCCCTACACACACACACACACACACACACACACACACACACACAAGATGGGAGCATACAGTCGTAGATGTGTATGCACACATTTAAATACCCCTCAGGCACAATAAACCCGTTACTTTGTCTGATAGTGGGATGAATTAGGAGAGCTTAACAGGTGGCCATCGCCGCCAGGCACAGACACGAGTGTGCTCTGTTTTGATCTGACTGGTTCGGAAACACCTGCGTCCCGAATGACACAATTTCAGGCCCAGTTTGAATACTTCTGGGCCTAATACGCATAAAATATGATGCTGTCGTACGTGCTATTACAGACACATGTCGGGACCATATTTTTTAGTCTAACAGCTCATTTCTGCTTCTAATTCAACTTGTTCCAGTGTTTATTTTGTATTGATAGAGATGTTGTTGTGTACTGGCTGTTTGTCATTTGTTCTCCATGTGAACGCTTCTCATACCAGGATCCAAGGCCACAGCCGGAGAGTGTTTAGAAGCCATGGCATCTGGGCTCTACTCCGAACTCTTCACCATCCTCATTTCTTTGATAAACCGGTCAGTACTTCTGACACCAGCACTAAAGCTCCACTGTGTTGAATTGGTGATTTTTGGCTGCACCTTTATTTAATGGAAATATGCAGACTGCCTCAAACGTTATTTAATGAACACATTTAATACCTTCAGCTGGAGATATTTAATATCTTTTGAAAATCTTTGGCACCCATTTTAGACTACCATGATTTCTTTTAGTAGTTGAGGAGTATAAGAGGCTGTTTCGAATTTAGAGCTCGGGTTTAGGTTTCAGAATCCTCACACTAAAGCCCCTTATCGTGTATAAACGTCGGACAATATCCAGTGAATCAGATCAGGATCTTCTCTATCTTTGCATGTTCACACATGCGGCACACATTAGGAGATTGTCCATGTCAGATGTGTTCACACACACGTTGGAAGTACTCTATGTTGCGAGGGGCACTGCCTGTGTAGGAGCATGCAGGAGGCAGGATATGACGCAAAAACACATACTGCGGGAATCCTCAGTGTTTACAACAAATCTCTCGCTGTCGACTGGATCTGACAGATGATTTTGGCATCGGCTTGAGCTGCCAGAATTTAACCTAGTCATCCCTCAGTTTCACAGATATTTTCTCTTTCTTTGTCAGCGTAGTGTAAAATGACTGCTCTTTCTCCCCCTTGGATACTCGTATTCTTCCAGTTACGTGCCAGTGATGCACAACGTTATATCTGTTTACATGTGGCTGTCCCAGACTTAGGAGCAGGGAGCTGACAGGGTAAAGTCCTGGGCCAAATAATGCAGACATTTATTTTCTCGGCCTAGTCAGATCAAGTCAAGTCAAGTCACAGGTTTTTGGGGTTGTGTCTTACCTTACCAGGCCCAGATTAGTCAGAATTCGACCAGGTGATAGGTATTAAGGAAAACTATGACAACGGTAGTTTGTATTGAGGCATTAAAGTTTGTAGCACTTTTAAGGTTAAAGCTGAAAACATAAAAAGACACTGACAAGTCATTCCAGTCATCACGTCTTGAGACAAGTCACAAGTCTTTAACCTCCATGTCCAAGTCGAGTCTCAAGTCATTTATTTCCTGTCAAGTCATCATCAAGTCCAAGTCGTGATATCTGGAATCCACTGGAGTCCACGTCTCTGCACTTCAGTCTCTGCGTAGTGAGGGATAAAGTTCGGCATGTGGTGCAGAGCTAAGGTTAAAGCTAGAGGTTATATGCACTGAATGTAATCAATATAGTGCTGCCTCTGTATCACGGTGCTAACATTATTTTTGTGTGTATATGTGTGTGTCTTTGCACTGTGCGCTTCAGGGCCTTGAAATCCAGCCAGCATTCCCTGTGCTCTCTGCTCGTTGTGGACACGCCAGGCTTTCAAAACCCCAGGCTGGCCAAGCGTGAGTGCAGCGCGACCTTCGAGGACCTATGCCACAACTACACGCAGGAGCGTCTGCACGGCCTTTTCTACCAGCGGACCTTCGTTCAGGAGCTGGAGAGATACAAAGAGGTGAGGTCACGGGAAGCGCTCTGCACCGTGCACTCGTAGGGCCTCGTTGTGTCTTTATCCTCCCCCATCTCTCTTTGACCGCCGCGCCCTCTCTGATGTATCGGCTCCAAACGTTTGCGTGTCCACACATCAGATGCACTATCCCTTCCACCTGTCACAGGCCGTGGCAAGCCAAGCTCACGTGTTAGACCTTCTCATTAGCGGTGCCTGTCTTCGCCTCTTCTGCCGAGATCAAAGTGAAGTCACTCACAAGTGCCTTTGGGAGACACGCCCAGCTGTGCCGCCGCGGTGTTGCTCCCTGATGAGGGAGCTATTTTTCTTCTTCTCCTCCTTTGATTTCTGTCTAACAGAGCTGGACCACAACCAGGCACAGTCATCCTGGAGAATTTAAAAAAAAATGTTTGAAGCTAAATATCAGAGATTACTTACATCAGCATATCCACCCATTACTGCCGTCCCAGCTCTAATCTCAGAAAATATCCTTCTTATTCAAAACTCAGCTGATGGCGCACTAAAGTTAAGCACAAATCCTCACCATATTACTTTTAATACTGTGAACAAGGATCCTGGGATTTCCCACCCACATCTCCACCCACATCCCCTGCCTGGGAGAAAGGGAATTGGAGCAAAATGAAGCGTTGCATAAAATCTGTGTAGTGTAATTCTCTGTTGTCGGTGCATCTTGAAAGGTATAAGGATCTGTGAAGCTGTCATTGAAAACTGGGTCAAACTCATTTAAACAGCACACCGTATCAACAATGGCAGCGACAGGCAGGTTAAACTGACACAACAGGCATTTGCTTTAGATTTTCGTTAAAATTAAATGCCGTGAGTGCTGTGTGGATGTGGTTTTTTTTCTGTTTTAGCACAGCAGAGAACAAAAATCATTTAGGCTACTTCACAGACACACACAGTCAACTCGAACACTGGCATCTGTCAGGGCCACACTATTAGCACTGCCAACATTTTCCCACATTTCCAGTGCAGCCTGCTCTTTGTCACTGCAAGCTGCTGCATGCCTGTTTTGCTCTGGTGAAGGTAATTTAGTATATTTATTTCCACTTCATCCCCAGAAATGCTATTATCTGCAACAGTAATGAAATTTTTAGAGTCTCCATTTACCTATAAGGAAAAACAGTCTTTCGTAAAGGCCAAGCGTTCTTGTTATTGTAATAGATTTGTTGTGGCTTTTAGCTTCCTTACGTCTAATATGCCATTATTATTGTTTTCATTTCAGCATCCGTAACAGTCTCTCTCACACCGCCACTGCATTTACCATGATAAATTGAAATAAACATTTTCGATTACTTTGATGATGATATTATTTTCTCCGCCAAGGAGGTGATGTTTTTTTCAACCCCAGCCCTTTTCTTGTTTGGTTTGTTGGTCCGTCAGCAGGATTACGCAAAAAACTGCTGAGCACATTTCCACGACACTTGGATGGAGGACGCTTTCTCTTGGAATAGACCCCATTAACTTTTTAGTGCAGATCTGGATAAAGGGATGGATCCAGGGCTTTCTCTATCACTTACTGTAACAGTGCGAGATATAGTAAAAAACCCAGATCTAACAGATTTAGATGTGTTTTCGTAGAGGGGAGTTTTTAGCTGCTATACGGTAACAAATAGGGAGTGAAACCCTCCAACTGCTGCACCTACTGCACCACTAGGTTAATTAAATCATCTAACAGTTATTTTTTTTGTGCTTTTTTTTCCGAATGTCTCAAAGTATTTATAATTATCTGTGTGTTTAAGTCCCTCAGTCCAAGGCGATGTGTTCATATGTCTTAATTTGGGACAAAAGCAAAAGATATTCATCAACATTGTCATATGTCACAAAGATTTAAAAAATATTTGACATTTTGCTTAAGAAAATACCATTACATCCGTTTTCAAAATAACCACACAGATTGATTTTATGTTCATCAGCTATTCCATTAATAGTTCACTTGGGCCCTTGAAAATGATGTTGGTTATTTTTCACAATTTTTTGACATCTTATAGATGAAAGGATTAATCAGCTATGTCTCAGGGCTCAGGGATAAGGGTTGTGTGGGACCAGTCAGCAGTGTCCAGTCATGCTGTCTCCACAGCACCTCGGTAATCTGACAGTACTCTCTAAAACCATGGATTTTTTTTTTTTTTAAGGGACATGAACTACAACAGAAAACAGGCTTTTGTGGTCAAACTGTGTTTCCATAGACTCCTGGATTCAGTGTCCAGTGTTCTGAAGATAAGATAAAATGAGATTAGCCTTTTCTGAAAGAAAGAATCACAAAGATGATAAAAAGAAAATAGAATAATACAAGCTCACAAAACTAAGCATGCATAGAATTTGTCTGTATTAAAGAAGACATTATGCTAATATTCAGTTACTACTAGAATAAGTATTGAAGCCTTAATACTCAAAAAACACATCAGTGTTCTCATGTTGTCTCAAATGCTCTCTTTGAGCTCCTGTCTCTTTAAGTCCCCGCCTTCAAAATACCCAGTCTGCTCTGATTGGTCAGCCCACACATGCCTGAGCCAAATCAAATGCATGCTAAATCAAATCTAACACACCAAACGAGCTGCAATGCAAGAATTAATGTTTGACATAGTGATGAGGCGTTTAAGGAGCAGTCTTTTCTGTGGGAAAGAGGAGCTTCCGTTGGCGTGGAAGAAAACTAAAGGAGAGGACAAAATTAAAAAGCATGAGCAGTCTCTAACTGCACACTGAAAGAGCTGTTTTATTCCTTTTTATCTACTGTTTCATGAATATCAGGCCGCTCTTTATAAAACAATCTGTGTCAATACAAAGTTAGCATTTTAAACCCGCTAAATCACTAAATGGCTTGTAAATATCTGATTCCAAATGTAAATTAGGCAGATTTGTTTGTTCTTTTTTTTCCTTTCCTCTCCAAAAAAACACCACTGGACATTTGTTGTGTTTTTCTTTGATTTAGCATCCTCACAAGTCATAAAAGAGTCTGTCCATCTGCTTGTCTTCCCTCAGGAGAACATAGAGCTCGCTTTAGATGACTCAGAGCCCAGCACATCTCTATCTGTTGCAGTGGTCGACCAAGCCTCCAGCCAAGCCCTGGTAAGTTCGATGTTTTAATGTGTCTGATGTCTTCATTTCTGTCTCGAGTGTCTTCATAGTTTCACGCACAAATCTGGTGTTTGTGTCATAGCTTGAATCCATCTTATGATCTATTCTCACGACAGTGAATATCATGTTTTGTCTTGGGGGGGTTTCTTTTTTGAATATTGAAAGGTGTTTAGAGAGAGAGAGAGAGAGAGAGAGAGAGAAGCAGCAGGGAAAGAAAGGTTAGAGAATTGACTTCAAGAAAGAAAATCGATGTGTGGCCTTTGCAGCCCCGTGAACCGCACCATGGAAACATAAATGGTGGAGTTCAGAGTCATAGATCACTTTGGTATAATTCAAATGTGTTTGGTTTGAGTGCTTTACTTTCCAAAGGGTCCACGCTCTAATGGGAATGTCATCGGAAACGGTGAACTGTAGTACATCACACTAAAAAAACCAAAGGGGAAAGAAAACACTGATTCTTCAAAGTCATTTCTAAAGTCAGCTCTGAAGATTTGCTGCATTTTGATCAAAGATGGATGTTTCTTCTCTCACGTATTTCTTTTCTCCTGCTGGAGCTCTGATGTCCGCTATCACAAACAAGCTTCGGTCGCCTTGGTTGCCGTACGTCTCCTCCAAACTGATACTCTGTGTTGCATTTGAAGGCAGTGTAGTGTGCACTGCTGATAAGGATGTCTCCAGTGTAACTTCCTGATAGCTTGGAAAAACTGTTTTCGGGGGTTTTGTGCTCCCAGGGTGGATTCAGGCATCAGCCATGCTAGCCGAGCTGCCTACCTCTGTGTGGAGCTCATTGTCGTCCACAAAAACAAAAGTGGCTTATTCCAGATGTCTGTTGATAAAAAGTGCATTATTCGAACCCAGGACTCTGGGGAACTTTTCAATCTTGAACTGTGCTCAAGTAAATCCCAGGAAAGTCACGTTTACCTGTTTGAAAGCTGCAGAAAACCCTCCCCGCGTGTACTTACTCTATGTTCACCAGCGCTGGAGAGGGTTTTATTTTCGTCTCCATTTTCTCACTAATTGTGTCACTAATTGTATTACTTTTTAATCCCTTATCCCCCGCCACTTTCCGTATTCATGAACTGCTTTTTGTTTCCATTTCGATTAGACGAGAAAAGCCTAATTGATGATGCCATTATCGCAGCAACTGCTGGAGGGTGCACAGACCTAAAATGCTTTTGAAACTTTAATTCCTGACGCCTGTATTACTGTCAGGCCCTGTGACAACCGGCTCAGACTGGGGAAAACATATTGTACAGCACACTGTTTTAAGGGAACACTGACTATATAGGCCAGCACTCAAGATACTTTTCATAATCTTTTATGTAAGTAGCAATATGTGTTTTTCTCCCTGTACCCAGGAGGTGGATAACAAATAAAGGCTGAAATATCATCTGATTCATCAACGTGTTCCCACTAAATAGCTAAAGCTGAACGTCCTTGGGGCTTGTTACTCATGTATGGTGCAATAATGGTAAAAGGCAGTCTTTTCAGAGGCAGATATATAGGACCTATGACCTCTCTGTGTGTGTGACAGGTACGGACAGTGCGAACAGATGAGGCGCGAGGCCTGTTGTGGCTGATGGAGGAGGAAGCGCTGCAACCAGGGGGATCAGAGGAAACTCTGTTGGGACGTCTCTTCAGCTACTACGGACCTGCTGAGGGAGAGAGTAAAGGCAAGGGGAGGACAAACACACACACACACACACACACACACACACACACACACACACACACACACACACACACACACACGACAAGCTTTTCCACTTGACCCCCATTGTAACATAACGTTTAAAGAAACAGACTGAAAAGTCCTTTTTAGAAAATGTCAGTGTATCTTTTGAAAAAAAAAAACTAAAAAACTCCCAACATGAATATTAAAATACAAATATACTTGACATCACGTTAATATTGATGATGTTGCCAAACCAATAAAAAGGATGTAAACAAACATGCTTGTATTGTTGAAATAATCATAACTATTGAATTATTGAAGAAAAACGATGTGCAATTTGTGAGAGCAGAATCCTTTTTGACTCTCTCTTTTTGGCAGTTATCACATTTTTCTGTTTTTTTTCAACCGTGTCCGTCTTTCCGTCGGTTCGCGAGCAGGATTGTACAAAAGCCAATCAACTGATTTCCACAGTACCTGGATGGAGAACGGGTCAGAGAATCCACAATCGACCCCATTAACTTTTGGTGGGGATCCAAATAAAGGGACGGATCGCAGATTTGTATCTCACTTTCTTTTCAACATTGCGAGTGAGTGCGTGTAGGGCGACATTTACATTCATTTCTCAAGGCGATGATGCATGGATCATGATGACAAATAAAGTTTAATAACACTTTGATGGCTGCTATATGAGTGAGCACAAAAGAGGGCTAGGGTTGGGGATAGGGCGCTCTACAGAGTACCATCCAAAAAACATATTTTTGACTCTTGTTTTTCTGCCATTGTCGACTATGTTGTATCATTGAGAATGATCTCCTCATATCTAGCCTGTGCACAAAGCACTATCTGACAGATGAACCAGTGTAACAAAAGTACTTCACATGTATATTGTTGGTAACCTCGACAACTGTTACTTGCCAAGGTTACTGTTTTTTAACATTTATTTCAACAGAACTAAAAGAAGGGAAAAGCAGCCACAGTGTCATTGTAGCCTTCCACAATAACAGCTTCACTGGTTTGTGCACAACATGATGCGTCATGTAATGAAGTAAACACGTACGTAACGCTGTGATCTGACCCTCTCACTGAGGTTACGTAGCTACATAAGGCTGCTTTATGTGCCACAGTTAATATTCAGTAAGGTGGGGGTCAGAAAGTCAAAGAGTCCACATTTCACTTGGCTGTCGAGCTGGAAAAAAAAGTGATTGATCAGAAAAGAGTGCGGTTGTTTTTTTCTCAGTGACGTCTCTTATTGTGCTGTTTCTTCACTTTGACCTGCCATTTGATTATTGATGTGAATTAGCTTGAAGGTACAATCTGGCACAGTGTGTCAAATGGCAGCGTTTGTGTTTGAGCTGCACAATAAAAAATAAATTCATGAATAAATGTATGCAAGCACAGTGCGATGGTTTTAAACATCTTGCACTAAATCTGCGTGGACATGGCAAGCGGAGCCATTAACAACTGGGCTGGGAACAGGTTGCCTTTTATTATCACTGTACCTTTAAAGTTTATGAAGCTTTTGTGACTGTACATATGAAGAGATGAATCAGCCTTCATGCAGCCTGTGTAAATATTACCCCATTCCCCGAAGAAGACTGCTCATATTTGTTGTCAGTCTGCAATTATAATGAGCCAGGGAATCTCACACTGCCTCCTGTATCTGAACCAGGTCACACTTTCCTCTTGAAGAGTGAGAAGGATAAACACTTCCTGCTGGGCCACAGTCACGGGACTGACTGGGTGGAGTATGACGCCTGCGGATGGCTCAACTACGCCAAGCAGAATCCTGCCTCCATCAACGCTACTTACCTCCTGCAGGAATCCCAAAAGTAAGAATCACACAGGAAGAGTCTATCTTAGGGTGATTGTGGCATGAAATTTGAGACTGACGCAGCGTGTCTCTTACAGGAAGATCATCAGCTCAATGTTCATGGGCCGACCGGGCGGAACCAACGTTCTGTCCGGTTCCATCGCAGGCCTCGAGGGTGTTTCCCAGCTGTCGCTGCGACGGGCCACGAGCATGAGGAAGACCTTCACCACGGGGGTGGCCGCTATCAAGAAGAAGTCGTTGTGCATCCAGATAAAGCTTCAAGTGGTGAGAGGAGAGGATGGAACTAACTGCCAGTCACACTGCGAATCAACATCCCAGTATCCTGTTCTGGTTCCTGTTTGGTTTGCCAACAGGTTCCTGGGGAACTTGACAGGTTGATGTGATGAGTATATCAAGGCTAACAGTTCTGGAATTGTAGTGTGGTGTGCTTGGGCACAATTGCTTAATGCACATTTAAGGAAAACGGACAAAATGACTGCCAGAGATGGATTTGAACATGATATCAGGCCTGGCGTAAATGTGCTGTGAGTTCCGTTCTGCAGCTATGTTGCCTCCAACCTCGGCTACCTGACCAAAAACGCTGTTACTCGACTCTGCAAACCCCTGGATTACGTTAACAGCCGATGCTTTTCAAGTCCAACGCTGTGCCGTTTAAAAAAAAATTCTCGCCTTCTACAATTTATGCGCATTGGAATTGTTCTGACCAATCAATAATCGAGATATGGTCAGGGGATTAACTGTGAGGCGTGGATTTAAAATTCCTACAAATAAAGGGGGGCTGGTTGCTCCCAAAAAACGGATGCTTAAAAAAAATAGTAGTAGCAACGGACAAAATAAAATAATGAATTCTCTCTTGCAGCGGAACACAACCTTGGAAGAGAAGGGATATAAAATCAACATGAAAACACAAATTGGTAAAAAACTGGAAGATCCACATTAAGCTTTTACTGAATATAGTATGAGGGAGCACATACACCAAAACATAGATATAATAGTGTTTTATTAACTTTCCCCCGGTGTTGTCATAGAGGTAGCAGCATCATACAGAATTAAGACGGTGTATTTTAGGGAGACGCTGCAGAAACTTTGAGATCTGGTGCGATTTTGCTCCCATAACACGTCTTCTTTCAGTCCAGAAAGGTCCAAAATTATATATATTTTGTGATTTATTTTTGTTCAGATATCTATTCTGGACTTTTTAAATAGATAAGTCTCATTTGCATATTTCAACATAAAATTTTAGAAAACTTGGTAATGCTCACACATACCAAACTTTTTTTTTTCTATCCCTATCTATATTCTGAAGGTTTTTTACTGAGGGGTTAGTTCGTGTATCATTCATAGCCTGATTCATTTTACATTTAATCCCTAAAAACATGATGAAAATATATTTCTTTGGTCTGTTGACAGTATTTTCTTACAGTGTGAGAAAATGGATGTTTGTTTTGAGCACTAAAGCATGTAAATCCACTCTTGTAGTAACCCAGGATAATATTATGAACCCTGAAAATGACCATGATATCTTTCCTTAAAGTAAATAAGTAATGCTACCTATTGCATATAGTGAAAGATATTATACTTGGTGCTGGCCTGTTGCCTACCAGAGTCCCTTAGCGTGCTCTGTCTTTTTCCAGGATGCCCTCCTTGATATGGTGCGGAGGTCCAGGATTCACTTTGTTCACTGCATATTGCCCAAGGCGGATGCCCTCAAGGCTCTGAGTGGATCCCTGTTCAAAGGGGGGGAGTGTGAGGCCCAGGGGGAGACTGGAGATCCCTGCTTAATGCAGCTGGATGTAGCCTTGCTCCGTGCTCAGCTGCGTGGCTCCAAGCTGCTTGACGCTCTCCGGATCTACAGGCAAGGTGAGGCAGCTGCTTAAATCAAAGACTGAGGACAGGCAATAGGGACACAGACCTCCTTGTCCAGAAAGAAATCTCACCAAAATCTATTTTCTTCTTCCCAAAATATCTATTACACTCTTGGAACATTCCCAGAACATAATGCTTTTATCCAACGCCGACCTTCACAGGTTACCCCGATCACATGGTGTTCTCTGAGTTCCGACGACGCTTTGATGTGCTGGCGCCGCACCTCACCAAGAAGCACGGGAGGAATTACATTGTGAAGGACGAGAAGAGAGTAAGTCAATCAGCGAGAGAGGAATGCGGAGGTGCAGCTCCGCCTGTGCCCGAGCACGGCCAAGATTAATGTTGTGAGGAGGCAGCTTCATTACATCTGCCCCTGATTTGTCAGCAGCCAACTGACGGAGAAGTAAACCCTCATTCATCAGGGCCATTGTAATGATCTAATCAACTTAACCTTATCAGTATCATGCCTGGTAAAGAGGCAGAGCATTAACGTGGCTGGGGATGTTCTTTACTGCATTCAAAGCTACAAATAACCATCCGAGTGGATGTGCTTATCATCTTTTGTAATGCCGAAATAGCAGACAAGCCTGCCAAGGTTTTTTTCCCTGTTAATTTGACAGTGCGGGTGTGTTACCCTCTTCAGAGCTTTGTTTTTTAATTTATGAACAATGATCGTAGAAACGAGAAACCTTGAGGAGAAAGTTTTATTCTTAAAAGTTAACTATCAGTGAGGACGTGTTGTGCATTAGTGCACTGGTCCTCTGCGAGACAGGAAACGGTTGAAGTGTAGTGGAGAGAAGAAAAAAAAACACAGAAGTTTGTTTCTGGGGAGGAATGAGGGAGGGAGAGAGAGAGAGAGAGAGAGAGAGACTGAAAGAATGGGGTTAAGAAAGAGAAAAGCTCTTTTCCCCTGTGTCTCTGCGCTGGGCGCTGAGTTTCTGTGGAAACACCGGCAAACAAAAGCCCCTCAGTGTTCGTGGCAAACCTCTCCTGGTGTAATCTAGATGTGGTCTTTCATGTTGGAGGCTCAAGTAGAGAGGAGAGGCCGAGGCAATAATACACCTACAGTACGCAGAGGCTGGTCGATGTGCAGGGAGAGGCTCCAGGCAGGCTAATGGTGCACCTCTGCATAGGCTTTATGTGTCCAGGGCCGAGACCACCGGGTGGCGGGGGGGTCACGAGGAACAAGCCAGGAGCAGGTGGATTCTTGGGGACAAGTTTGTAATTGGTTCAGAGGGAGCCAAAAACTTTCTCGCGTGCTCAGCGACTTACTTTCAAAAACAAAAAAAATGAAATATCCAGCCGGGGAATGGATGTGATAGAAGAGAGGAAGCTGCACTGTACCATTAGTTCAGCATGACAACTTAGGGGAGCTGTGGACTACTGAAGTGTTGCGGTGTCAGTAGAAGTTCCCACCGGATCCAGCCGTTGAAAGACTAAAGTGTGTGTGTGTGTGTGTGTGTGTGTGTTTGTGTACATGTGTGCCGTTACGCAGGCTGTGGAGGAGCTCCTGGAGTCCTTGGATTTGGAGAAGAGCAGCTACCACATGGGTCTGAGTAGGGTGAGTGCTACCACAACATCTCAAAGAAATTAACAGCTTTAAAAATGACTGAATAAACCTTTGCTGTGATTCGCCGCCAGTTTCCCTCCCCTTGAAGCTCAGTACATGGCTCGTTTTATCCCTTTTTTTTTCGCTGTCTGGGGAGGAGTGTGACTCATTACACCTGTCCCGCTTTGAGGTTTGTTTTTGCCATCATTTTTTTTTTTTGGACGCTCGCCAAGCCCCTTACCCCTCCCTCCACTCTTTTTAGCCAGCAGCTACCCGAGAGGCATGTCTCTACCCTGCCTGAGTGTGTGACCGCGACTCCCTCTTTCCTTTTTCGGGTCATCGGAGCAAATTCTCGCAACTGATGGCCCTCTTTGTTTTTCAGCGAGACCGTTGTAAAGTAATCACAGTAAACACTGCCTGGCACACGGAGGTCTAATCCTATCAGCCGGGAAAAGTGGCCATCAGCCAAGAAGGAAATCAAAGGAGACAATAATGTACAAAACAGTGCAACTTATGCTCCCAGATATGTGCGCCGCCGCTCAGGGCCGGCTTTTTTAAAAAAAACACACGACACAAGAATGGGTTCGGAGGCAGTTTAGCATGGTGCCACACTTTGGAGTGTGAAATGGGCTCAGAAGTAGACAAGCACAGTTGGCCATTCACAAAGCATTCCAGTGGCTCCCTAGCAACCTGCCTCACTTGCATGCCAATTACACCAGCCCCGAATAACCCTATAGCAGTGGAAATGACACAGCTCTCGACAGGAACAGAAATCTGCCATTAGACAGCAACGTTCCAAAAAAAAAAAAAAAAAAAAAAAGCAAGCAAGCACCGCTACATATATATATTGGAAAGCGCTACATGCATCTGATCACGATGAGAGACAAAACAGCGTCTGCTCAAGCCGGATGAAGCCATTAAAAAAAAAAAAAAAGAAAGAAATACTCCCCTCATCTCAGTGAACGCATCACACCTCCCCGACCGCTTTGCAGATTCCTCTTGCTTGAAGCCGCTCGATCACATATGGATCTGGTAATTAATAAATCGCTGGGACTTGTCAAGAGAGACCTTGGGTGGAGAGATACTTCATCGTCCATCCATTTTAATAGCTCGCTGCCATCATATCCGGCACGCATTCACAGCCCACTAATCCCTCTGAAGTGCAGAGAGCCCGTGACGTGATCTGCTTTCTGCTGGCTGTTTACCTGTGTTTTACCTTTGGCCCAGATTAGATACAGACAGGGCTGATTGTCCGGAGATAATAACGTAATCACCACTTCCCTCACTTAGATAACACTCACTTGTCCATGGATTACACTGCTTCTTATTGATTTGCTGCTCCGGTGCAACTTTTTAACTCAGCCCTGTTTTTTTTTTTTAGGCTCTCGTGCTTCACACTAAAGCGCTTGCCTCTAAATCTAATGGGCTAAAATAAGCATTGCATGATCTCTCAATAATTGTATCCTCTGCTAATAAGTTAATTTGCTGCTCTGTGTGTGTTTGTCTCTTCTTTTTTTTTTTTTTTTTGCTCCAGTTGTTCTTCAGAGCTGGCACCTTGGCTAAGCTGGAGGAGCAGAGGGATGAGCAGACCAAGCGGAACCTGAGCCTGTTCCAAGCTTCCTGCAGAGGCTACCTGGCACGACAGGCCTTCAAGAAGAGAAAGGTGGGAGAGAGGTCACATCGGGAGGGACGTCTTTGTCTTAAAGGGACAGTTAACCCTCCCAGAACCCAATATATCTTTGTCAGATTATGTAAAGACAGAGAGCAGCGTCTGTGTCATCAGGGTCATCTGTCAAAAAAAAAAATTGGTTGCGATTTCTAAGACATGAAAATTACTACAAAATTACTAATTACTACACAATCTTGTCTACTGCCCATTAAATGTATTAGTAATGGCTTACTTCCTTCTTTTACGGTGATAATAGAAAGGAAAAGAAAGGAAAGCTCTGACATGAAAGTGCTCACAGCAAAGGTCTGCGGATAATCTTGAGTAATTGGGTCATGATTTCTGGCTGTTGAGTTTTTCACATGTATTTCGTGGCGCTTCATCTAGTTCCATTATTTTATACAGAAGGCAGCACATCTCTACAGCAGATACCTCTCCCGAACTTTACAACTCACACTGAAACAATCTAGATGGATAAACAGCACGACAGGAAACAGAACAAATAGGTTGTTTTGATTTGCGGTGTGCGCTGTCCCCTTTAAGTAAACACTCAGTCCAAATCCTAAACACACAAAGCGTGTATTCATCCAAGTTCAAAAGGGAGATACAGTATTTATTATTACACATTTCATGCAAATCAAGTAAAATGTGATACTCGCTAAAGAGAACGAAGCACGTTTCAAGATCTGTTTGTCTCTTATTCGAGCAAACAGCAGGTGAGGAATGTGAGTTCAAGAGGCCTCGCTGCCGTGGAGTCGTCCAGCAGCAGCGAGTTCCTTTCCCAGAGCTAATTTTATCGCGTGTTTGCTCTGCACTCGGGGGGAAGATCTAACCAACTCTGCTGTAAATCTTCAACTAATTATAAATGTGTTCTCTAAATCTATCGGCCCTCACCCCTCCCTCCCTCCCCCCTCTACTGTAATCCATCCAATCGGCTCCCCTCCGGGGGGGCGGTCTAGGGGGATGTTTGATGGTGACACGTCCATTTACGTTGCATTTCATCAAACTGTTCCCCCTTAAATGCAGCCTCATCAAACGTGCTGCTGACTCACACTCCCCGTCTCCTCCACCCATCTTCCATTTTTCTCCTGGCGTGCGATGGGTCCATCTCTCTGGACCTGATACATGTCCCCTTGTGATGTATGGAGCCCTGCAGTCCCTTTCCAGCTCTGTGATTACTATTTAAGTGAATGTGCCGCTTCAGCTGGCCAGTGATGAACCAGCACAGTCAACACCACTGCTGCACCACAGCAGCATGACACGCTGTTAGAGAGTAAATATCTTGTTCACTTGTATTTGATTCCACTGGAACAATTAAATCCTTGAAATAAGGTAAATCAATATGACCTTTTATGTAACTGCGACTCCTCGTCTGCTATTAATGTTTGTACCATAAGACCGTATTGACTGTCTGAGTAATGGACGCTGGGTGAAAATGAGGAACCAATAGAGGCCGGGGTTTATTTTCATTATCAGGTTCAAAGGTCGTCACACAGCGAAGAGGGCTAAGAGCTTGGTGCTTCATAATCCGCTTGAACTTGAAGAAAATCAACAGCGAGAGAAACTATTCAGAATTGCCTGGCAGCCATGCAATTACAAAATCCATTAGCGAAGAGGGCCCCTTTTTTCCCTCTGCCCCCACATATCACCCATCTCCTGCAAATGTAGCTGTAATAGAAAGATAAGACTTATATTTATTTTATCTAGTAATTTCATTGCACTTAAAGTCAGTTTAGGTTGCTAAGGTAAGATGTAACGTGTAATTATGACAGTGATGAGAACTGCGGCTTCCAATAGATGTATCAGCTCAGGGCCGCAGGAGGATCTGTGTAGCGGTGCTATCTAAACAAGATTGTGCACATTGTTTTACAAAGTTTACCCCTAAAAAATCAATAAGTTCTATTAAAAAAGCAAAAAAAAAAAAATATCCTCAGTAGAGCAGTTAACAAGTATATATAGCAGGGCACACAAATGCACATTTTTTCTTTAAAACACCAAATAGATAGTATTCTATGAAATAGAATTGTTAGAAAAACAATATTGTGCAGAGAGTCAAATGAAGATTAATACCAGTGTTCTGCGTGAATGGTAATACAACCATGGTACAACCAGCCCTGTTTGCAGTCAATGAGCTAAACTAAGCTAAGCTAATTTTACTGCTAACTGTAGCCCAATATTTAGAGATATGGATATGGCGTCCATTTTTCATTGACTTTGGAAGCTCAAACTGATTATTATGTTTTGCTGTGTTACAAGTCAGAGCCTATAAACACAGCAAATCTGACAAACTGTTATTTCATTGCTTCGTGATTAATCAGAAACTGAAACAACACTGGACGAAACTGGTGATGTTAGCTTGAAAGTGGATGAATGCTAATATTGCTAACAGATCAATTAAAAAGCGTTGAAATGATTAGGCATCATTCAGAATCTCTGTGTTTATACGATTTGCAACCTCGGAAGACAGAAGAATGTAATTTTTCCTCTAAATAACTAAGCTTGATGTTAGAGGAAAAATGGCCACCATGTTATATCCATCATTCCCAAAAAAATAGTGGTGAGTCATGGAAGTGATTATGTCTGAGCAACAATTTCCCCTCATTAATGAATTCCCAGGCCTTTTTTCTTTTCATTACCACGGTGTAATTAAAATAACTTGTGATAATATCAATGGATGACAGACCACTGATAAGATAATTGGATTAAAAGAAAAGCCGTTCAGGCTGAGCTATGTCTAAACATACAGTACAGAGCCCAGTGTCATCGGCAGCTTGAAAAACCAACCAAGGCACTAACACTGAAAATTAACTTTTTTATCTCCTAAAGTAGGAGACATCGCCTGTGAGGCGGTAAAACCTTTTTTATATTCAGGTTTTTTATTAAGGGAGAAGGACTACATGCACTATTAAGGGATTTAATCAGACTACAGAATTTTTCTTAAAACATGTCCAAAGGGCGATCTTTAAAATTGTCAAAATGTAAACCTGAGCTTTTCTCATTATGAGGTCAGTATCTGCAGCATCATGTCAAGATGTGGAGACGTGTAGAGCCACATCTGATCACCTGAGGGGCATTTATTCCAGCTGAATCTCATTCCTTATTTATTTATTTTTTTTAAATGTTATTCCTGATTCAATTAGTTGACACCAGAGTAATGAAACAGACACAGGGCTGTGGTGAGTGATTTCCATCTCCCTAACTCCCTCCGTGCAGAAGATTTACAGAGTGTGTTGCTGTTCATTCTTCGAATAATCAGCGTATAATAACAGCCAATTGTGCCCTTGCTGTTTCCTCTGCCATCCCCTTCACGAGAATTGATTGGGCTCTGTTGCCTTCTGCATTGTCTGAAGTATCCAGTCCTCAGCAGCGGTTACAGTAGATGATAATGCGAACAGTGCAGACGAGTTCTGGTAAAGCCTCTCAGACTCTTGCTGGTTGATGTATACGGATGTGACAGAAAGTCACAAGTTCCCTAGATTGATATTCCCTGGCATTTTTTACCCTTGTGAAGCTGTGCCAAGCCCCATGTGACATTAAATGACAAAGCCACAATTTCTCTTGTTTTTTTTTCTCCCCCCTCTTTCAACTGTCTGCTCAAGGGGACAACCTGACATTTTAAAAGTCTGTTATTTTGCCTCAGCGGGCACTCACCGCTTTGGGAGTTTTGTCCTTCAGGTACCCTACATGTGTTTTTCAGTTATTTGCATTGAGATCAATGTAAAGCAGTGTGCATATAGGTAGCTTTGACCTGGAGGTACTATACCTATTCATTTGAACCTCTTCCCCTCATTGCAACAGCGCTCACTGAATGTTAAGACGCACTTTTATCAGACGGGGGATTTTCATTCATTTGGAACATGCAATCCCATAGTTCCATATCGAATAAACATGAATACCTCCGCTGTGAAGCTGTGGATGTGCTCTGCATTGATATGAGATACATTTCTTTGTATAGTGTGAACCCTTGTCAATTTTGAAGGCAACAGCTAGGACTGTAGCTGAAATTAAATTGAATTTGATAGGATCATGTTACGTTATGACAAACCAGTAGCTCCTGATTCGGCCATTCATGTAATCAGAGTAACATTTTCTTTGGTTCCAGTGGGATAAACCTAGCATCAGATGATCAGATATTGCAGCTCTCAGTTGGTTTTAGGGCTCCACTCCATCAAAATATTATTGAAACTGAATTTTAATGGTGAAGGTGAGATGTCTGACAAATAAGCATTGTAATGAAGTACTGTAGTGCTGCAGAGGTGCCCTCACCTCACCAAATCTTGTTATCCACGTGTAAGAAAACATGCTTTTTTGGGCCAAAAGTTTTATGGTGAGGTGGTACTTAACAAGCAACATAACATATTTGAAATTTCCTTGGAATCACCTCCAAATAACAACAACAAGTACCTCAAAATGTGTTCAAAATGAGCCCAATATTGTTTCATAATAGTATTCTGCTGTTTTTTTTTATCAAGCAGCTAATAAATAAAATCATCTTAACGTCTGCAACATTCTCATCAATTTAACAATCAACTTCTGTATCGGCAGTTAAGGAATAAAAAACCTTTAAAACAAGAAATAGGTCACTTGGTTCTAGATTATGAAGTTACATTTGTCAGTAATTAGCAATTAAATTGTCTCTTGAAGTTGGACTGTCCTGCTGAAATTATGCATACCAGCTGAAAATGTAAAATGGTTAAAAAATGCACAGTAATTTTCTGACCTGCAGAAGTTGCAGCTAGTTGGCATGTAAGCTGCAGCCACTCACTTCAGTTTCTTGGCCTGCTGAAGGGACGTTGGACAGAAACTGGTTGGAAGTTTCCTGGACATATATCCGGTTATTCAGTAACTGCTTTTACCAAAAATAGCTAATGCAGAAAAAGATCATTCCCACAAATCATGAATTATAATCCAATCGCAGTGTCCGTCCGAAGTATTGCAATATGATGTGTTTTTACCATTTTGAGTCCACCGTATGTATCTTACATGGAAGCAGACATGCCTGCGTCCTTATATACATGCACACACACTAAAAACTCACTCCACTTATACTTAATATGCGAGGAAAAGAATGGGAAAACATGTTCCAGTCTAAATGTTGGCACGCAATCCCTCATTCACATCCCACAGTGTTTCCACTTGTCACATTCTGGTAATGTGATGCGAATACCTAAAATGTTTATCCACGGTCTTCACGTAGTCTAATCTTTTGTTTGTTTTCTATTCATTCTCCACTAAATATGACAAGTGAGACCTGTTTAAATCTTCCGTCAGAGATTTGCTGCATTCTGCTCCACGTTAAGGCTTTCACTGTGTGACAAATCCTAATTGGTCATAGAGCGTACCTTCAGGGCGAAATGTACCTGATGCTGAGAATTGTGTTGCTCTAATTGGGTTTGCCTGTAATCTGCTGCTGCTAGAGAGCCTCATGCATAAGCAGCATGGAAAATGTGTAATACTTGGAATTAGCTGCCAACATGTTTGATTTAATTAATCAAAAATTAGCTTCCAGCCTTGGAACGCAGTCTGCAGAAGCTCTCCAGAGGAGGCTGGCAAGTCCTGGGATAGCTGGTAGCCCATGCACAGGCAATAAAACATGAGAATGAGGAGTGAAATGTTTTTCAAATATTGTTTAGCAGTGCTGCGGATGATATAGTCACAGTGGATGAGCTCTGTTAAGCATTTATTCCAGCGAGTAATTAAAATGTTTGTGATTTTCTGGCATTGCTTTACGGACCTCTGGACGTTGCCTTCGTGTGATGAAGTATCCGCGTTGCATTCAAACCATCTGTTGGTTTATATTAAATTTAACATCATGGACATGAAGCCACGATAAATATATTATTATCTCTGTTTTTGCTGCCTGTGTGTCTCTCTGTGTGTGTCTCTCTGCATTCCTGTACGTGTTTCTCTGCAGTGACAATTTCCCTGTATGTGTTTTTAAGATTCAGGATCTGGCCATCCGCTGCATCCAGAAAAACATCAACAAGAACCGCGGTGTGAAGGACTGGCCATGGTGGAAGCTCTTCACCACAGTCCAGCCCCTCATTAAGGTCCAGCTCACTGAGGATCAGATGCGAAGCAAAGACGTGAGCAGACCTTTCAGTGTGGTGCACCGGGCGTTATAGATTCCTCTCAGTCTGCCTCTGCAGAGAGGGGAACTTTGTGTTATTCATTTTTAATAATTCCTGTAATACTTAATACATCACAGTTTGTACCTGTAATGTTACACGTGACCTACATTGCTGCGCTCTGTGCTCCAGGAGGAGATCCAGCAGCAGAAATCGAAGCTGGAGAGGGTGGAGAAGGAGCGAAATGAGCTGAGACTGAACACGGATCGATTGGAAAGCAGGGTGGGTTTACCTCGCATGCTGGGAGGACGCCGTTTGAGATCGGTGGCGGAGTGGCCCGCTTCAACTTCAGTTAAAGATTTGACTTTAGTTTTGCATTAACACCTTGTGCGTTTCTCTCTCTCTCTCTCTGTGTTTGTGTCCAGATCGCAGACTTGTTGGCAGAACTGGCTGATGAGAGAAGCACCAGTGAGTCAGCGTCCCAGATGCTGGAGACGGAGACTTCGGAAAGACTCCGCCTGGAGAAGGACCTGAAGGATCTACAGGCACATATAAACACATTAATAACACATGACACACCCACTGTACCAACACAATATTTGAAAAGATTCAGATTCTAATGTGACTGACAAGCAGTGTTGTAAGAGTTCCCCAAAAATCATACTGGAGGCCTACTTTAGTATTTAAGGTTCAAGTAAAAATGCAGTAAATTATACATGTATCTTCATCTATATATACACCACATACACACTGTAAGCCCTTGGTCGACCAATTAAGGGTTTAAGTATTCCCCTTTTTGATGGACCACCTCATTTTTTTGTTTAATGCCACTATCTCGAGATCTCAAGTTAATTCATCACGGTATCTTGAGATAGCAAAGATCATTTCCTCGCGATAACTTATTAATTTATCTCGTCATCTCGAGTTCCATGCCAGCATGCGTGCATGGCGCTGTGATGTGTAGCGACAGATTTAAGCTGAAAATGTCTGATCCGGGATGGATGTCAGTGAGTTACAT